>NC_143214.1:10340899-10686892 GCF_030267445.1 Bombyx mandarina
TTTACCCACAAACACTGCCCACTGAGTTTCTCGCTGGATTTTCTCAGTGGGTCGCGTTTCCGATCCGGTGGTACATTCTGCGAACAACTGCTCTTGCTAGGGTTAGTGTTAGCAACGTTGTCAGATTTGAGCCCGTGAGCTCATCTACTAATTCGGTGAATCTAGAATAACCCCTCGAGGTAAAAAAAAGCAAGTCTTTATATAAAATATTCACAAAGTTATTTGAAGTTTAATTGATTCGATATTTTATTCGAGGTCAACAGAAACATCGGAACAACAACGGAACATTGCACGTTGACGCGTTCGGTGAAAATTTTCAATTCAAATGTGACATATCGACCCGGCGCGGCGGACACTGTCGCATCAAAACGATATTACTTACGAAAACAATCCTTGATCTGTTTTGTTAATGCGCGAACGGATTTTTTGCGTCGGTGTTGAAAAATAATATTCAATAATATATTTTTTTATTGGACAGCTGAGCCTGAAAAGTTCTCGAGTGGAGACCGCGCGCTGGTAAATGTAGCGTGGGTAAATCTCATACGAGATGGATAGGCGACCTGCCTATTGTCTATTAAGCCGCTGCATGTGGGCTGAGTAGAAGTGGTCATTGCGACGAGCCTTAGAGAGATCCTTCTGTGGACCAATAATGAATACTATAAACGTATCTTGTTCTTTTTCTCCACCTTATCCCATTATCCCTCTTCTATCAGCCGTCATGTTAACACCTCTCTCTCTCTCATATCGTCATTCATGACATCCACGTCTTGTTCGGTCGACCTCTTCCCCCTCTACCTTGCACTACCATTTCCATACATCTCCTAGTCACATGCATCTTCTCTCTACGCATCACATGTCCATACCACGCTACTATAAATACTATAAACGCGTGAATACTATAAAAGACAGCAATACTAATTAAGAGTACGATATACTTTGAAAGAAAAGAAATAATTTTTGAATTTATATAATAAAATTCTTCGTATTCCTCCTCATACGTTAAGATTGACGGGATTAACGTTTTCACGGTTTTCATGGTCATGACAGCGTGAAACGGGCTCCCAAACTTCTTAACAGAAGGTGCTTTTGTCAAACTAGTAGTATGAAAAGAAATGTAGTTTTCCTTTAATCTCACACATATAAGAATACACACAGCAAAAGCTACCATTGTTGTTGGTACCACAGCACTGGTAATTTCTCCACAAGAGAGTGACACAAGCACGTCTTAACCCGGGAAAATGCAATGTGTTTCTCTTCTTCCCGAATGACAAATTTAACGCATGGTGCCTTTAGCATTTATGGCTCATTCATCCATTCTAAGCTGGAACATATGTTTTCTTAGCGACAGAAATGGATAGGACGATGCCCCCAACCAAGAGTTTCATTGGACTATGCTATTCCTTCGTCGTGAATACGTAAAAATAAAAATACTTGCAAACAAACTTCGAAATACATTTGTGATCAACTGTTTGGTGCTTCGACAAATATTGTGTCATAAATAAATCATTACAAATAAGAAACTGCATGTAATGTCATTACGATAGATGTTCGTTTAAACAAAATATCCAACGGAAATACTGAAACTATATTATAATATTAAAATTTGTTAGTACGCTAGTCGATACACACGCGATCCTGTAGACCGAATCGTAAATAGTCGACGTCGCCCAAAACACATTATTACGGATCCTCCCGATCCATTAACGGTGCTTTTAGGTACCACAAGCACCGGTCACTGTCCTCTGCGCCGAAGGGCTCGACGAGCGAATTAACCTATAGACACAGCCCACTCACTTAGTTTCTCGCCGGATCTTCTCAGTGGGTCGCGTTTCCGATCCGGCGGTAGATTCTGCGAAGCACTGCTCTTGCTAGGGCCAGTGTTAGCAACACTTCCTGTTTGAGCCCCGTGAGCTCACCTACACGTCAAGGAGAAGCTGAAATAGCCTCTCAAGGCTATCAGCATAGGTAGGAAAAAACATGTATTCTATCAGTTTATAAAATTACATTTTTAAAATTCAAAATTACATTTAAATTTTACTTAGCCTAGAAAATGACAAAGTGCACTTTCTGTCTCTTTTAAATCAAGCACAAACTTTAAACTTTAATTTTAATACTTTAAGCCTTATCTTACTTTATCCCTAAAAATCACAACTGAAAAATTACAATTCTTGTATTACAAATTACAATTCTAAATTACATTTTTGGCGTTTACCAGCCAGTTTTAAGACAAACTTTTTGGATTAACCCACTTCAATTCTAAAGGTGCAATATATGTACATATGTATATGATGTGTGAGGTGATTTTTCGGTCACGCAACGACCTCAACTATCAACTATCGACTTTAAGTTACGGGAGCTCTTTTGAGGTAGACGCTTTCTGAATTGTTCAATCGTAACAAACAGAAATTCTGTCTAATGAATTTGATCCTTTCGTTGATACCCAATCCGGAATCCGATCTTGGAATGTCGATAAAAACGCTCTAAATAAACAGAATCCCGCTGCTCTAGTCCGGTTTCGTCGTTAGTATTCCGTATTTGGGATTCAGAGCCCTAATTTGACCGCATCGTTAGTCAATATGTTTACGACTCCGACTAATAACTACGGGATTAGATTTTCGTCCGATTTTGGTCTCCTTGTGAAAGATTTTCGCTATATGGACTTTTTTGTCTCGTATGTTCTGGAAATTATAACATAGGAGAGAAAACCTTTAATTGGAACGAACTAACGTGAAAAATTTATAGATGTATAATAATATGTACATATTTATCTCCTTTTAATGACGTTTTTCGAAAAGATCGTTTCGAAATAATGCTAAGGTTTTTTTTATAGAACTTTTTCCATTAAAATAAATGGAAAAAGTTAACTTTTCCATCCGAAATTCAAGCAAATATTTACGTGCAACTATACGTGACATACAGAAAACATTTGGACCACAAATACAGCGTAGCTGCTTTGGGGATTCAGCTAGAACAACTACCTCCGGTTCGGGATTTCGAAGTTTTTTTTTATTGCCTTTGTAGGCAGACAAGCATACGCCCCACCTGATGGTAAGTGGTCACCGTCGCTCATGGACGTCAGCAATGCCAGGGGCAGAGCCAAGCCGCTGCCTACCATCAAGTACTTGTTATAGCACTCGGAAAACACCGTAGAGGGGAGTTCATTCCAAAGCCGGATGATATCCCTCGTGAGGTAAAATTAGGCTCGCAGTTATCGATAATTATACATTAACGCTACGCACGGTCAACTGACGTTTGCTTAGGGCGAGTTTTTTAACTTCTCAATCTCGTAAAAGTGAATTCAAATTTATATGCAGTTAGAACAGCGCCCCCAACGGGAAGGGAAGCTGTTCCAACTCCATACGAATTTGAGTTAACTTTTACGCGATCGTGAAGTTAAATTCGTACTAATCACACTTAATTCCATTGATATCGTTTCACAAATTATAATTTGCGTAATTACTGGTGGGAGGACCTCTTGTGAGTCCGCGCAGGTAGGTACCACCGCCCTGCTTGTTTCTGCCGTGAAGCGGTAATGCGTTTCGGTTTGAAGGATGGGGCAGCCGTTGTAACTATACTGAGATCTTAGAACTTAAATCTCAAGGTGGATGGCGCATTTACGTTGTAGATGTCTATGGGCTCCAGTAACCACTTAACACCAGGTGGGCTGTGAGCTCGTCCACCCATATAAGCAATAAAAAAACAATAATTATAGAATATTTTATAACTACCCACAATAAAATACATTTTTTATGTAAACAATTAAAGAAATACTTTTTTTTTGCGCGAACGCTAGGAATGAAGTTGTATGAATTGTTTTGTTTTGTTAATTTAATATTTCTTCAGTTTTAATTAAAGGGTAGTTTATTAACTGTTTAACCTGTTAACTGTTTAATTTAATATTATCCATACTAATATTATAAAGAGGAAAGATTTGTTTGTTTGTTTGTATTGAATAGGCTCCGAAACGACTGAACCGATTTGAAAAATTCTTTCACTGTACGGAAGCTACACTATTCACGAGTGATATCGGCTATAATATTTTTTGAAAATATTACGGGTTCTTACTAAAACTCCAATAATATAACCCAAGGTGTAAAATAATTACCTAAAATATTCTGTACATCGCGTGCCTTGCGAAAACTGTTGACGATATAATAAAATAATGTAGAACACATTAAAATTTATAAAAATACGACTTTGTAGAACACATTATTATTTATAAAAAGTGTCGCGACAGCATATGCCAACTATTATAGCTATGCCGCAATAAGTGTTATTTTATTTTAAAAAATAAAACAATGTCAAATATGGTTACAATTTTTGTTAAAGACCCGAGCGGAGCCGGAGCGTGCTGCTTGTCTAATATATTTATGTAAAATCTAATCACCTAATTTAAGATATCTAATTAAATTAAGTATCTAAATAATTTAAGGTATATTTGTATTATAATGGACATCAGTAACCGGGTGCACTCTGAAGTGAGTCTATTTCTGCCGTGAAGCAGTAATGCGTTTCGGTTTGAAGGGTGGGGCAGCCGTTGTAACTATACTGAGACCTTAGAACTTATATCTCAAGGTGGGTGGCGCATTTACGTCGTGGATGTCTATGGGCTCCAGTAACCACTTAATAGCAGGTGGGCTGTGAGCTCATCCACGCATCTTTTTTTTTAATCATTAAAATAGTTAGTTTTTTAATTCACATAAATTATCCAAACAAAAAATTGACCTTGATAAAATCAAAAGTCTGCTCATTTATTGCCTCTAAGGCGGAATAAAGTTCGCCGGGTCAGCTAGTAATATAATAAAATTTTCATCAGTTCCGCGTAATGACTCTACAACAAATACAATTTCAGATTCATGATAATCGCCTTATCGTACGCCACTCACTACTCCCCGAATCCTGATCACGCAGGAGCCAGTCACCGTCGACGCCCTAGACACGTCTTTACGGATCCATCAGATCCAATAACCTTTGCATTAGACGTCTTCAGCTTTAACACTAGAAGTAGAGACCCCGGTAACCGTACTCGTCGAGCTCGGCAAAGAGGTCGACGTGCATCCTAACCTAAGCATCAGCCCGTTGAGTTTCTCGCTGAATCTTCTCAGCGGGTCCCGACTCCGATCCGGTAGTAGATTCATTCGCGAAGCAGCTACTCTTGAGTTGTTAGGTCTCCCTTGGAGGCGCTCGGGTAGCTGTTAGCAAATCCCGCCCCTTCTGGCTGAGCCCTTGCTCGCCCACCTGTCCTCGTGAAACTGGAAAGGCCTCAGAGCCACCAGTAAACTCTCAATAATAAAATATATAAAAAATCAGATATGTTAACACACGTCCTTACGCTTGTACACAATAAATCAAAAGCAAAAGAAATATAAAACTAAAAATAGTTTCGCGAGTAAAAAAGAAATCATTTTCGAAAGAATGCAATTGCATTTTGTATATTTCGTAAACACGTTCGACAGGTGCAAATTCACTTGTTTTTTTGGTTAAAAGGGCGCAACAAGGCCTACATGGCATTGTAGACCTTAAGTCTCGGTCTATTAAGTCTCATTCGACTTAAAATCAATTGATGTGAAGTAGTCGTGAGTAATTATCGTTCCCAATTCACGATTTTTAAGCACATTATAAATTAAAAAGCAGACGATGTTGAGTTTCGATAAATAATATAAAAAAAATGTCCAAATTTAGTGTACTCACTACATGGTATGCAAATTGTGTGTAGTCTGACGTGGTGTGTCATAAAAAACATATTTTTATCGTTAAAAAATGTGGTGCTAAATTTTGAAAATATTTTATTGACAGATATTTGATAAAGAAGTAATTACGAAATATCTTAGAAAGCACAGATATATCTGCTACATATCTTAAGAAAAATATTATTTTATGTAAGAAATAAGTTTTATTTGCTATTTTGTATACCAAATAAAACTTATTAACTCTTTCATGTAACCCGTGGCCGTTGGCCGTTATTGATTTTTTATTTATTACTTAGATGGTTGGACGAGCTCACAGCCCACCTGGTGTTAAGTGGTCACTGGAGCCCATAGACATCTAGAATGTAAATGCGCTACCCACCTTGAGATATAATTTCTAAAGTCTCAAGTATAGTTACAACGACTGCCCCACCCATCAAACCGAAACGCATTACTGCTTCACGGCAGAACTAGCCGCAAATTATAATTTTGCGAGTTTGATTTTTTGTACACGATGTTATTCCTTCACCATGGAAGTCAATCGTGAACGATTGTTGAGTACGTATTTCATTAGAGAAATTGGTACCCGCCTGCGGGATTCAAACACCGGTGCATCGCTCAACACGAATGCACCGGACGTCTTATCCTTTAGGCCACGACGACTAACTGATTGATAATTATGATAATATTTACCATGACTTTGTTGTAAGAAATGCCTTGCTTGGATTTATTGATTACAAAATCGGAGGTGCTGATTCGTGCCGTCGGATAAACACCACATCCAACATTAACATAATTGATCAAAGTAATTATTATATGAAATTACATGATTTATATAATACTGGTTATTACTGGTGGTAGGACCTCTTGTGAGTCCGCGCGGGTAGGTACCACCGCCCCGCCTATTTCTGCCGTGAAGCAGTAATGCGTTTCGGTTAGAAGGGTGGGGCAGCCGTTGTAACTAAACTTGAGACCTTAGAACTTATATCTCAAGGTGGGTGGCGCATTTACGTTGTGGATGTCTATGGGCTCCAGTAACCACTTAACACCAGGTGGTCTGTGAGCTCGTCCACCTAAGCAATAAAAAAAAAAAAAAGTTTCACACGCTTGTCATAGAACAATTAATATTAGAACAGATAGCGTGAACATACATACATTTAGGTATGGTTAGGTAGGAAGCCGAACGTTTATTCATTTTGTTCCTTCGAGCTGTATTACGGTGCTTTGTGCTATATTTCAATGGTACATTTTACTTTTAGTCGATTCTGTTATATTACGATCATACTACGACGTACAAATACATTTATAGAATAGAATATAAAGATTGGTTATTAAGTAACTCTTCTATAATACTGCCCATCTCCATGGCTATAATCAGTTGGGGACGACAGTGCAAAATCAGACAAGACAAAAACAAATAAATAACCTAATAATAAATTTGGTTACAAACATCACTTCACTGGTTCGAAATTCCAAATAAATTTGAATTTGAAATTACCATGAAACAAACTGTTCAAATTTCATTTCAAAGTTTCCATAACAGAGCATCAGCGGTTTCGTAATTAGGCAAACAATTTAAAATATTTTCAATACATTTTTTTTTAAATAATCAATAAAAAAAAAACTTCGCAGAAAAAAATATGTTTGGTCATCGATTCTAAAAATAGCACGCCGTTACAAGTTTTTATCGTCTGTTATTTTCGTTAAAGGTTACATGTTTTTATTGTGCTTAATTGGTGGACGACCTCACGGCCCGCTTAACGTAAAGTAGTCAGTCACCAGAGCCCGTATACGTCACAACGCGAATGCTACCAGGGACCGTGAGGTTTGAGGTCGAAATCAGAGTTTTTATTTTATTTTTTTATTGCTTATGGGGTGAACGAGCTCACAGCCCACCTGGTGTTAAGTGGTTACTTGAGCCTATTGACATCTAAAACGTAAATGCGCCACCCATCTTGAGATACTGCTTCACAACAGAAATAGGTGGTGGTCTACCCGTGCGGACTCACAAGAGCTCTTACCACCAGTATATCAAGGAAGGTTCATCATTATCAGCATCATCACTTCATCGCCTGTTACTCAAGGTACGTTGCACGGGCTATACCAGCAAAAATACCATGCCTGCCGTGAAGTTAGAGAGAACAGGTCCGGTCAATGGGAATCTCCACGAAGCTCGAACCGTGCTCCGTGGGGGACACGAGGATCCAGCACGGAAGGTTTCTACCGGATCATCAACACTGGACGGGTGACGTGCCGGTAGTATTAACGCGCGACCAAATAAAATCGGGTTACGGAGGTACAAAATGAATATTTCAAACGTTTTTATTTCTCAAGCGTTTTATTGTTTACTTACTTCTCGTGCTCAGAGACAGTTTGTGAAGGAGCTCCTTGAATTTCGTATTTGTCGTGTTCGTCTCGTCGAACTGGGCCGTTATAATGTTGTCGGATCCGCTCGTTTTCTTGTTCAACACCGTGAATACGGCGCTCAGTGTCAAGAAGCACGGACTGTTTCCCTTCCCCGATGAGGGGTCGTTGTTGTGGTAGAGCATCCCTAAGCGACGCCAGTTGAACTCCTGTAACAAACGGGGGTATGCAGAAAAATAACCGAGTAATATATTTAGAAGGATGTATTTTTATTGCTTAGATGGTTGGACGAGCGTTTGGGATGGTATGGACATGTGATGAGACGAAATGAAAATGAGGTCGGTAAGAAAATGTTAACTATGAATATGGAAGGATATAGAGGAAGAGGTAGATCTAAGAAGAAATGGATGGATTGCGTGAAAGATGATAAGGGTAAGAGAGGAGTGAGCGAAGAAATGGTATATGATAGAAGAGTATGGAAGGAAAAAACATGTTGCGCCGACCCCAGGATAATGATGATGATGATTGGACGAGCTCACAGCCCACCTGATGTTAAGTGGTTACTGGAGTCCATAGATATTTACAGCGTAAATGCGGCACCCACCTTGAGATACAAGTTTTAAGGTCTCAGTACAGTTGCAACGGCTGCCGCAGACTTCAAATCGAAACGCATTACTGCTTCACCGCAGAAATAGGCAGGGTGTTGGTGGTTCCTACCCGCGCGGACTCACAAGAGGTCCTACCACCAGTAATTACGCAAATTATAATATTGCGGGTTACATATTTTTATAATAATCCCTACTACTCAGCCATTATTATTGCTCTTTATAGCGTTGCTATGGAAAGCGAACAAGCTTAACACTTGACCTTTTTTGCTTTCAAAGACAGAAAAGCGTGCGCGGCAACTGATAGTGAAAGATAACGGGTGCTCATGGACATCAGCAATGACAAAGATACAGTCACTGCTTACAGCTGAGTATGCCTTACAAAAGTCCATTGAACTAGGACAGAAAACACGTTTCTGTCAAAAACAGTATTCTGATTAGCAATATTCCTTGTAATTATTTTTCTTTGTATAGTATGTTCAATAAGCCGTTATTTTAATTGACTTGTCAATGAAACTCAAATATAAAAACTCCTCATTTTTCGAAGTCCATTAAAAAATAATAAACTTGTGATTTACTGCACTAAATTAAACATTTGCATGAAACTATAGAACTAAAGGTGCCAAAATCGAAGAGAATGAAAAATAGCAATAAAAAATATATATTTTTATAAAAGATTTCATCACAACTCAACATTCAAATCTACATGAATACACAGATATCGTACATAAAAACACAAAAGGTCATGGATTAGTTTAAGGTTTGGTTTCAAACTCGGACGGTAAGCTAAAATTCACTCGCGTTCTACCGTTAGTGAAGTTCGAAATCACACCTTAAGACCAAAAATAACATACGATCAGTAAAACAAAATACAAAATAAAGCTAAAACTGCCGAAGATCGCTCGCTGGAATATAGCTGATACAAAATAAACTATAGAAGTCACGATTTTCGGAATTGAAGGAGAAAAGAGAGAGCAAACGTCGTGAGACCATTCCCAAAGCCAATTAGATGATAATCTATACATTAATACGTGAAGCAAAAACTTTGTATCCCTTTTTACGAAAATTGCGCGGACGGAGGAGTATGAAATTTTCCACACTTATAGAGAATAATAGAGAAGAAGTGCACAATGCTAATATTTTTTTTAAATAATGCATAAAAGATACATTAAATCAATAAAGAATACATTACACACACTACATACCATGTATTTGACGCACACACGCATGCATACTATTTATTGTCAAACTTTTGTTCTTGACGTCGTTTGTCAAATTGAGAGTAGATTAAATATTGTTTGCCTTTGTTAATATTTTTATAGTATATTCTTGGCGAAATTTGTGATTATAAAAGTATAAAATACAATCGTAATAGTGTACAAACTTACAATTCCAATTAATTATAGTCGAATTTCGACTACTACGGGACCACTAGTATAATTAAAAATACTAAGAAGCAATGCAGACAAAAATTTAAATTCATTAATCCTATATCTTTAAACGAGCAATTCTTGTATATATATAATCTAAATCTCGGAAACGGCTCCAACGATTTTCATAAAATTTAGTATACAGGGGATTTCGGACGCGATAAATCGATCTAGCTACGATTTATTTTTAGAAAATGTTATTTTATTCATGTTTACAATAATCAACTTTATCAATAATTTTGATTTTTTCTTTAAATAACCAGTTCATATTTTTTTATATTATTCTGTCGGTAAGATCGAAAAATATTATTCATATTTCATCATTTTATCAATACGCAATTCGTATTTAAATATAATTTCTATAAAAAAAACACTTTATAAAAGATCATTATCTAGTTTACCTAAGCATTACATGTTTGTATGGGTTCCAAACCCGTGAAGGTAATTGACAAACCCCAGCGTTTATCGGGTAGCCTAGTGACATGGGTCAGCTGACTTCTGACTGTCACAACTAAACTCATGTCTCAAGATAAACGAAAGCGCTCACATTTTCCTGTCCCTAACTGATATTGCACAACATAAATAATGTGCAAACATTAAAGGTAATATGTCTATCTCGATTCTGATCAAAGCGAACTATTTCATCTTGTCAAACTAGATGTCGTCATTCCTCAAAAGGAAGCAAGCATACGTAACATCAAAAAACTCTACTTTTCCCAATTTCTGTTTATTGGATAGATCGATTCTCATGAAAACGTTCTGTTAGCAATAAAGAAAAGCCCCGCAATCACTGAGGACAAATCGTCTTTCGATCCCCCTAACTTTAATGGCGATACTGATCCTTCGTGTAATGAGTTACGTACCAATGTTAATGTACACGAGTCAGACTTATAGAAGTCAAATCACGAAAAAAGATCTATTATCGGAGATATCGTCTGTCCAGAGACGTAATTATGAGCTTGAAATGAAAATAAAAAAAAACGGAATTTTTTATCTACTCTGTAAGATTTAGTGATGCCAAATCTTAATCTTCTTAGTCATAAAGTTTGTACATTACATTACTCGGTTAATAATTTCAAATACCCACTCAGTTTTTGGATTACTTTACTGGTGGTAGGACCTCTTGTGAGTCCACGCGGGTAGGCACCACCACCCTGCTTATTTCTGCCGTGTAGCAGTAATGCGTTTCCGTTTGAAGGGTGGGGCAGCCGTTGTAACTATAATTGAGACCTTAGAACTTATATCTCAAGGTGGGTGGCGCGTTTACGTTGTAGATGTCTATGGGCTCCAGTAACCACTTAACAGCAGGTGGGCCGTGAGCTCGTCCACCCATATAAGCAATAAAAAATAAATAAAAAAAACGTTGAAAATTTATTTAAATAAACTTTGGTATAATCAAGAAATGATACACCAAAAAAGAAAAAAACTAGAGAGGGATTAATTTAAAAAACTTTTTTTTTTTTTTTTTCAAAAAGTGTATCCGATCTTAAGGTTCCAATGAGAAGTGTATTAAGAACTACGAGTACATTCGATTTTACTATCGGGAGATTGTGACGAAGACTTTATACTAAACGACTCGAATGATGAGATTCAGAGAATCTTCCAATCCAATTCAATATGTCAACAGTTTAAATTTAGGTTTTGTTACTAAGGAAATAATCTTAACTTAGCTTAACAAAAGCTTACAATTTACTAAATTTGAATTAAGAGCTTTTACATGCAGATGAGTTTGAAAGGAACTGCTAAAAATATAATAAGGTATTTAGTGAAACTGTATAATGTATTTTTTTAGTTCTTACCATTAATAAATTTTAAAGTTAAAATTATTCCTAAATACAAACTGACCCCCGAATATCTTACTGATTCCGTTTTGATCACGGCTGTGTATCGTCTGAATTAACTTAGGGATCGCGAAATGCTGGATCAAAAATATAGTATTTGTTGGTTTTTTTTTTTACTTTGGACAGACGGGCACTTAGTTTCACTTCATATACAAAAGTCGCCAAAGTCTTTTTTTTTTATTGCCCTTGTGGGCAGACGAGCATACGGCTCACCTGATGGTGAGTGGTTACCGTCGCCCATGGACTTCAGCAATGCCAGGGGCAGAGCCAAGCCGCTGCCTACCGCTAAAGTCATAGTCATAGTCAAGACACCGACACCATATAAAGAGAATCACTTAACGTTGATATACATATAAGTTTATGGTATATTAATATCAGTAGAACACATGATTAGTCTCACAGCAAGAAAACAAGATGCTTGTACCCATCCGTGCGACTATTGTTACTTTTTTTCCTTATTCGCTGGTATTCGCTGGCTAATCCTGGGAGAAATGCCTAACACCAGCTCTAGCAAGAACAGAGCTTCGCATAATCTACCACCGGATCGGAATGGCGACCCAACATATACCCTATCTATTAAAATTCGATATGAGATCGATACACTTTTATTGCAAATGATTACCCTAGGGGTAAGCCTTTTTACCTTTAAGTTCCTTTAAGGGCCTTTAAGTTCTAAGTAAATTCGTTTTGAGTGCTAGTAAACATTTAATATGATGAGATGGCGGCCATAAATGCGTTTACCGAAAATTGCAATAGCCCGTATCCCAGTATCTTTACATAAGCAGGTTATTTTACTAAGAGCCCTGTACTTTCATTCATTGCCTCAGTAGGTACACCATCTGATGTAAAAAATTACTCTCACTGTCATCAATTGAAATTATTAATGGGAATAGGCAACTTCTTCGTAACATTTTGGCATTGCTGAAGTCTATGGGCGACGATAACTATTCACCATCAGGTGGGCCGTATGCTCGTCTGCCTACAAGGGCAATAAAAAAAAACATTATTTCTGACAGAAAGATCCAATAACTGGACTTGCAATCTCATATGTTTGTATTTTCTGTGCAATATAATCTACTGGTATTATTTTATTTTTCATATCAGTTAAGTGCGTTATAATAAATAGTATTATGCTAGGTATAAATGTGTATGTGAAAATATAAATGCCTGAGTTTATTAAAACATGTGTATATTATTATAAAATTTCCGACGTTATATGTCTGTATGCTGTGTGCGTATTTGTATGTGTGTATAAATATTTTGTTAAATTAAATTAATTTATTAAATTCACAACTGTACTCTTGCGCACAAAAATGTATAAATAAATAACATAAATAAATTAATTTTTATTTTTTTTATTTTTTTTTATTGCTTAGATTGGTGAACGAGCTCACAGCCCACCTGGTGTTAAGTGGTTCCTGGAGCCCATAGACATCTACATCGTAGACGCGCCACCCACCTTGAGATACAAGTTCTAAGGTCTCAGTATAGTTACAACGGCTGCCCCACCCTTCAAACCGAAACGCATTACTGCTTCACGGCAGAAATAGGCAGGGCGGTGGTACCTACCCGCGCGGACTCACAAGTGGTCCCACCACCAGTATATATAAATAAAATAAACAAATAACAGTATAAAGAGCAATGCACTCTATAGATGCAGCGCTAACTATAATGACTCACGGGTCAACGTTCGATTTATACAAATTAAAAACAGCAAAATAATATTAGGATGAAACCGTAACAGACAGAAACTTTCAGCCAAATCGATTTAATAGCAAATAACACACAATGAACACCTCGTCCTGTTGAATTTTGAATAAAGTAAAGTAATGAATACCGACACAAAACTGGGTTTGGTAATCGCAGTGATACGTTTCGAACTGAATTCAATATAAAATAATGATCCTTTTTAAAATTTATTTTATTCGGCCAAAAATTTGGATTCCCTGTGTTATGGATACCAGACACTGACGTACATTCAAATTTCATGTCGCATTTTCACTGGTGATAGGACCTCTTGTGAGTCCGCACGGGTAGGTAGGTAGGCAACGGCTTGGCTCTCCCGCTGGCATTGCTGAAGTCCATGGGTGACGGTAACCACTCACCATCAAGTGGGCCGTTTGCAGCTCGTCTGCCTACAAGGGCAATAAAAAAAGGTACCACTACCCTGCCTATTTCAGCAGTGATGCAGTAATGCGTTTCGGTTTGAAGGGCAGCCGTTGTAACTATACCTTAGAACTCATATCTCAAGGTGGGTGGGGGCATTTACGTTGAGATATATATGGGCTTCGGTAACTAACTAACCATTTAAAAGCATCTAAGCAATAAAAAAATACATATACATTTAAATATATATAATGTAATATAGGAAATAAACATCCAGGCAAAGAGCAAACAAACCTATTCATCACACGAATGCTTTCCCGATGTGAGAATTGAACCCACGACCCTCGACATAACAGTCAGGGGCGCTAATTAATGCACCGCAGAGTCAGTCAAAATTAGTTTTCGTATTAGTTCGAATTGGCAAACAGGAAAACAAATGCTTACAAAAAAAAAATGGTAACATACCGTTATAAAAACACATGTATTCGTAATTTCGATACGCAACACTAATGTTTTTTTGGTGATAGGGCATGTTTCGATCCCTCTATTGTGATATCTGATAGAGCTGTGCCATGATCTTGTTCAAAGTAAAACAGTAACTACTTGTACTTATGTTTCCAGGCAGCATTTCTATTTTAATGGAATCTTGCTTGGTTGAAATGTTTTCAATTGATAATTCCTTGGAAGCAATCAAACTTGAGGTATTATGAACTTGTATCTAGGAATGAAATATTCAGGAAAGCTTATCTTGTAACCATTTAACACTAGATCAGAAGTTTGTCTGTAAAAAAATCTAAGTTGAAAAGTTAGATTTCTCGTTTGTGATAAGTTTTATTTAAAAAAAAACAAAAGTTTAAATAGTCACGATGACTAATCTGCTTGTATCGACAAATAATTCAATTTTAATGTTGTGTAGTTAATTCTGAACTAAAATGGCTTTAGAATACTAATCAGGCTCCTAATCTTCGGTAGCCGATTTAAAATTCAGTGCACATAGAGCGATTATCATCAAATTGTATTGAAATTTACGTGATCTTAAATTTGATTGTACAACGAAAGTTCTGATTTCGTATTAGTTAAGTCGTTTTTTTCTAGATTGAACATTAATTTAATAGACTTATGTAAATTGTATTTTCATGTTTAAATATTTTTGACTCATAACAGAGATCATGTGATTTTGAAAACCAAACCACACTGAAGAAGATGTTAACATAAATTTTCCGGTAAAATTATATTACAAAAGCTAAACATATGAAAGGCGAAACAAAACATTCAAACACAAAAGCGGACGCGTATATTTGGCTGAACTAAAAATAAATACACGTAACTTCACACGTAACTACCAGCATCTTTAAAGAGCCACAAAAACACACATTTGCAAAACTGTGGAAAATTACCTCGAAGATATTGCGAATAGCGACGCCTGCTTGAGTGTAGCTACCCATCATTCTGGTCAGAGTTGCATAACTTGGGTGCTTGTAGAAAAACGCTTCAGCCTGAGCACCCGCTGTCAACACGGGTATACCCCAAGGTCCAGCATACCTTGCCACCGGAGCAATGACGTACTCGCAACCGGGACCAATGAAAGCATCTGAAATTTTAATCAGCTTCGTAATACTAGTTTTTGTAAAAGTCCCATTTATAATTCTGTAACATTATTAAATTATTTATTTAAAAAAAATACACTCACCAGCTGATCCATTAACGTAAAACTCGAAGGCCGCCAGTGGTCCTTCCACAGAAGAACACAGGGTATCTCTGTAGTCCACCAGTATTTTCCAACCAGGAAGAGGTCCGTCTTGCTTTGTAACAGCCGGTATGGCCATTTCCAATATTGGCAGAACCTTGACCAACGAAAACACTTGATTTGGGTCGGCGGGCAACAGAACACCCAGTTTCACGATCTTCCGGTGGAACTGGTGCCTCTCTGGGCGTAAATTAAAATTAATATTCTTCACATAATACGGATTTTTGGCCAAGTCATGGGGGTGGCCGATGGCGCGGGTATCATCGTAAACGTATCGCGACATCTCAAATATATCCGGGTACTCAGTAACGTTGGTCAAATCTTCGTTGCTCTTATAAAAATCGTTGAACTTATCGAAGTCTTGTTCGTCTGGACTGAAATTATCGTCTTTCTTTTCACCGGTGTGTCTTTTCATCGACACATGTCCTTTGCGCATATTCTTGCCGTACACTCTCTCTTCGTGCCTATGCCCTAACCATTTAGACTTGTTCCTCAAATTCACGTGCGTATCGTATCCATGTTTAATAAAACCGTCTTTATTATTTACATCATTAACACTAACGTCACATTTAATAATGACATTTAAAATACACACGTAAAGAACAAGGAATGTGAATAATATTGGTGTTTCATGATTAATTACAGATCTCGTTTTAATCTTCTGTGTTTGAACATGGTCACAAACAACATGAGTATCGGTAGCGTATTCGCTTCGTCTCTTCCTGTAATCCGCTCGATATCCGTATGAACGTTTTTTGCACTTTAGTCTCTTAACGATAAGGGGGAGAATCGCTTGCACGATCTCCACTAACATTTTATCTGATGAATGTCATTTTATTAAAGCAATTTTACGTGTTACGCCCGACATCTGTGGAAGCGATTCTTGGTTAGACCAAAGTTATTACGTAGCTTTACGTTTTAAGCGATGAACGTTGCTATAAAATTAAAGTATTTGCTTAAATACGTATTTAATTCATAACAGACTTGTGGTCCATTAGCGATACGCGAAGCGAAATATCTAAATGCGACGAAAATATAATATCGCATTTAAAATTCGTCGTTATCGTATTTAGGACGTTTGTAGAATTTGAACATTTTATAAATGGTGAATATGTAAATATCGAATTTAAATTGAACAATAATAAATATTAACTTGTTAGATGTAAATGATTTTTTTGATGTGAAACATCTATAGCCGCACGTAAAACCGATTTCTGGCGTGGCGACGCATGCCGTGGCGATGCGTCGCCATGCGCAATCGACTGTGCGTTTCTCTCCCACTCAATCCGGCGTTAAGCCATCTCTCTCGCTACCCTGAGCTCGGATACTTATAGTGTATACTCCGTAGTGTATATAGTGTTGTTTACTACAGTACACATAACCTGTGTTTTACTTGAAAACAAAGAATTTTTTCGTCATATTTTATTTTATCATTATGACATATTTAGTTCCTATCACAATCTGTTCTTTTCTGCATATTACTTTTACAAAATAATGTCGATGTTTCACATCTGCCAGGCGTCCCGTGACGGCTCACTTTTTTTTTTATTGCTTTGATGGGTGGACGAGCTCATAGCCCCCCTGGTATTAAATGGTTACTGGAGCCCATATACATCTACAATGTAAATGCGCCACGCACCTTGGGATATAAGTTCTAAGGTCTCAGTATAGTTACAAAAGCTGCCCTACCCTCCAAACTGGAACCCATTACTAAAATGTACTTTATTAAAATTGGCTACGCATGTAAATGTTAACATAATATTGGCCTAAAGCATGTAGGTTATTTGATTAGTAAATAATTTAAGTGTACATGATACGTATAAATTCATCAGTAGTTATCACAAGTCTGCAAACGATCGCGATAATCTGACGCCTCAAGGAACATTAAATGTCAAAATAAATTTTTATTTTCAAGGATATTTTTTTATTAACTTTTGCAAATTTGATTTTCATACAGTACTAGCTGACCCGGCAGACTTCGTAGTGCCTCAATCGATAAATAAAAGACCTAAACTTTTGTATATTATAAACTTAAAACAAACAAAAGGAATCCGTCTGACGAGGGACACATCATAGGAAAAACAAAATTGTTATTTTTATTTAATTCCAAGCATTTTCATATTTATCTACCTTTTAAACCTTCTCTGGACTTCCACAAATAATCAAGACCGAAATTAGTCAAATCGGTCCAGCCGTTCTCGAGTTTTAGCGAGACTAACGAACAGCAATTCATTTTTATATATATAGATAGATGATATTATTCCTCCATCGCGTCGTTTGTGAACACGCTTAATACGCATTTCTCTAAGAATAATGCTGATAAGCGAGATTTTAATACCGGAATATTTTGCATTGCTTGTTGCACGTCATTTTGGAACTCCCGATCCACTAACGGTGCTTTTAGGTGCCTCAAGCATCGGTTACCGTTCTTGTCGAACCCGTCGCTTGTGACGAAGGGCTCGGCGAGTAAATTAACCCACAGACACAGCCCGCTGAGTTTCTCGCCGGATCTTCTGAGTGGGTCGCGTTTCCGATCCGGTGGTAGATTCTGCGAAGCACGTCTCTTGCTAGGGTTTGTGTTAGTAACGTCATCAGGTTTGAGCCCCGTGAGCTCACCTACTAGCTCGGCGAATTTAGAATAACCCCTCGAGGTTACTAGAATAGGTAGGGGAAAAAAAACCTTGTTACTAAGTTGACTCTGCCCCTAATATTGCTGAAGCCCATGGGCGACGATAACCACTCACCATCAGGTGAGCCGTATGCTCATCTGCCTACAAGGCAATAAAAAAATTACTAAGTACAATGAGTGCCTTATCCTTTAATCCACAATGAGTTTTGTTCGTCAACTTCCAAATAAAACAGTATGTACACATATTTATAAGCTCATCACGCGTATGAAAATAACTTTAATTGCATAATCTATTTCTGGAACTATCTCGCCATAATTGATGCAAAACGGATACAGTGCGCGCGCGTTCATTTCGTTTTTAAACTAGGTACCTACATATTATTTATTTCGCTGTAACGTCGACCATAATGTATGCGGACGCGCGTATATTGTGTTGAATACATTAATGGTTTTAAAAATAGAAGCAGCGTCTGACGTTCGGTCTGTATGGAAATGTCGAATGGTAAATACTTTTTTTGTACTGTAAACATGCGATGCGGATTCGCTTCGCATTTCCATAAAGATTCACGTGCGCGGCTTTTACTTCGGAGACGATTCACATTGTCTGGTCCTAAAGAAGATTCTTTGCACTATGGAATCCCAGAGACTGATATGAAATTAAATTAAAATCACTAATTTCAGAAATCATGTATGAACATAGAATCATTTAAATATCTATATTAAATATCTATACTAATATAGATATAGAAGTATAGATGACGATGATATTTAAATGGTACTTTTTGATAATATTTAAATTAGTATAATTTTAAGTAATTTAATATTATCTATACTAATATTATAAAGAGGAAAGATTTGTTTGTTTGTTTGTTTCGAATAGGCTCCGAAACTACTGGACCGATTTGAAAAATTCTTTTTCCATTAGAAGCCGACATTGTCCCTGATGAACATAGGCTACTTTTTTTAAATTTTTTTTAATTTTTTTTTAATTTTATTTTTTTGTTTCATGTGTGTTTTAATGTTTCCGAAGCGAAGCGAGGGCGGGTCGCTAGTAGTATTATAAAGAGGAAAGATTTGTTTGTTTATTTGTATTGAATAGGCTCCGAAACTACTGAACCGATTTGAAAAATTCTTTTACTGTTTGGAAGCTACAGTATTCCCGAGTGACATAGGCTATAATCTTTTTTGAAAAAAATTAGGGATCCTTACAAAAACTCCAATAATGTAACCCAAGGTGTAAAAAAAATTACCTAAAATATTCTTTACATCGCGTGCCCTGCGAAAACTATTGATGATAGAAAAAAATAATGTACTACGACTTTGTAGACCACATTATTATTTACAAAAAGTGTCGCGACAGCATACGTCTAACTATTATAGTTATGCCGCAACAAGTGTACTTTTATTTAAAAAAAATAAAATAACGTCAAATATCGTTGAAATTTTTGTTAAAGACCCGGGCGGAGCCGGAGCGGGGCCGGAGCGGGGCCGGAGCGGGGCCGGAGCGGGGCCGGAGCGGGCCGCTTGTAAGTAATATAATCACAACATTAATTCGGAAATATAGTTTTAATCACTTTAATTATTTTTTTATTTCAATTAAAGGTAGATGAACATACGTAGTCAATATCGCTCATAGAAACCAGTATTGCCAAAGGTACAACCAAGCCGCTGCCTACTACTAAGTCCTTAAACTCCGTTAGAAGATAAACTTCTGAAGTACCGTAGAGGCTACTCCAAAGATGGATGGTACTGAAGTAGCGCAGAGGCTAGTTTATTCCAAATATGGATGTTAAGTGATAAAAAAAGATCTGTTGAAAAGCATTGTAGATTATCGCAGCATTTAGATAGTGTGGATCAACTAACTCTACACTGGTAGCGTGCGATGCTATTATGAAAAAGAATATAAAGGAATCATCTCGAACAATTCCTTAGAGAAGTTAATTCAGATAATTACTGGTGGTAGGACCTCTTGTGAGTCTGCGCTGGTAGGTACCACCACCCTGCCTATTTCTGCCGTGAAGCAGTAATGCGTTTCGGTTTGAAGGGTGGGGCAGCCGTTGTAACTATACTTGAGACCTTAGAACTTATATCTCAAGATGGGTGGCGCATTTACGTTGTAGATGTTATGGGCTCCAGTAACCACTTAACACCAGGTGGGCTGTGAACTCGTCCACCCATCTAAACAATAAAAAAAAATAGGTACCGAGCTTGGAATTGAAATACGTAGTTATATTAAATCCTAAGCTTTTAAGTATGATGATAACAAAATAACAGCCTAACTTACCCTATACCAGATAATGCCATATGAGATTATATTTGTTAGTGCATATTTCGTTAGCACAGAAAGTAGACAGTAGCTAGAAGTTTGGCTGTTTCACTTTTCGAAAACACATCTCGTTCATCTTGTAATTAACGGTGTTGGTAAAGTTTACCTAATTGTTACTTCAGTCTAGATATTGGGTTGCAAAAGTCTAGAGAAAAGTTTCGCTTATTCAGACGTGTGCTTTTTAGAATAATATCTCCTGTCTCAAACGAAAGTGTTATTTTTATTTGTTAGTTGTGAATATCACCTTGCCCGCACGGGTAGGCAAAATGATCCTGCCATATTTCCTTCGATAAAGTCAGCAATCGATCAGCAAAGATATTAATCCGAGAAACAAAAAGTCATTCAATAGCAACTTTAGTCATGAATACTTTGTACTGGTGGTAGGACCTCTTGTGAGTCCGCGCGGGTGGGTACCACCACCTTGCCTATTTCTACCGTGAAGCAGTAATGCGTTTCGGTTTGAAGGGTGGGGCATGATGTGGCGTTGTAACATACTTGAGACCTTAGAACTTGTCTCGGGGTGGGTGACGCATTTACGTTGTGGATGTCTATGGGCTCCAGTAACCACTTAACACCAGGTGGGATGTGAGCTCGTCCACCCATCAAAGAATAAAAGAAAAAAAAAAGAATAGAGGAATTCCCTTGTTTTTCTACAAACGTCGCAGAAGGACGATGATAGTGAATAATAATGGAAATAAAATTCCTACGAGCATCCGAAAGTCGTATCGGCTCGTGATGTTTTCAATTCAATGTCATAGGAACTTACGATCAAGTCCAAAGCTTCGTAATGAAGCTACTTGAAGTAATAAAATAGTAATAAAATCTGACCTTTTCATGAAAACGACGCAAATATATATATTTTTTGGCTATACACATAGTTTGACATGCCTCTTTGATTTGTTATTTCAATCTAAACTAGTCTATCAATAAGCTTAACTTAAATGCATACTGTAGTTTATAGACATCAATATTGCTAAAGGCATAGCAACTAAGGAATTTCCAAGAATTTTGTAAATCACGTTACAACTCACGAGAATTCAATTCAAATCTCGATGCTACGTGGTAGCAACATTAATGGTATTATGGGACCTAGGTACCGTAGTACTTTTAAGAAATAGGCTTCGACCATACGATGAGTGATCCGAGACAATTATGTAGTGTAATCCTAGTATTTCATCTAATAAAAAAAAACAGACATGTACCTTAACTATTCGCGCCACAGAGTCATAATACAGAAATGAAAAAAAAAACATCTCGAAAACTATAAAAAATCGCGGAACATACATGACGGGTGATTTGGATAACCCTAGTGATGCTCTATCTCTGGACTTCGGCTTGACACTATTTTTTGGAACGCCCTATACATAAAAGAGGATATGTGTTTGTATGGATATTCACTTAAAATTATCTTACCTAGTTAGCTTTCTGAATCGTCTTATCGCTTTTATGTTTTAAGGTTTTTAATTTTATTTTATTGCTTAGATGGGTGGACGAGCTCACAGCCCACCTGGTGTTAAGTGGTTACTGGAGCCCATAGACATCTACAACGTAAATGCGCCACCCACCTTGAAATATAAGTTCTAAGGTCTCAAGTATAGTTACAACGGCTGCCCCACCCTTCAAACCGAAACGCATTACTGCTTCACGGCAAAAATAGGCAGAGTGGTGGTACCTACCCACGCGGACTCATAAGAGGTGCTACCACCAATAATTACGCAAATTATAATTTTGCGGGTTTGATTTTTATTACACGATGTTATTCCTTCACCGTGGAAGTCAATCGTGAACATTTGTTGAATACGTATTTCATTAGAAAAATTGGTACCCGCCTGCGGGATTCGAACACCGGTGCATCGCTTCAACACGAATGCACCGGACGTCTTATCTTTTAGGCCACGACGACTTAAAACTTTTTTAACGAAGCCGCAGATGCATCTAGTGTTTTATAAACTTAGATATCCCAGGCGATTCATGAATCCAGGATTATTGATAATCCTACCTGAGTCTCTGGCACGCCCGATACACTCCGACGAATCGTAAATCAGAAAGAATTGACGTAACGCACAAGCCTTTTTTTAAATTCAAAAATCTGTGTTCTTATTCCTTTTCTGTCACTAACCACACCTTCACTACAAGAATGACAGGTGAATAACATCAGTGAAAGGCCTTGGTCATAAAAACGCGATATATAAGGAATTAAGGATATAAATACTCAGTTCAATACAATGTAATATGTATTGCAGATGTTCATTTTTTTTGTTTTTGTTGTCTCCATAATGAGCTCTTAATAAAGCATACTGCATACGTGTTTATTCTATAATTGCTCTGTAGTCAATATGTGGAAGTTTAATGTTTGCATGTATTATTCGCGGAACTATTAATTGAATGTTAATTTTTTCGTTGATATTGATTTAAAACGTTATTTTGAAATTGTCACTTGAAATTCCTTACTCCGTGCTCTATCGTGGTCTACCGTGGTAAGCTCACCGATCCATCTGTTGTCAAATGATACTGAAGGCTATAGACATGATATCAGTGTCTCAATTGTACTTTTTTATTGCTTAAATCGGTGGACGAGCTCACAGCCCACCTGGTGTTAAGTGGTTACTGGAGCCCATAGACATCTACAATGTAAATGCGCCACCCACCTTGAGATATAAGTTCTGAAATCTCGTATAGTTACAACGGCTGCCCCACCCTTTAGACCGAAACGCATTACTGCTTCACGGCAGAAATAGGCAGGGTGGTGGTACCTACCCGCGCGGACTCACAAGAGGTCCTACCACCAGTAGCAATGTTCCATGATTGTTACCCATACGGGTTCAAAAAATGGCTATCCCTATCCTATCCTCTTCTCTCCTTCTACGCTATCTATTATATCAAGTAATCATTCAGAACCTCGAAGTTTCAGATGATAAAGACCATGAAGCCAATGAGGGAACAACAGCTTTCCTGCAAGGGTTGACGCAAGCCGACTTCATATTTAAGTTTTATGTTGTTACTACACAACGAAGTACTAAGCAGATACAGAATTTCACTTCGAACTTAAAAACGAGGATCTTCCCTAAAAAATAAAAACAATTTGGAAAAAAAATCACAATTAATCACTTTGAGCGGAAACGTAGACGCAAATCTCAATATAAATCTCGTATCTAAATTTAGAACCTAACTAACAGACATTTAAAAAAATATACACACAAAAAATCCATAGCAAGTAATAAAATATCACGTATAAAAAAATAGCGTCTAATTTCCTACAATCATACTTATATGACCGCCAAACGACTCGGGTGTGGCCCTGACTCTATACGCGTGATTAGGGCTGGCACGATATTTACACATTAAATTTAATTTAATTTTTGGCGTGTGCTCTGAAGGCTCAGTAGTCTAATAGTAAGGCGAACTATAATTAGAAAATATCGAATAAAATTAGACAAGGCAGAATTAGAAAATAAATAGATAAGACTGCCGAAGTTCAAGTATAGAAAGGCTTAGAACTTTTTCTTAAAATAGATACGATTTTCGCGATACAGTGTAATGAAAATTTAATTTATTACTCTGCTTACTGGTGGTATGGCTTTTTTGTCGTATGATCTATTCGTAAGAACAATAACAAGTACCATTCTGCCTATGTCTGCCGTGGAGTAACTTGGTTTAGAGAATCCAAAATAAAACCTATTTCACCATAAACTTTTTTTTTTATTGTGTAGATGGGTGGACAAGCTCACAGCCCACCTGGTGTTAAGTGGTTACTAGAGCCCATAGACATCTACAACGTAAATGTGTCACCCACCTTAAGATATAAGTTCTAAGATTTTAGTATAGTTACAACGCCCCACCCTTCAAACCAAAACGCATTACTGCTTCACGGCAGAAATAGGCAGGGTGGTAGTACCTACTCGCGTGGACTCACAAGAGGTCCTACCACCAGTAATTACGCAAATTGTAATTTTGCGGGTTTGACTTTTATTACACGATGTTATTCCTTCACTGTGGATGTCAATCGTTAACATTTGTCCAGTACGTATTTCATTAGAAAAATTGGTACCCGCCTGCAGGATTCGAACACCGGTGCATCGCTCAACCCGAATGCACCGGACCTCTTATCCTTTAGGCTACGACGACTTCATTTCACTTTCTATTTACTTTAAATAAACTATTCGTGCAATGTAAACGAACTATTAATTAATTAATTCAAGTAAAAATTTATAAAGATTTCCGTTTCCTTTACAAATTTAAATTATAATATTTTACTTACGGTCTAGTAATCACAAAAGTATAAGTAAGTATACAGAGAGCACCTTGAAATCTTGTAGTCTGGTAATAATATAGTATCAATAAAATGTTAAAGTTAACATGCGGCATTAATAGACAAAGTTGTAGACTGATAAAATTTCAAATTACTTAATTTGAAATTGAAGTTTGAAAATAGAACTTTTTTTTTTGTTGCCTTTGTAGGCAGACGAGCATACGGCCCACCTGAGGGTAAGTGGTCACCGTCGCTCATGGACGTCAGCAATGCCAGGGGCCAGAGCCAAGCCGCTGCTGAACATTGAAAATTGAACTTTGAAAATTGAACTTGAATTTAATTTGAACTTTGTCTATTAATGCCGCATATAACTTTATCTTTCTGATTTGAAGATTAAAAAAGTCCTACAAAATATAATACAATCAATGTATGTCTTTTAATAGGTGAGGTAAATCGCTTCTGAGCTTTCCTAACGTATGAGTAGGGCCGTGAGCTTTACGTATCGGTCGCAAAAAATATTACTCCATAGCAACAGACATACTCAAGTTTTATTTCATACTAGCTTTTTCCCGCGACTTTGTCTGCGTGGAATAGTTACTTTGTGATGACGCTAAATTTTACCCGCGCCTTCATTTACGTAGAAGGTGAAAATATTTTTGAATAATAGAATGTTAAGGAGATATTTAAGGTACCAAAATCAGGGTTTTAACCGACTTCAAAAGAGGAGGTTTATCAATTTTCGAGCACCATTTTTTATCTATGTATGTTCACCGATTTCTCGAGAATGCATGAATCTATTCTGATAATTCTTTTTTTCCTTTTTTTTTTTCCAAAAGCGTAGATTTGGTCCTGTAATCATCAGGATCAGGATCTGATGATGGGATCCTGGAGAAATCAATAAAATTCTAGAATTTTCATAGTCTATCTTGAAGCGATCTGGGTATTTCTTGTTATTCTTCTTATTCTGTGCCGCCGCGCACCGGCCGGTCGGCACCTTGTACATCATTAATACGCGCTTGACCATTATTTTGCTGCTATATCTTCTTAGATACTCATTGAAATCAAATTATGTAATGAGCAAATTTTTTTTAAATTAATTACTTGTAATGAATGGCGTATTTATTTGGATAAGGATTAATATCTTCTTTATAAAAACACCTTCACGAATAATGCTTTATATTAGAACAAATTTGGTTAGAATAAAAAAGGTTATAGTGAGCCAACCTTAAAATACAAGACCTAATATTATGCTGTCGCGGACTTTTTTTAGAACTTTTAAAGGTGAACAATTCTGTCATACATTATTTTAGTGAAACTTTAACGGTTAACCCGATTTTGAAATATTCTTTATTAGTGCTCCATTCTTTTTAGTTTTCGCGTGATGTTATATAGCCTATAGCCTTCCTCAATAAATGGGTCATCTAACATCTAACGAATTTTTCAAATCGGACCAGCAGTTCTTGAGATTACCGCGTTCAACCAAACAAACAAGCTTTATAATATTAGTATAGATATAAGATTAATAAGATTTAGGAAACCGTTAAATTATGCAAATCTTCTAAACATTTATTGCTTTGCGTAATAACAATAAAGTTTATTAAGGAAAACGGAGAACCAAGACGTTCTTGAAACGTTCTGATGATGATTACGAAAATATTTTTTAGTCAGACAATAAATAATGTTAATGATATTCTAACATAAGGAAAGAAGGCTTAAAATACACATAGAGGTTAAGGAAAACGAAAATCATTAATCACAATCACGATTTTAATATTAATTTAATCGGACGCGACTTTAACTAGTCTTGCCATTCGGAACTAAAACAAGGTACCACCAATCAAAATATATAAATAAAAAACCGAAGTATACATAGGTAATTTTTAAGCCTATTAATTGTAATGCGACTGTACTGAAGGTACAAATACTATCAAATCTATACATATAAATAAAATTTGAGAGTCTGTTTGTAATATTGAAATTACCGCGTTTTGCTACATGCATATGAATATATATACGGTACATACACCAAAATAACATTATATACAATTTTTGTCTGTAGGTTTGTTCCGGCTAATCTCGGGTGCGGCTGGACCGATTTTGATGAGACTTTCACTGATAGGTAGCTGATGATATAAGGAGTAACTTAGGCTACTTTTTAGACTAGCTTCGCCCCACGGCGTCATCCGCGGCACGACAATAACCGCGGGTAACATCGCGGAACTCAGCTATTGTTATAATAAAAACGAGCTCTTAAAGAATTTCTACAAAGATGGAATGTGATCCCTAAATAAATAATCTGAGAACTGCTACATAATATCCTCTCTGACTATATGTAGGGTTGATATCCTCACACAACACAATTAAGTTTTCGATCTTAGATTGGCTATTATAGAGCTATTTATAAGCTCGTGGAAAATTTAGTATATTCTGAAGGGTTACGGAAAACTATTGTAATAAAGAACATATTAAAAATTTAATTAAGCGGACAAAAATATATACAACGGACAGCCCTAGCCATAATCTAAAAATAGCACGACTTTGAAATTGAATCTTAAATTTAGTAATGTTTTAGCTACATTTTAAACATTCGTGTAATATTAATATTATACAGAATGGATATAATTTGTTTTTTTTTTGTCGATAAGCAAAACGATTAAGCCTGTTTGCTATTTGGTCTTATTTAATATCAACTGAACATACGTTAATGATATTTATAAGACACGTATATATTTTGCTTTTACAAATATTTTTTCGTATTTATTCAAACTAGAGGTCCCGCAGTAGTCGAAATTCGACTATAATTAATTGGAATTGTAAGTTTGTACACTATTATGATTGTATTTTCAACGCCCAGACTACACTATAGAAAAATATGAATAAAGACAAACAATATTTAATCTATTCTCAATTTGACAACATACGTCAGGAACAAAAGTTTGACAATAAATAAATAGTATGCATGCGTGTGTGCGTCAAATACAGTGTGTGTAATGTTTTCTTTATTGATTTAATGTATCTTTTATGCATTATTTTAAATTTTTTTTTAGCATTGTGCACTTCTTCTCTATATTCTCTATAAGTGTGGAAAATTTCATACTCCTCCGTCCGCGCAATTTTCGTAAAAAGGAATACAAAGTTTTTGCTTCACGTATTAATATATAGATGTGTATGTCCAGCAGTGGACGTCTGTGGGCTGATAAGATTCAAATGTAAATGACGTAGTGCTATATAATGCCATATGTATTTATGTGGTTGATATTGCAGCATTATATTAAGCATGATATTGAGATCGATAGCAAATAAAAATGCTTAAATTAGTGAACGAGCTCACGGCCCACTTAATAATAAGTAGTTACCGGAGTCCATTGATATCAGCAACATAAACGCCGCTACCCTTGTTTAGATTTTTTTTTTATTGCTTAGATGCGTGGACGATCTCACAGCCCACCTGGTCTTAAGTGGTTACTGGAGCCCATAGACATCTACAACGTAAATGCGCCGCCCACCTTGAGATATAGCTTCTAAGATCTCAAGTATAATTACAACGGCTGCCCGACCCTTCAAACCAAAACGCATTACTGCTTCACGGCAGAAATGGGCAGGGTGGTGGTGCCTACCCGCGCGGACTCACAAGAGGTCCTACCACCGGTAAATAGCTTCAAAGAATTTAAGTAATAGCTGCAGGACTATTATTTTTATGAAGAGTTGTTGAATTAGGTTATCTTTCGGTCGACCTACGGAGACAATTATCTTATGTGGTCCTTTTTCTCTTCTTCCATCTATGCTCCAACAAAGAGTATTTTTCATTTCTTTTTTTTCTTCAGTCACCCCCTTTATTTATAAGTTTTCATTTTGGCACACCAGCAAGTGTTATATGGAATTTGAATATAAGGTTTTCGTGACATCTATTAGTGATGTACATAAGTGTGACATGCTTATTTAAAGCAAAAAATGTTCGTGATTTTTTTTCACTTTTTTTCAAGAAGATAAAAAGCGTTTACTTATATTTGTTAATGTTAAATGTATAATAGATGAGTAAATGCGAATCTAATTTAGGTTTAAGTAAGGAAATTAATTATTATCTAACATTATGGTTATTTTAGTGTCAAGTTTCAGTATTATTCCATTTGATTCGCCGTTAATATTCTAATTAAACGAGATTATATTTCAATCTTATTTTTACACAAATACCCAATAAATTACTAAAGCTAATAGTCGTCAAGCTTAAAATAGAATTTAAAGTACTAAATATTCATAAAGAAAAACATTTATTTCGAGAATAACATAGAAACATATGCCATACGAATATTTTATAATTTAAAAGTATTTCAGGGTTATTTCTAGAGATGACCGTTACCGATTTTAGTTTCAAATTATTGATTTACAAAGATTTCACATATAATATTTGTAGTTGAGATTTTTTGTAGAGGATATTAATTTGGTTTTTTATTACATTTTTTTATTGCTTAGGTAGTTGGACGAGCTCACAGCCCACCTGATGTTAAGTGGTTACTGGAACCCATAGACATCCACGACGTATGCGCCACCCACCTTGAAACACATGTGATATGTTTTATGGTGAATGAAGTGACATTAAATATTCGATGGGCACCAGAAGCATAATACGAAATTTTAACAAAAAAGTAAAACTGACTGCAATATAAACAAGAATATCATCAAAATAATCGAAGTCACATAGATGTGGATTGCTAAAGATAACTCAAAAACGTCTCAATAGATCTTGATATAATTTAACAGAGACCACAAGCACCAGTATTAAAAATAAAAAAAGAATCAAAATCGATTCGATATATTTATTTTATGTATTTCATTATATATGTACGTGTATGTATATGTTTACGTTATTTATGTGTGTATGTATATATATGTAGTCTAATATATTATGTATTAGTGTTTTATTTTTATTTTTATTAAGTTCTTGTCTAGATTGTAAATTGTAAATTGTTTAGATTGTATTCTTCTACCCACTCATTTAAAGCTTTCCTTCGTTAAGAACGGTTAGCTGGTAGAAAACTCAATTGTTGAGTTAAGCTCGCCATTTTTTTTTATATCTTACGCAATTATTGTAATATTAACTGTGTGTACAATAAAGAATAAAGAATTCAACTCTCCTCCTTGCGTCGGTTTCCTCATTACTGAGAGTCGTGGTCATGGCCTTGAAACAGTTTGTTTTTTATAATGCACCGCCATCTGTTCCTATCTGCAGCTGAGTGCAGAGCATCGTGCACTGTGGTATCCAGGGCTGCACGAACCTGGTCCGTCCAACGGGTCGGGTTCCTGCCTCTTGGTCGCTTGCCCTCGACCTTTCCAGTGACCACCAATTTCTCCAAGTTGTCACTGTCTTTCCTTGCGATGTGGCCAAAGTATTCAAGAATCCTTCGCAGGCAAATGGTGGAGAGTCTAGTCCGGATCTTCAACTGAGCTAGGATGGATACATTGGTGCGGCGTGCGGTCCAGGGGATACCCAACATCCTCCTCCAGCACCACATTTCGAAGGCATCAATCCGATTGCGGTCAGCTTTCTTTATAGTCCATGTCTCAGCTCCGTATAAGAATATTGAAAACACTAGTGTGCGGACTAAAATAAATAAATAAATAACTAAATAAATAACTAGGAAACTAAATAAATTTAGAAACTGCTCCTTTTTATGTAGGTTAAAAATGGAGCTAATTAAGGCTGTATCATCATCAGCCTATTATCGCATATAGGAAAATAATAACTCATTTGTAGACCGGAGCATAATTGACTGATTTATGTGAACAGTGTTTTGAATTTTAACTTTGAACATTCAAGGTACCTCCTTAATAGCAAGGGCTTATTATACAGTTAGCTGAAGTGTAAATGACAAAGCTACGTGACTTAGAAATTGTGCTCCACACAGCAAAAGTACCGAACGTAATTGGTCGATACTCAGTAATGTAGATCTTTTCAAATTCTAGTCACGCCTATGCTGTACAAAAATATATTTAAAAAGAGTTCCATGCCGGTTTCTTTCTTCAATGGTAAAAATGCAATCCGAATCAGTAGTAAGCTTGAATTAAAAAATTCAAATCACACATATGTTTAGAATTTAGGCGACCACAAAAAAGTGATTACGGCCATAACAATCACAGTAACTGTCGTGACATATACAATTATTTTATTCCAGTCATTAACCACTTACATTCTATGTACATCATATTATCGTTTTCTGAACAACAAAAAAACTAGTTTCGACTCTACAACTTTTTTGTTCTCATATAAGTTATAATATGTACATACACATGACATTACCAAGAGCAGCAGAGTCATGACCTAAAGCTATATTATGTTTAATTTGACCGTGTTAAATGCCGACTCATTAGATTGCAACACTTACCGCAATTTTTTATTAAATTATCATCCGCAAATACTTATCATAATTCTTATAATTTTTTTGTGGCTCTTTTTTTGTGTGTCTTTTTTATATTTTACTCCCCTAGGCATCAAAAGGAAATATAATTATTTAAGGTTCACCCAATAAACAGCATTCGTATATTATTTTAACCGACTTCAAAAAAGGAGGAGGTTCTCAACTCGACTGTATGTTTTTTTTTTTAATGTTTGTTACCTGATAACTTTTGACTGGGTGAATCAATTTTGATGATTTTTTATTTATTAGAAAGCTGACGCTTTCCGTTTGGTCCTATTTCAATTTAGTCCAGTTCTGATAATGGTATCCATGAGAAAACCATATATGTCTTAAATTTGGATTAAGTACGTGCGCGACAAATAGATGAATAACTTAATATCACGCCAACCGATTTCGATGATTATTGTTTTTAGTGTATACTAATTTGTTTTGGAATATCTATTTACAATTATATTCATTAAGAAAAAAATTATAAAATTAATAAAGAAATAATAATATGTAATTGTTTTTTAACAAACAAAAACCATTATAACAGATAAATTAATTACAAAGGCACTGCTTATGAAATGGAAAAGAAAGTCGAATTTGAGAATATTAATTAAAATCGACAAGAATTGTGGAAGAGCTATAGAGAATATTACGTCAAGATTTTTACTTTAAAATGTTGATTGGCTTAAAAGGCGGCGGGACTAGAGAGCGAACCCTCTGTGTTCGCCGTACCGATCCTTTATTGTAGAGTTGAAAGGCGACGAGGTACATGCGCTCCGTGCCAAACGCGTCACCTTGGTTTGAATCCTGTCTCATCCGAAATTAGGACGCGGTTTGTTCAGAAAACGTTCAACACAAATTTTCTCTGCCTATCGAGTCGAAACAAATAAGTGTAGAGTCATAGAGTCTGGTCGTTTTCTCCGAATTCAAAGATATACCTCTGACGACTTTATACATTAAGTTAAGATACAGTGAACTCTATTGGAACTACTTGTATTAATCACTAGCGACCCGCCCTCGCTTCGGAAACATTAAATTTTATTATTGATGACAGCTGAGTCCCGGGATGCTACCCGCGGCTATTATCGTACCGCGGGTGACGCCGCGGGGCAAAGCTAGTCTAAAAAAAGCCTAAAGTTACTCCTTATATCATCAGCTACCTATCAGTGAAAGTCTCGTCAAAATAGGTTCAGCCGTTCCAGAGATAAGTCGGAACAAACAGACAGACAGACAGAAAGACACACAATTTTTTTTTTATTGCTTAGATGGGTGGACGAGCTCACAGTCCACCTGATGTTAAGTGGTTACTGGAGCCCATAGACATCCACAGCGTAAATGCGCCACCTACCTTGAGATATAGTAAGTTCTAAGGTCTCAATTATAATTATACACATATATAAAATTTGGTATATGTACTGTGGTATACACACTTACGCATTTAGTTAAAAGTGGTTAGTTTATTATTACAAACATACACTCAATATGGCAAGGGCAATACAAGGGCAACAAAAAAAAATTTTATAAAGGAAAGTTAGTTACGATTACGTTTAAGTAAATTAACAAAAAAAATGAATCTGAATTTTCTTTGGTTTCCCTCAATCCTCGCTACGTCGATTACTAAAACTGAACTGTATTGTGTAATTAAGATCAACTAATTCATAAAACTAGTGGTCCCCTTGTAGTCGAAATTCGACTATAACTAATGGAAATTATAAGTTCGTACACTATTTATAATTCTATTGTCAATGACTATTAAATGCTTATTTCATCAAAACTACACTTTAGACAAATATTAATAAAGAGAAAACAATATTTAATCTATTCTCAATTTGACAGACTATAACTGACAGACTGCAAAGAAAAGTTTGACAATAAACAAATAGTACGCATGCGTATGTGTGTCAAATACATGGTAGTGTGTGTAATGCTTTTTTTATTGATTTAATGTATTTATTGCATAATTTAAAAAAAAATTAGTGGTCTGCACTTCTTTTTTATATTTTCTATTAGTGTGAGAAATTTTATACTCCTCCGTCTGCGCAATTATCGTAAAAAAGGGTACAAAGTTTTTGCTTCACGTATTAATATATAGATTTGTACAATCAATGGCATGATGTTAGTTGCATAGTTGATTCTGCCAAATGACGTCGGAAATCTTATAAGATCTGATTACCACTTTTTATAAAATAAAAAAATACTTAGTTGGGTGGACGAGCTTAAAGCCTACCTGGTGTTAAGTGATTACTGGAGCCCATAGACATCTACAACGCAAATGCGCCACCCACCTTGAGAAATAAGTTCTAAGGTCTCAGTATAGTTACAACCGCTGCCACACCCTTCAAACCGAAACGCATTACTGCTTCACGGCAGAAATAGGCGGGGTGGTGGTATCTACCCGTGCGGACTCACAAGAGGATTAAAAGAGCACTTTAAACATAATCTATATATATAAAAATGAAACCCGCTTTCCGTTGTCACGACATAACATGAAAACGGCTTGACCGATTTGGCTTTTTTTTTTTTGTAGTTTTCTAATACTCTGTACAAGGTTCTTACGGAAACAAATATTAAGAAAATCTCTCAGAAATATTGAAAAATATACATTTAATTTTGCATATTTATTTGTGAACTATTCCACGCGGACGAAGTCGTGGGCAAAAGCTAGTACATAATATAAACTAGTAGAAGTAGGAATTCAATTTGATTCCTGGTGTACGCAGTCAAGGTAAAATTAAACTAATGCGAATGCATAGTACACGCGATTCGTCTTTACAGATGATCCGAATTTAAAAGAATATTTCGATCCCTCCAATGAACACTACTCTAACTAAAAATTTTGAAATTTTTGTTTTTCACGCAAATCGCTTCACTATTTTAAAAGTATTACAAATAATTATTGATGGGGTTCGAAGCAAGAGTAAATCAGCTAGTTACACAATAAAAAATCATAAATATATTATCTGCAATAATAAAAATTTTATCAACTTTTTTCGTTTAAACGCTCCTACTGTAAACCTACGAATTTGGAGTTAGCGTAGTGCTCATTGGATGCATCAATTTGCATTAATAATTCACTTAAAAAAACAGCATAACGAAAATCGATAATTCGTCGATTGAATTATAATTCGGTAGAGCTGCGCTATTTAACACGACAAATTTCCATGAAGTTCATGCCGAAAAAAAATATCAGTTCGAATTCCGTATCCTAAAGTGGGAGTCGTAAATTTTATTCGAATATAAAAGGCACTTGCTTTAAGCCGAGAACACGAGTCGTAAACATAACGAGCACAGAGACGCTTTTAACAGCAATCTACACTCTGTATTCGTTTGATAGTACTTATCTATATTAGCTATAGTACAGTCTCGAATGGTGGATTTTTTTGACACGTTTCGCAACGAGATGGCCGGTCCATAAAACGCCTCGTTGTACAGGAAAGAATTGATGGTACAAGACCGCGCTGGAGGCCACTAATGCGGTGGACCGACCAAATTAAAACTGCAGTAGGAGGTCCTCTAAATGAGTGCAGTAGAATGGCCTCGAGCAGGGAGAGATGGCGAGACATCGTGAGACGCATCAAGTCTGCCCCTTCCAACACTTCATGATGGAAACTCTAGGCAAATGATACATAAATATACAACAAACATTAAACAAGTTTTACAAGAGCTCTGACAATGTCAGGCGAAAACGAGATAAAAAAAAAACACTACGTGACGATCACGACCACTCTGTCAAGAGTGACCCGATTAAGAAGAAGAATATTAGCTAAATATTTGAACAACGAAAGAATACAAGAGAGTATTCGTACCGTGAGAAATTGTAAAAGGAACATTGCACCCAATATAAGTGAAGCTTCATGCATTATTAACGAGAGAATTTATCGGTGGAAGCATTCAATTAGATTCGAAAACGAATAACCATGAACAGCTAATTTTCTAAATGGTTTTGTTCCAAAAAAATAAATAATCGAAAAACGTTTTTAAAGTCAACGAGGTAAAGATATAATAATGATGACAATGACGGTTTCTTCAAATATCAAATTTTCCTTCTATATAACTTATTAAGGCTGTAAAATATACAAATTACTGTATCTTCTCTGTTCGCCATACAAAATCTTAACCGCGGCAACATTTCACTTACTTCGGGTGACAAATACGCCATCCCGTGATAAATTGTTAGCAACGGTCAATGGCGTCACAAAGTAAATGGTACAATTTACCTTAAGACCTAAAAATCCGAGAACAGGTCACACACGGTCATCTGGCCCCTAATTAAGATTTGCTATATTATGGTCCTATGGTCCTATGGTCCTATGGTATGGTTATTCAGTCCAGTCTCGTTAGCGACAGCGAGTGTACGCATCGTTGTTGTTGTTGTCTAGTGACTCATCGCACAAAGATGACGACCCGCATTTTAAAATGTAGTAATTGCAACATCGTGATTTGTGAAGTGCTTGCTTTCATACAAAATAAAATAGATGTGATGAGTGAAGACAGTTTGGTGCGTATATGTTCAACGTCTTTCTCCGTGGAAGAAATTGAAAATGCTAAAAGCCTTTTGTTTGAATCTGTGACGACTTCAAAACGAAAGAGAACACGTAGAAGGGAAGGCCGAATGCATCGCGATCTTTTTGATGTTATCAGTCTTTTTAAAGAAACTGACCCGGAATTAACTCCAACTTTTGTGGCTAGAGATTTGCAAAAGTTACCGCCTGTACATTTTGATCATCTCGACGCGACTAAGCTTTTAAAAGACATACTCGTCATCCAAAAGGAGATACAAACAATTAAGGAATCATATGTAACGGAGGATAAGTTAAATGAAATAAAAAATGAACTTTATAATCTGAAAAGTGCATCTTTAGTGAATAATAACTTCGATATACATAACACCGAGGGTCACATTAATACAAAGAGAGGCGGGGGTATACTAACGAATAGTTATTACTTAGACAGTAGCCCGATCGAGCCACCTTATTGTTCACACGCGGAGGTAAGCATTGCAAATCATGAGCATGAGCGCTCCTCCGCCACCGCCACGGCCGCCGCCACTGGCCTCGATACTGGCGATCGGCGCGTGGAGTTCGTCGTCGGAAACTTCAGTACTGCGGCTTTGAACGGGAATACGTTTGCGCCTGCGCAGATGGTGGACCCCGCTGCAGAACGCGGCTCGTGCATGCAATACTCGCATAAGGCGGCATCTACGCCAGAGCCGAATGGCGTCGGTTCGACAAATAAGTTGTTGGCGAAGGTTGTAACTGCAGAAGGAGAATGGAAGGCTGAGGAACCGAACGAACAGTGGATTTTGGCACAGCGAAAGAGATATAGAAACCGATTTAGTACTGTGGAGGGCAAGGCGTGTAATAGTGCAGATCAGAAATTTAAAGCGGCAGATATTCGCGTGCCTTTGTTTGTCAATAATGTTGACAAGACTACATCAGAAAATGACATTGTAGATTATATTTATAACAAAACGCAAGTTCGTGTCATCTTACACAAAATAAAATCTAAAGTACCGAGGCAGTACAGCGCATATAAAATGCTTGTACCTAATGCGAAATTAACGCTGTTTCTAGACAACGCCTTATGGCCAGAAGGAGTGGCTGTGAGAAAATTTGTTAACTTTAAACACAATTATGAATCTGAACACACACAGAAAAATAAATAAAATTAAATTTGTTAGTTTTAACTGTCACTCACTAATAAGCGCCGTTAACTACGTGAGAACACTGTGTCAAACGGCGGACTTCTTAGCACTCCAAGAGACATGGTTGCTTCCGGATGAAGTCCCGTATCTTGGAAATATTCATCAGGATTTCGCATACATCGGAAAATCTTCAGTGGACGTTACAGCCGGGCCACTGAAGGGTCGAAGCCACGGTGGACTTGGAATTTTATGGCGTAGAAATATTTTTCACGCGGTATCGGTGATTGACTGTGTAAACTCACGTATTGCGGCAGTTAAAGTGGCTCTTGATGAACGTGAGTTTCTTGTTTTTTCTGTTTATATGCCGACGGACAGCGCGAATAATCTAGACGAGTTCATAGACTGCCTTGCAGAGATAAATGCTGTTATAGAAACTTGTAGTGTAGATTCTGCGTATATACTGGGTGATTTTAACGCACACCCGGGTTCACTGTTTGGTACGGAACTTCTTGACTTTTGTGTTGAACAAAAATGGACATGCGTTGACGTGGAACGTTTGGGTGTACTTTCAAATTCATACACTTATTTGAGTGACGCGTGGGGAACTACGTCATGGTTAGACCACATAATCACGACTGAGGTCGCTACAAAAAGCGTTAGCAGCGTAAATATAAGATACGAAGTATCGTGGTCTGATCATTTCGCGGTCGAATTGGTCTGTGATCTTCAAGTTTTAGTGCCCAAGTTTGCACAACAAGGCTATGTGCCTGATAATGCTACTTGGGGTGACAGAGATAGGGCCCAGATTAATCAATATTGGGAAGTTTGTTCGGCTAATTTGCGAGATATAGATTTTCCAAACGATATGCAAAAGTGTGGAGATATAGTTTGTAATAACTTAGAACATAGACTGATTATCGATAAAATGTACGATAAAATAGTAAGCACACTTCGTAGTGCTGCTGCGGAATGTTCCACAAGTTATAATTTGAAGCGCAAACGTAAGAGAAATATGTATGTTATGGGTTGGAACAAACATTGTAAAGATGCACATAGGGAGGCTCGGCTTCGATTTCATAATTGGATCGCTCTTGGAAAACCGAAATCTGGTCACGCGTATCAGCAAATGCGGGAAGCACGGAGAACTTTTAAAGACAAAGTAAAGTGATGCAAAAAGAACCAGACTCAAATTAAAATGGATATACTTGCTACACAACATTCAACAAAAGATTTTTCGAAATTTTGGAAGGAAACAAATAAGTTGAATCCGAAGCCGAGTGTCCCAGGGAGCGTTGAGGGTATAAGCGACTCCGGTCAGATTGCCAATGCATTTAGGGAACATTTTAGAGTGAAGTCTCCATTGGTAACAGCGAATGCTGGTGCGAGTGATATTCGGCTTGGGGAACCAATTACGCGAATCACGGCGAAACAGGTTGCACGGGTGGTGAGTGACATGAAGCGAGGAAAATCGCCTGGTCATGACTCATTGAGTATTGAGCATCTACAACACGCAGGTGTTCACTTGCCCAGAGTGCTTGCCATGTTGTTCACTTTCTGTGTAGGCCATTCATATTTGCCTAAAGCGATGATGAAGACCGTAGTTGTTCCGATAGTTAAGAATAAAACCGGGGATGTATCCAGTTTAGGTAACTACAGACCTATATCACTCGCAACAGTCATCGCTAAAGTACTGGATGGTATAATTGATATTCAGTTACGAAGACACGTAAAGCTGCATGATGCCCAGTTCGGCTTTCGACCTGGACTCTCGACTGAAACGGCTATACTGAATCTCAGGCATACCGTCCAGTACTACACAGACAGAGGCACTCCTGTATACGCCTGTTTTTTAGACTTATCCAAAGCGTTTGATCTGGTGGCGTATGACAGGTTGTGGCATAAGTTGTCGAATGATACAGACTTGCCTCATGAGTTTGTTTCTCTCTTGAGATACTGGTATGGTAATCAGAGCAACTTTGTGAAGTGGTCGGGGTCGCAGTCGGATATGTATAGGCTGGATTGTGGGGTAAGACAGGGTGGCTTGTCATCGCCAAGCCTTTTTAACCTATACATTGACCGCCTGATTCGTGGGCTCAGCAATTCCAATGTCGGATGTTCCATTGATGGTGTGTGTGTTAATAATATCAGTTATGCAGACGACATGGTGTTGCTGAGCCCATCGATCAGGGCTCTCAGAAAGCTGATTAGGATATGCGAGTGTTATGCGGAGGAACATGGGCTCAGATATAATGCCGTAAAAAGCGAACTGATGGTATTTAAATCAGGCAGAAAAACCTACGAAACTGTCCCATCAGTCATACTCAACGGCAGTGTCCTTAAACAAGTATCACAATTCAAGTGTCTGGGTCACTGGGTCACTGAGACGCTTGCAGACGATGTAGACATGGACAGGGAGCGCAGGGCGTTGTCAATCAGGGGTAATATGCTGGCCCGTAGGTTCGCGCGGTGTACTGCAGAGGTGAAAGCTACTTTTTTTAGAGCATACTGCCAGTCTTTCTACACGTGCAGCCTATGGGTTAAGTATACCAAGAAATCTTACAGCACCCTGCGTGTCCAGTATAATAACGCTTTCAGAGCGCTGATGTGGCTGCCGCGTCACTGCGGTGCGTCGGGGATGTTTGCGGATGCGCGAATAGATAGCTTCGCAGCAATCATTCGTAAGCGAATTGCTTCCCTAATTCGCCGTGTGCGGGTCAGTCGCAACCGCTACCTACGGCTGTTCGCCTCACGGATGAATCTGGACTGCCCAATAATGCAACACTGGACACGTGTGCATTTTGAGCACTCTGGATCCAAATCAGCCTTTAGGTTAAGGTAGTTTTCATGTTAATTTAGAGTTTTTGTTTTATTATTATTAATTTAGAGTTTTTGTTTTATTATTATTATTATTATTTGTTTTTTTTGTTTTTTTTATTATTATTATTGTTTTTGTTTTAGTCCGAGATTAGTTATTATTTTTATTTAATTTTAGTATAAATGAAATGTTAATGCAATGTAATTAAGACGTGTAATATGGATGTAAAATCTGAAGAAAATTAAAAAAAAAAATTAAAAAAAAAATATGGGAACCAGAGACTGATGAGACTAGTATATATATACATTCAAAAATGTGCGGGACAATGGGTATATCAAGCCAAAACGTGGCTATAGTATCAACAATGTAGATCACGTTAAAAATATGTTTAAAAAATTCAAAATTATAATAAATAGTTTAGTACAAAAACGAATCTCTTAATTGTTTCAACTGTTCGTTGACAACCCTTGACATTAACAACAAAAGTTCTGTTAGGCCGCTTATTCAGTTAAACACGCCAAAACAACATAGGCAGCAAGAAATGGGCTCAATTCATATTAAACAATGAAAACGACAAAAAATGCACCCATACTTCTGTGGGATTCATTAGGCTGAAAAACGCAAAGAAAAATTCAAAGTGATCACGGCGAATTTTACCTTTATTACAAAAAAAAAGAAGCTGTTCGATAAGCCGACACGGTCGGAGCGGGTAGCACCGCCTACGCAATGTATTTGTATGTGGGTATCTCATTCTTTATAAAAACAATACAAAATATACTTTGACATGTCGCCTGTTTTACTGTTTACAACGTATTATTAGGGTACCTTACGTAAAACATAATTCAGGGGTGGGCAGAAGAATAGTTTGTATGTAGTAGCCTTTTGTGGGATATTCATTGATATACCCTGATATATCCCGATATTATAAATATATAGATAATAAACAAAAGCAAAGAGCAAACAAACCAGTTCATAACTAGGATGTTTGACCGATGTGGAATTAGAGACCACAACCCTTGGTGACACAACATGAAGTTACCCTCAATTAAAATGTAATTAGGCTTTCGCACCCTCAAATCCGGAACGCATGATTGCCCTGCCGCAGATCTATCAAAAACAGTGTTTTTCATCGAACGATTCAGAATATAAAACTTCACTGGACATCTGGAAAAGTTGCCTGCCTCATTAGTATAGATCCAGCAAAATATAATATGTATTTCATGCGTCTGTCAATTCTGTCAGTTACACATGTATCCACTCTTTTGATCCATATCATATTTCACGCATACCAAATTCGGTCAACCTCTGACAATATCCACATGACTTTGAATCTATAGACATGGCAATCGAGTATTTTGGTTTATAGGAAAAAAAGCCCAAACACATTTACAAGTTTTGGTGGTCAAGTTTTTTATTGTTAAAATTTTATTTAAAGAAAAAAAAAGCAGACGCGTACGTTTACAAGCAATAACAGTAATTACCACAAATGTTTTTAATACACGATTTTATTCATATTGTTCTCTATACGTATTCATTTTAAAATCTATATTTGCGTATCCAAACATAATTCACCAGGCATCTCTTTTTTTTTATTGCTAGATGGTTGGACGAGCTCACAGCCCACCTGATGTTAAGTGGTTACTGAAGCCCATAGACATCTACGACGTAAATGCGCCACCCACCTTGAGATATAAGTTCTAAGGTATCAAGTATAGTTGCAACGGCTGCCCCACCCTTCAAACCGAAACGCATTACTGCTTCACGGCAGAAATAGGCAGGGCGGTGGTACCCACCCGCGCGGACTCACAAGAGGTACTACCACCAGTAATTACACAAATTATAATTTGGTGAGTTTCATTTTTATTACACTATGTTAATTCCTTCACCGTGGAAGTCAATCGTGAACATTTGTCGAGTACGTATTTCATTAGAAAAATTGGTACCCGCCTGAGATTCGAACACCGGTGCATCGCTCAACACGAATGCACCGGACGTCTTATCCCTTAGGCCACGACGATTTCAATCTTCTCTATTAGCATCTTCTCTATTAGCCCCTTAAATTTTAAATGATAGGTATTTTATAGTTCTCTTGGTTGATAAACAAGATCTGTGTAGCTTTTATGTACCTAATCTATCAGCTGCATGAGTTTCTTAAGATATGAAGTCATAAATGAAAAAATATTTTTTTTTATTGCCCTTATAGGTAAACGAGCTTACGACCCACCTGATGGTGAGTGGTTACCGTCGCCCATGGACATCAGCAATAGCAGAGCCAAGCCGCTGCCTACCAAAATAGAACATATCTTAAATTAGAACTATAATTACAACTTCTCTTTTATTGCTTAGACGGATGAACAAGCTCACGGATAATTTGCTGTTAAGTGGCTACCGGAGCCCATTGACATCGACAACGTAAAAGCAAACATTAGCAATGAGTGCATGCTGCAACCACCCCATATAGTGGGATAAGGACAAGAAGAATATCATAACTTCGACCGGTAAATAAGAAACCAGCAGTGTAGTCAGTCGATTGGTCATAATGTTGTTTAATGAAATCAAACAATGCAGCTTGCAAAGTCGATCTTATACATTGTCGCAAATTATCCTATCACTCATTAGCAGATTACAGTAATTATCGCTAATTAGAAATGGCAATAGCAAAAACAGTGGTTTCAATCGCGTGCGCCGGCGATGTCACATATCAATGGATTCACAGTATCCGTGACATAAATTGTAAGATGCGTATATTCATAGTGTGATCTTAAGTAGCAGACGAACCTTAGGTACAGATGGATTTTTTTATTTTATTGCTTAGATGGATGGACGAGCTCATAGCCCATCTGGTGTTAGGAGGTTACTGGACCCCATAGACATCTTCAATGTAAACGCCGCCACCCACCTTGAGATATGAGTTCTAAGGTATCAGATTAGTTACAACGGCTGCCACACCCTTCAAACCGAAACGCACGGCAGTAATAGGCAGTGTGGTGGTACCTACCCGTGCAGTCTCACAAGAGTTCCTACTACCAATAATTACACCAATTATAATTTTGCGGGTATGATTTTATTACACGATGGTATTCTTTGAATGTGGAAGTCAATCGTGAGCATTTGTTAAGTACGTATTTCATTAGAAAAATTGGTACCCGCCTGAGATTCGAACACCGGTGCATCGTTCAACACGAATGCACCGGACGTCTCCGTACACGGCGTGAATACATTGACAAGTCGAAAATGCATACTTTTCAGGGCAGCCATTTTTAAGTTTACATATTATTGGTAAATCTATTTTTTTATCCTTTTATATAATTTTTATGCGTATTTAAGTAATTTCATCGGAATTTTCACACAGTGTCAGTATAATAATCAATTAACGTTTTAATCAAGAATAAAATGACATATCAAGTTGCTCACCGACGACTTGTCAATTTATTCACCTAAGCAATTTATTAAAAGCCGAGAAAAGTAATAAGATTGTTAACATAAGAGATTTAAAAAAAATACATAAATACGTAATAGCCATTTGATGGTGGTTGGATGGTGAGATGGGATGGGATGTGATGGGATGGTATGGACATGTGAGACCTTAGAACTTATATCTCAAGGTGGGTGGCACATTTACGATGTAGATGTCTATGGGCTCCAGTAACCACTTAACACCAGGTGGGCTGTGAGCTCGTCCACCCATCTACGCAATAAAAAAAATGTGCTGAGACGAAATGATAATGAGGTTGGTAAGAGAGTGTTAACTATAAATGTGGAAGGATATAGAGGAAGAGATAGACCTAAGATGAAATGGATGGATTGCGTGAAAGACAATATGTGTAAGAGTGAGCGAAGAAATGCTATATGATAGAGGAGTATGGAAGGAGAAAACAAGTTGCGCCGACCCCAGGTAACTGGGAGAAGGGCAGGAGAATAATGATGTAATAATAAGTCATTTGAATTGATCAATCTCAAACTAAAACCCAAAACTTGTAATGATGTAATAATAAGTCATTTGAGTTGATCAATCTCAAACTAAAACCCAAAACTTGTACTTAATTTTATTTTTTATTAATTAAAAGAAACTGAAATTATTCTGCTTCTGGAATTACTATTATATTATTCTTTACTGTTCTTCTCCGTTTCCCTCTAAATCAGGGTCTTCAGTATCTAAGTCGTAGCATTTTTTGGTGGGTTGTCAGTCTTTATGTTTTTATAAAAATCGTGAAATGCTGTGTCTATTAAAGGTAATAAATCCACCAAATTCTTCTCTTTTCTGTACTTATTGGCAAGATATCTTTGGAGACAACTTCTATCTGGATGTTATATACGTCCAGTACGTATGTATGTATGTTATATATATACAGAAAAGGAGCAAATATAATATAGACGTACTATATTATATTTGCTCCTTTTCTGAAAGTTGATTACCTTAAAAGAGCTTTCACTGTCAAATCTATCTTGAAACGTATTTCTCCAATAGGTTTTTTGTATTGCAGCCATTTTACAGTTTGCCGCAAGAATTTATCTTCAGAACTGTCTTTTTTAAATCGTGAATGGCTCTTTTTCGAACTTAATTTAGGAAATTTTCGCACTTAATTGGTACAACGGCATATGCGTTATTAATCTTACAAGATCTTATTAGTTGCACCCAGTCATTAAAATAGATAGTTAATTTTAAGTCGCCTTTTCTGTTTGGTTCTCTCAATCAAGGCATTATCCGAATCACACATCATGTGAATCACAATCCAAGAAACTTGTGATTAATAGTTTCTAGCGTTGGATACACATGAAGTAAATACATGAACATCATTGCACCCGTATTATTTTTGTTTTGGCCTCCACATGTATCTGAATAAAATGTGACCTGTTTATCTTTTGAAGGCAAATTCTGAAGAAAATGCCACAGACACGACGCGATTTGACGAGCACCGATGGTTTCGTCCTACATGTAACATGTAGCCTTATTAGTTGCTAAATCATGGATTGTGAGATTGTAGGACCATAGCGGTCGTTTATAAAAAGAAACAGAAGTTTTAATATAGGGGGTGGGTAAGCACTGCTGAAGATCACATGTATATGTTCGACTGGATGAGTTGCACTTTGCTTCATCTTTATCCTTTCTTTTTTCTGAATATTATTATGCTTTTTCATGCCGGTAATAACTTGACAACCGGATATGTATAGTCGCGAACACAATTATGGGCTATGTGAATAATTGATCATCTAAAGGTATTCTGTTAGTTCATTTAATTATGTGACGTAAATAACTTAACGTGTTGAGTTAATTAAATAAATAACACTAATATGTTTAGACATATCTAAATGTCATTATGTTCTCGTTGGAAACAGAGTTGTTTAGTAATTCACAAGTGCGATATCCCAAAAATACGTGAGAGAATCGAGTTACTCATTTATTCCCCATATAAAACAAGTAATCTGGACGACAATTCTGCTATAACTTAAAATTTGATATTAGTCGACTTGTCAAGTTATTCACGCCGTGTACGGGTCTTATCCTATAGGCCACGACGACTGCAGAACATTACATTACATTTTTCATCACTAGATTCCAATGCACCGGACGTCTTATCCTTTGGGCCACGACGACCTCGACTTTGTTTGTGAATGTACGGCTCGAAGAATGACGCTTTGTTAATCAACACGGCAGCCATCACCATCCCACCCAAAATGTCAGCGTTTCAATTTGAAGAACCTATCTCTCAATCTATCAACCCACAGTTCGCTACTGGATATAGGGCTCCACCAAGCCTCGCCATAACCACCGATCTTACGCTGTCTGCATCCGGCCGATTCCTGCAACTTTTAGCATGTCCTCGGTCCTTTGAAGAGTCTTATTATAATCTAACGGAACTTACGACACCATGTCTCTAGTCTGTCTTGTGTACTCGACTGCCTTTAGCGGTTATTCCAAACTGTCCCGACGGAAGCTGAATCCAATACAGCATAAATGCACTAATCTGTCCCAAGTTCATGAATCGGGGTTCTCCAGTAACGGATAATTCAACCGGGAATCGTCAATTAAAATTTAATGTTGTTACATACACGTCGGAATAACATCAGAGAAGTTCCACTTTAGGTAGCAATGACTCAACAAACTCGGATTGTTTAAGGTGAACAATGATCACCTTAAACAATCCGAGTTTGTTGATAACAATGATAGCAAAAATTGGGATCCCTCGATTCGACCATAGGGAAAGCTTCACTTAGAAGCTAATATAAAATATGACACATTGGCAAATAAGGTTCTTACACCATAACTGCCTAGTGACAGTTATAAACAAGGTGTTTACTATTACTGCATACTATTGAAGCGTTTTAGCACTAGTACAAAAGCTATCACATATCCCTATACAGTAATATGTAAATTCCATAATGCAAACACCGATATTCGAATTTTGAGATCCATTCGAGGCTATTTGACGAATTAATGCATCTATTATGAAACGCCACTGAAGATAACAGATACAGTATACCTAATTTTAGTAACAAACAGTTATCTAAGCGTTTCCGAATTTAGAATTTTTGATTTTATAGCCATTTTTGTGTAAATCTTACATCGGACATTTCACTGAATACATTTAAATTACTTTCTAAATAATTTCAGCAATGTATTAAATATTAACGCTGCATTGCTACTGAGTTGTATTCTTTTTTTTTTTTTTTTTATTGCTTAGATGTGTGGACGAGCTCACAGCCCACCTGGTGTTAAGTGGTCACTGGAGCCCATAGACATCTACAACGTAAATGCGCCACACACCTTGAGATATAATTTCTAAGATTTCAGTATAGTTACAACGGCTGCCCCACCCTTCAAACCGAAACGCATTACTGCTTTACGGCAGAAATAGGCAGGGTGGTGGTACCTACCCGCGCGGTGACAGTATAAAATGGCGGTACGTGGACAGAGTCGTGGCTCCTCCCGATCCACTAACGGTGCTTCTAGGTACTTCAAGCACCGGTCACCGTCCTCGTCGAACCCGTCGCTTGCGACGAAGGGCTCGACGAGTAAATTAACTCTCAGACACAGCTCACTGAGTTTCTCGCCGGATCTTCTCAGTGGGTCGCGTTTCCGATCCGGTGGTAGATTCTGCGAAGCGCGACTCTTGCTAGAGTTCGTGTTAGCAACGTTATCAGGTTTGAGCCCCATGAGCTCACCTACAAACGTTAGGGTTACGCTGAAATAGCCTCTCAAGGCTCTCAGCTTAGATAGGAAAAAAAAAAAAAAAGGGTCGTGGTATTTCGTGTCAGACAGTCATTCCGTCCGTCTCAGTCAGTGAGTCTCTGGCAGTCAGTCAGTCAGTCAGTCAGTCGGTCTGTCGGTATGTGGAACGAAACTGTCGGTTTACCCTGTCATTGTGAAAGTTGTGTGTGTGGAGTTTCAATATTATTATTGAAAAGTTTTATTGACTAAACTGAGTTCAATCGAATACGAGTGATGACGGAACCTACCGCTCAGCCATCCCTGACGTGTGCCGACATACATATATTGTGATATTCGTAAAAAAAATTAAATCCATAAATATTATCATTTCTTAAACGATATTATCATTTCTTGCAATAACTAATAAACCTTGTGGAATCCCTTGACGCCCTTACTATAAACAAGCAGCCAGTGTTTGGGTCATCAATTAATTAGCTTTCCAATCCCTTTCCCTTTTAATGACGGAGAGTATCAGCGCTTGATATACTTTAGGGTTTTGAAGATAAATAAGCACACTTACCGCTATAACGTGAGAAGTTTGATGTACAAAGTGTTGTTCAAAAGTTGGCTCATTGTGAACATTTTACAACTCAAGTATGGACAAACAAAGGTATTGTTTAATTATACCGTACCAATTATATTTTGAATAACATAGTGTAATAAAAATGAAACCCGCAAAATTATAATTTGCGTAATCACTGGTGGTAGGACCTCTTATGAGTCCGCGCGGGTAGGTAACACCACCCTGCCTATTTCTGCCGTAAAGCAGTAATGCGTTTCGGTTTGAAGGGTGGGGCAGCCGTTGTAAGTATACTGAAATCTTAGAACTTAAATCTCAAGGTGGGTGGCGCATTTACGTTGTGGATGTCTATGGGCTCCAGTAACCACTTGACACCAGGTGGGCTGTGAGCTCGTCCAACTATCTAAGCAATAAAATAAAAAAAACGATTTTATAGTAGATTAATCTGTATGTAATCGTATATTGTTACTTTGTTAAGTCACTGTGTACATACATAGAAATGAATTGCTTAATTAAATGATTTATACTTGCTTTATCTTTTATTTTATCTTTAACTTTATTTTGTCACTTTTTTTATGTCGCAATCTTTGAATGCGAATTTCCCCCACTTCTGATTATTCTAAAATCATCGGTATCTGATACTGAATGAATTCTAAGAACGATAACAGAGAAATAAGTGATGACCTCAAAATATCATTCCACTGATGCGAATTACTTATAATATTCTCAATCCGGTTCATTAAGCATTTAGTATAATTTGTAGCATTTAATATTTAGTATAATTTGTTCTTGCCGGCAGAAATGTAACGGACTGTTGCTATCATAGAAACTATTATTACGGCCGTCTGGTGTAGTGGTAAGTGACATGGTCACTACACAAGGGGGTCGCGGGTTCGAAACCCGCCAAGGGAAGATATTTGTATGATAAATATAAATGTCTTTTCCAGGGTTATGGATGTATATTAAATATATGTATGTGTATAATAAAAATCTTACATTTATTTCCGTTATCTGGTACCTGTAACACGAGTTCTTTACGAACTTATCACGGGACCAGTTAACGTGGCGTGATTGTTAGTAAATATTTATTATTATTATTTATTTATTATTAGCTTCAAAATTAAGCCCGGCTGACGCTCGACTGTTGGACTCCATGGAGACTCGTTTGAAAACAGGCATATTATGTACATTATGAGCGCGACATTTAAATTCTGGAATACACATTACATTTAAGACTCTGTGTCCCAAATTTGTGATATGGGTTTTGATAAACATCCAGAGGACTTTGAACTCGTCCACTCATCTAAGCAATAAAAAAAAACTATTTGACTATTTATTACAGTTTCTTTTTTCTAAGTGCCTGCTGCAAAGGCATTTAATTAGCGGTCCCTCGATCTCGGCCAATATGATGTTACCCCTCAGATTTCCGTGTTTTAAATAAATTGATTAGAGAGTTAAATTTAGATTAAAAAAAAACCATCTTTTAAAAAAAATCAATCAAGATTCATTCGATCGGTAAGGTCATATCGTGCGTATAGTTAGTAGAGTCCATATGTTTGTCAATGTGTATACCGACACCTACCTTGAGATGTTAAGCTGAAACCTGGAAAGTATATTGGCTTCGCATCATTCAATTGACTACTCGAAATCGTCTTAAAAAAGTACGATGCCTCGTATGTGTATTTCTAAGACAGGCAGAGAAACTTATCTAATTAAATACTCATTCTATTCAAACACGATTTCAATAATTATACCTACGACAACATAAATAAGGTAGGCAGCGGCTTGGCTCTGTCCCTGGCATTGATGAAGTCCATGGGCGACGGTAACCACTCACCATCAGGTGAGCCGTATGCTCGTCTGCCTACAAAGGCAATAAAAAAAGGGTGCGTCTACTTATGTACGCGCCTAAGTTATATTTTATTTTTATTAAATTTATTTCTTTTTTTTATTTAAGTTTTAATCAATTTGAAAAAAAAAATCGATTAAACAACATCCTCAAACACGCATATTGGACATCCCTTTTCTTGACATCGTATAAATTCGGTAATTCTCGGTACGGTTCGGAAAGTTCACCTGCGGCTATATTCAAACTCGCCAAGTTACGTCGGTCGTATTGTAATGAGCGATTTAGTGAGCAACTTCATTCTGTTAATTTTGTGTCACGGTGCGCGCGCATCGTAAAATTTCACTCTCATCAATTTTTCATAACGCGCCTAAAGAAGTATAACTTCAAAAAGCGTTTTCACCTGCGGTAACAATTACGTGGCAAATCGTGGCAAAAGTTGAGAAAAAACCGTTTTCATTATGTAGGACCTTATAACATCGCGCATCGTGCCATGACTAATCTTCGTCACACAGTTACCTAATAAAAGTCAAGAATAGATTTTATGCATTTGTATCAGTGCAAAAATATGAGGTCAAATTTTAAGTTCATTTAAACTTTAATATATATTCGAGTGTATTTTTTATCACTTTTAGATTATTTCCATTTAAATTCATTTTATTCTGTATCGCTTATCTTGCGATTTATTCAATAGCACAAATGGTTATGGATACATTAAGTAAATTTCGTGAACTGGTTAAGTTTTATTTAGCGCAATTAATTCGTATTTTATAGCCAAAGGTTAATGCACTTTACATCATATATTATTAACTACTAAAGAAATACAATCAGGTTACGTGTAACTTTAACTAATTTGTTAATATGTAATACTAGCCGTACTCGCCCGCTTCGCTGGGCATTTAAAATTAACATTATTATTTGTTGTCATTATTATTAGGGAGTCCAACACTCATATATAAATATTAGCCTATCCATTAAGTACATGTATTTTCTACATGGATACCAAGTTTCAAGACAATCGGATGAATGGCTCAGTAGTTATAACGGAACATCCGTAAAAACCACTGTAGATTTATATATTAGTATAGATATTAGTTCTTTAGCTATTTAATCATATTTATATTGCTATCAAATAAAAATATACCAATATCGATCGATCATCTCTACAAGTGCAGTTATAACTTTTAAATGACCTTCTTGAAGAACTCGGGTGCACGGGAGTCAATAAACTCTTCAAAGGTATTTGAAACTATATATTTTTAGGCCAAGAAGTTCTCTAACTTTGGAAAAATTAAAGTCTCTCGGCGCTAGGTTTGCTGAGTATGATGGATGATGCAAAGGTTACAACCCTCACACTTGTAGCTTAGAGATCGTCGGTTGTGCCTTATCAAGTGTTTAAATATCTATACTCTATACTAATATATAAATCTACAGTGTTGTCGGATGTTCCGCTATTACTACCGATCCTCAATGAGCTAAAATTTGACCAGAGGCTATTCACCAAATGCCTATATAGTGCTCCAATATTTTGGTGGACGATCTCACAGCCCACCTAGTGTTAAGTGGTTACTGGAGCCCATAGCCATCTACAACGCAAATGCGCCATCCGCCTTGAGATATAAGTTCTAAGTTCTCAGTATAGTTACAACGGCTGCCCTATCCTTCAGATCGAAACGCATTACTGCTTCACGGTAGAAATAGGCAGGGCGTTGCCTACCCGCGCGGACTCACAAGAGGTCCTACCGCCAGTAATTACGCAAATAATAATTTATGCGGGTTTTGATTTTTATTACACAATGTTATTCCTTCACCGTGGAAGTCAATCGTGAACATTTTTTATATAAAATATAGCAAGAAAGCCCTCTGACAACCTGAAGAGACTCATAGTGACGGGTAAAATGGATGGAAGAGGATGCAGAGGTCGTAGCCGAAAAAAATGGAGTGACAAGTGTCCGAGCATTTGGACACGAGACCGAGCCACGCACTTCACTGTACCACTGACCGACATAAGTGGCTACAAATTACAAAATAAATAATAGTTTAAAAAAACTAACAAAATACGCTTTTATAGAAAATCCGACTAAAAAATAGAAAGTATATTTTAATAAATTTGAATTAAAAATAGTGTAAGAAAAATATATTTTATTGTAAAAAAAGCGTGTGGTGCATGGTATCAGTAGTTATATTTCATTTATCATTTTGTTTTTCATTTTTTAGTTGAATTTCAATTTTTTCAATAATTTTTTTAATTTTTTTTTTTAATAATAAATTGTCATCGGTTCTTAAGAAGTTTACTTAATTTCGAGTTAATCCGACGTTTTGAAGGGGGTCAAAATCATGTTCAAACTAACTAATGTGCTATCGAGTCAGTCAAATACATGTTTCTGACTAATAGTCTTATTTTATTAATGTCAATTTTTTTACTAAATACCCTTAAACTGAGTTCATATTACATGTATGAATTATAAAAAAACCATAATCACTAATCGCTTGATCTTTTGAAGAACAGTAATGTAAAGAAAATCCTGCTAATGACGCTCAATCTGTTCTTTTGAACGTCTTACATTACGCGCCGTTAATAATTCACAGACAATAACCTTTAGAATCTCTCATTCCAATTCTATATCTATATATAGGTATATATAAAAATGAATTGCTGTTCGTTAGTCTCGCTAAAACTCGAGAACGGCTGTACCGATTTGGCTAATTTTGGTCTTGAATTATTTGTGGAAGTCCAGAGAAGGTTTAAAAGGTAGATAAATATGAAAATGCTCGGATTAAATAAAAATAACAATTTTGTTTTTCTTTTGACGTGTTCCCCGTCGGACAGATTCCTTATGTTTGTTTTAAGTTTATTTTATACAAAAGTTTAGGTCTTTCATTTATCGATTGAGGCACTACGAAGTCTGCCGGGTCAGCTAGTCTTAATGAAATATAGAGAATACAAGCTCCGTGCAGTGTTGTACTGCAAAATTCGCGACATTACAAAGTTCACAGCTGCGTCTTGAAAACCGGTCTGCGGTCCAAGAGTCTTCTGTCTGGACTAATTAAATTTACATTAGTATTTATGTACCCAAGTGTCTGCATATTTAAATATATATTTTTTGTAATTGAAGGATTACTTGTGGCCATGAGGCCTTTCCAGTTACACCAATATTTAAATCTACACACTAGTCATATGAACATTTAATTATTAAAAACTATAGTGTAGACTAAGTTTGTGTAAGATCGATAGTGAACAGTAGTCTTTTCTGTGATTTTATTTGTTTTTGTATTTTACAACAAAATGGATTTTTTTTTTCTCTTTTTAGCTCTGAGCGCACTTTCTATATACAAATTTATTGAATGACATGATAATTGAGCATATATTTTATGTATATTTATTGAGCTTACATTTAAGCTTATATTTATTGAGTCCGATTGAGCATATTTGGTCTATTTTCATGAAAAAGATACGGAGACACTCCATAACTAATAAAAACACACTAGTGGCTGCTTTAAAGAAAGAGTAGTAATAACTGTCCAAAGAAGAATGTTTTAAGTTGGTAGACTTAATGCCAAAGAGAGTGGCTGCTGTCATAAAATCAAAAGGTGGATTGATGAACTTATTAATTATCTATATATATAAAAATGAATTGCTGTTCGTTAGTCTCGCTAAAACTCGAGAACGGCTGGAGTGATTTGGCTAATTTTGGTCTTGAATTATTTGTTGAAGTCCAGAGAAGGTTTAAAAGTGAAATAAATATGAAAATGCTCGGAACTAAATAAAAATAACAATTTTGTTTTTCCTTTGATGTGTCCCCCGTCCTTTTGTTTGTTTTAAATTTATTTTATACAAAAGTTTAGGTCTTTTTTTTATCGATTGAGGCACTACGAAGTCTGCCAGATCAGCTAGTTTTATTATAATAAAGCATACAAGTTACAAAACATATTTTATTTAAATCTCCTAAGCTAAACTATCTTAAAACTGGCAGTTCAATAAGGGTGCCTAATACTTTTGGCTGTTTAAATTCACATTTATTTCTTTATTGCTTAGATGAGTGGACGAGCTCACAGCCCACCTGATGTTAAGCGTTACTGGAGGCCATAGACATCTACGACGTAAATGCGCTACCCACCTTGAGATATCAGTTCTAAGGTCCCAAGTATAGTTACAACGGCTGCCCCACCCTTCAAACCGAAACGCATTACTGCTTCACGGCAGAAATAGGCGGGGTGATGGTACCTACCCGCGCGGACTCACAAGAGATCCTACCACCAGTAATTACCCAAATTATAATTTTGCGGGTTTGATTTTTATTACACGATGTTATATTACATAACAGTGAAGACATATAAAAGTAACAAGGAAAATCAAATGTCGTTTTTGATCGTCGTTTGAGTTTCAGCTTTTTATTTGATTCACCTGGTTTCCTGGTTTTATTCACATGGATTTATTTGATTCGCCTGGTATTAAGTGGGTACCGGATTCCGTGGACATTAAAAGTTGAATGAAGCCTATCTTGAGACATGGAGTCGATGATTGAATTGTATTGTGACACAAATTCGCGCGACTCATGGTACGTATTTTTATTTTTGACCAACATGAAAAAATATTGATACAGTCCAATTTTAATTTTGATCTCCTCATCTGTCGTGGTCCAGATTTAGTTCAAGATCATACCTTCTTCTTCGATACAGTTACTTCACATCAATTCAGATAATCGTTCACGAAAATCTTCTTCTTTTTCTCCACCTTATCCCACTAGGTGGGGGGCCACTAATTCTTCTCTTCCATTCTCTTCTATCAGCCGTCATCTCAACACTCACTCCTCTCTCTCTCATATCGTCATTCACACACTCCATCCATGTCTTCTTCGGTCGACCTCTTCCCCCTCTACCTTGCACTACCATTTCCGTACATCTCCTAGTCACAAGCATCTTCTCTCTACGCATCACATATCCATACCACACCTAAATCATTTACGAAAACAAAAATAAAAAAAGTCATTGCCTTTTTCTATATACCTATTCTTCTTTTGTCAAACCTTTTTTTTGTATAAGGGCGTTGGCGATTTCCCAAGTGATCATACAAGGCTTGAAGAAATGTCATTGTTTTCTTACTTCGAGTTGATTTATTTCACAGTTAATGGATTGAGATACTCTGACAAAACACTTTTATATGATTTATGAATTACTCGAGAAAAATTATTTTTTTGCTGAACAAAAAAAAAATGGCTTTCCTTAAAGCAGAACGAAACATCTAAGTAATAAATAATAATGAAAAGTAAGTTAAATCATAAAAGGTAATTTAGTTTTGGATATGAAATTTCATTGGCAATTTTTATAACGATGCTTACTAAGGAGACTGCTTAGATCAAGGCCAGTTTGATCATAGATGATAACTGAAACTCATAGACACTCCAACCTGAATTCTACAGAACATGAAGGTGGGTATCTTGAAATATGAGGTACAATTTTTCAATTTTATATCTATTATAATAATCTAACGTATAACTTCTTAGAGCAAGCAGGGAAGCAGGAAGAAGAATATGCAGGACTGTTGTTCCTACTTTCCCAGACTGATATTATACCGGAAATAAGCAATAGATTAAATTATCATCTCACTGTTATAATTCGATTTACAAACTTAAATATAGAAGTCGTTCGTTGAAAAAAAAAACCAACAATTTTCTACCAAACTCAAGTGAAAAGCAAAAAGATTAATAACAATACGTCTAACAAAGAATTATGCACAAAATTATGTATAATGAGAAATATCGAACATAGAAAACAGTAGCGGGAGATCAAAGTATAGAATATTTCAGTCCTAAAGCAAGCCGTTTGTGTATACTAGTGGTCCCGCATTAGTCGAAATTCGACTATAATTTATTGAAATTGTAAGTTTGTACACTATTATGATTCTATTTTCAAAGACTATTTAATCACAAATTTCGCCAAGACTACACTACAGAAAAATGTTAATAAAGACCAACAATATTTAATCTATTCTCAATTTGACCACAGACGTCAAGAATAAAAGTTGGACAATAAATAAATAGTATGCATGCGTGTGCGCGTCAAATACATGATAGTGTGTGTAATATTTATTTTTATTGATTTAATGTATTTTTTAGGCGTAATTAAAAAAAATATATTAACATTCTGCACTCCTTCTCTATATTCTCTATAAGTGTAGGAAATTTCATACTCTTCCGTCCGCGCAATTTTCGTAAAAATGGGTACAACGTTTTTCCTTCACGTATTAATATATAGATACTTTTTCAATTTATTTTTCATCACGTATAAAAATCGACTATTAAACGCACGTGCACCATAATGTGACCATCAACACACCTTAAGTGAATTACTTAGCAAGCTCTTAGTATTTACAAACACAGTCACGTAATATCAGTCATCCATTTGTCATTATAGTTGAATCGTGCACTTTGATACATGACTGTGGATTTATATCGATCGAGTCACAAATGTAATAGTACCAAGCCCTCTTTTGACGGTCGCCAATGGTGTATGTGCTCATCCCATCCGATGGTGAGTGGTTACTGTCGCATATATACATATATGCAGTGTCAGAGACACAGGTAAACGAATTTTATTGAAGTACTAGATGGTGAATGATTTTTTTTTTTTTTTATTGCTTAGATGGGTGGACGAGCTCACAGCCCACCTGGCGTGAAGTAGTTACTGGAGTCCAAGTTCTAAGGTCTGAAGTATAGTTACAACAGCTGTCCCACCCTTCAAACCGAAACGCATTACTGCTTCACGGCAGAAATAGGCAGGGTGGTGGTACCCACCCGCGCGGACTTACAATAGGTCCTACCACCAGTAATTACGCAAATTATAATTTTGCGGGTTTCATTTTTATTACACGATTTTGTTCCTTCACCGTGGAAGTCAATCGTGAACATTTGTTAAGTACGTATTTCATTAGAAAAATTGGTACCCGCCTGAGATTCGAACACCGGTGCATCGCTCAACACGAATGTACCGGACGTCTTATCCGTTAGGTCACGACGACTTCGAATGTTGTTCTTTTAAATTTACCGTGAAAATTAGCATACTTGTTCAGGTAGTAGGTAAAAATTTTGGTCCGTTAGCAGATGACGCGATCTTAAAAAGGAGAATAATGGATGATCATTTGGCACTTTTTTTTTATTTTCTATTGCTTAGATGTCTTGACGAGCTCACAGCCCACCTGGTGTTAAGTGGTTACTGGAGCCCATAGACATCTACAACGTAAATGCGCCACCCATCTTGAGATATAAGTTCTAAGGTCTCAAGTATAGTTACAACAGCTGCCCCACCCTTCAAACCGAAACGCATTACAGCTTCACGGCAGAAATAAGCAGGGCGGTGGTACCTACCCGCGCGGACTCACAAGAGGTCCTACCACCAGTAAAAAAATAGCAAACACCAAATTTCATAGACAAAGGGGCTTAAAACTATCCATGAGATCCCACAATATACCCCGAGCTAGTCTCTCGTACTCACTCTGCCAGTCTAAAAAAGACATCGCATTTGTCCAAATGGCTGGCTCTGAAATTAAAATTAAACCTCTGTTGCCAGTCACTGGATCGATGTAAATTCCCTATTATCTAATCCATTTGTATTGTGACCGCAAATTATTCCGAGTGAGGTGTTGAATATAAACAATGAATTATCAGCGTTAAATATGTAATTAGTAATTAGTAGTATTTTCATACACTATGAATGACGCCCTGCATGGCTTAGATTCACAAATCAGCCCGGCAGATGGCACTGCAGTCGGTAGCTTTTTTTTTTGGTAAGGAGGAAATCGCCGGACATCCGCCCTTCACTGAGGATGGCGGGCGGGGTATGTCAGAGTCGAACTGACTAAAACCTCCTGTCGCTCAACAACCAACATCCAAACCTCGCATGAGACAGAAGTCATGAAAGGCAAAAGGGGGAAAGTGAAGCGTTTAGTGCGGAGCACATCTCTCCCAATACCCTCCTACCCGGGACGCCGGACTGGCGATCGTCGGCGCCACGACCACCAGCCCTCTCGGTCGGCAGGCTGTCCGAAGCCCGCCTAGATGGTGCCGATTAGAGTGAGTTATTCTACTACTGTTATATACTGCAACTAAACGGCTGGATCGACCTCAATAAATTTTCATGTATGCATTCACAGGACAATGTCTGTCGGGTCCGCTAGTTTCATATTTAATATATTTCAAACTTAGACCTCATGTGATGTCCATTATAATACTTTAATAACAGACGGCTCGTGGCTTCATTCATTCATCTATGAATTAATAATAATAAAAAACATTTATATTTTAGACAAAACATTTGCCAATCGTCATAGTCCCTTCTCATTATATTCGCAAAACGTTTTTATTGTGTGTCAATATTTGTGATTCGCTAAATTTTTTTTCGTCGCCTGTATCTGTTTTGGGCAGATAAAATTCAGGGCGCTCTCGGAAAGGTTTTATTTAAATCAAAACATTACTTGTTATTGAATGATTAAATTGGCTCTGTTGGATCTGTAAATTGATTAATGAAATTCGAAAGGATATACAAACACTCTTCTATTTCTGTATTATCTATTTACACCACTTTGTGTATATTTCAGAGAAATACACAAATTACTTTATGATTTTAATGAATTTGCGTGTTTCTCTAAAATCTGTATTCCTCTGAAATTCATTCAGAGATTCAATCACTTATTTCTTATTTTTTCAGAATTTAATAAATAATTTTTTTTTTATTTCATTTCAATTTGAATTTATTATTTAAAGTATTTTTAGTTAAGTAGCTTTTACTACTATAATATATTAGAATATTTGGATATGACAATATCGTTTAAAATTAAAGCACGACTCTTACTAGACATAAAAACGATTTTTTGCAAATCAAACAGGTAATACCTATTATCAAAGTAAACGAATAAAAGAGTTAAGTTGTAACAGCGTAATAAATAACAAATTTTGATTACAAATGATTAAATGAAAATCGAATAAGCTTATCGAAGAGTGTCTTATCATTTAGATTACATAGCCAGAAAAAGTTATGTTCTACCTCTTGTACATCCTCTTAGTCGTATACTTCACTGCTGAAGGTTGTGTCCTTGAAAAGCCTTCTTGGCTCTTTGTACATACATCTTTCCTTTCATTCAGTTTTCGGCTTCCCTCAGGACGATTGTAACAGAGAGTCCGATGATTGCGGTAACTTGAGCCGACCCAAAACTTGTTGATCAGCCGGGGGGTCTTTTCCCATCTACCTTGCTAACCATAACCAATTTTTCAAGGCTATCTGGTAGCTGTCGAGCAAAATGACCAAATTAAGCAAGATTTTTTTGGTTACAGATCGTAGACAGAGTCTTTTTCACCCGAAAGTTGCTCGAAGGTAGATTGGCTTGTTCTCTTGACCGGCCATGGTATGCGGAGGATCCATTTACCATCCATATTCCTGTCCTAAAGCCTCTCTCCTTAAGTGATACGGCGTGAGTCGACGAGGTCATCAGTTCCGGTGAGTGAGTAGACGATATTTTGTTAAAATAGTAAAAACCTACGGCGGATCACGGCACATGTTCGACGGACACCTCGTGCTGGTTTCCGGAGCCCTAGGCTGCCACGAGGGCGCCGGGTTCAGATTGGAAATGCATCAATGTTGTCCAATTTAGTAGTTCGGTATGCCCTTGAATCGAATACATTATACTTCCGAGCCTAATTGTTTTTATTAGCGCTCCAATAAATACATTCAAATTTGTGTTTTCTAGAACAGAGAACTGTTGGATTTTCCATAAGATTTTATGGAAAATTTCTAATATTATCAAAACTGACCTTTAGTACGAATAAGTGATTCCGGGAAGGGTTTGTTTGATTTATTATTCCGGCAGGTAATTTATCGTATCGTATTATAATTAGTTGTAGCAGTTCACAATTTTCGAATATTCTAATATTTAATATTCATTTATTCACTTTCAGAAGATTTTTGAATATCCAAATATTCTAAATTCTCGACTGGTCAGACGTTCGATATTATCTCTAATTAATTTCAAAAATAATAAAAAATTATAACGGATTAAAAACTATCCCCGCTTAAGGTGTATAATTTTTTATAATTTCGAGCGGCAGCAGCAGCGGCTTGGCTCTGCCCCTAGCGTTGCTGAAGTCCATGGGCGACGACGATTACCACTTATCATCAGGTGGGGCGTAAGCTCGTCTGCGTGCACGGGCAATCAAAAAAAATGTAAGGTATAGTTCGATGACGCTATATTGACTAACCTAATTAGTGGTTTCTGAAAATTTACAAAATCCTTCATTAAAAATAAAATATAGGATAGCTAATATATTACTGCCATCTACAGGGGCAATGAGAAACTCAAAGAAGCGAAGCCATCTAGTGGCCGACGTCCGTAAATATTTTTGTTGAGTGCTTGAGTAGCTTTTTTTTTTATTGCTTAGATGGGTGGACGAGCTCACAGCCCACCTGGTGTTAAGATTTTAAGTGGTCACTGGAGCCCATAGACATACATCCACTACGTAAATGCGCCACCCACCTTGAAATTGTTCTAAGGTCTCAGTATAGTTACAACGGCTGCCCCACCCTTCAAACCGAAACGCATTATTGCTTCACGGCAGAAAATAGGCAGGGTGGTGGTACCCACCCGCGCGGACTCACAAGAGGTCCTACCACCAGTAACAAAGTTGCTTATCTATAACTTTTGTGTATTCTCTATGGTACTCATTATGTCTAAGAATCGCCAAAACCGAAGAAAGTACTGTGTTAAAAATACTTCAAGTTCATAATATGTTGATTATCGAAGTTAAGCTATCTCTTATAATGGTAATGTATTTTTTTTTATTGCTTAGATGGGTGGACGAGCTCACATCCCACCTGGTGTTAAGTGGTTACTGGAGCCCATAGACATCTACAACGTAAATGCGCCACACACCTTGAGATATAAGTTCTAAGGTCTCCGTATAGTTACAACGGCTGCCCCACCCTTCAAACCGAAGCGCATTACTGCTTCACGGCAGAAATGGGCAGGGCGGTGGTACCTACTCGTACGGACTTGCAAGAGGTCCTACCACCAGTAAAGTGTGTTACGATAATATTAGTTGACATTAGAATCGCTGGATTTAAGTTTCGCATTGAAAAGCTCGTAATATCGATATTTGAACTTTCGGTTCTGATGCCAAGCTAAAAGTTTTAGGTTTCTTTCTTAATTTTTATGGTCTATCAGACTTCAATTGCCACAACCTATAAGCTGGAATCCTTCACTGGTTCGCGGCAGAAGTAGCCAGAAATAAAACAATTCAATGAATTAGATAAAGATTAAGTTATATAGAAGCTAAATATCTAACTTAAGCCCTAACACATTTCAGGTAATTAACTTTAACAAATTTGCAGCAACAAATTTTGTTCTTTGCTAAACTCTGTTTAGGTTCTCAAATTTAATTAATAAGTTAACTTTCTTCTTCTTATGTAAAGATAATAAATTAAATTTTGGAGCTGTGTAGACTCAGTCCAACAATGTTTGTTACAATACGAAACAGCAATTACTAGTTCGCGGCTTGATTTATTTTCAAATGGAGAGATGGAGTGTAGATTTATACGTTAATTAATGGCGTTTTTAATTGCCAGCGAATACCATAGCCGTCTCGAAGTTCGATTAAACCACAATCATAGTTTTGGTTTGATTGGCGAGACAGCCGTATTGAGACTAAGGCCTCATGTTTCAAGGTCTATGTGCCCCTTTTTTATCTTACCTATGCCGATAGCCTTGAGAGGCTATTTCAGCTTCGCCTTGACGTGTAGGTGAGCTCACGGGGCTCAAACCGAAGTGTTGCTAAGACTGGACCTAGCAAGAGCAATGCTTCGCAGAATTTACCACCGGATCAGAAACGCAACCCAATGAGAAGATCCGGCGAGAAACTCAGCGGGCTGTGTCTATAATTTACTCGTCGAGCCCTTCGTCGCAAGCGATGAGTTCGGCGAGGACGGTACCCGGTGCTTGTGGTACCTAAAAGCACCGTTAACAGAACGGAAAGATCCGTAATGTCATGCTTTTTTTTTGCTTAGATGGGTGGACGAGCTCAGAGCCCACCTGGTGTTAAGTGGTTACTAGAGCCCATAGATATCTACAACGTAAACGCACCACCCATCTTGAGATATAAGTTCTAAGGTCTCAAGTATAGTTACAACGGCTGACCCACTCTTCAAACCGAAACGCATTAATGCTTCACGGCCGAAACAGGCAGGGTGGTGTTACCTATCCGTGCGGACTCACAAGACGTCCTACCACCAGTGCTTAGGCGACGTTGACTGTTTACCATTCGGTCCACGGATCGGGTAAATGGACCCCGGTAAATATTTAAGAGCCTGTCATCCCAACTAAAAGACAAAAAACATATGTTGTTTACATGGGCGCAATAGGAACAGACAGCGTGTGTCTCAATGATAAAAAAAAACGATTGCCGTGTTGACCTTCAAACTGAAATGCATGACTGCTTTATGGCAGGAACACACAGAGCGGTGGTATCTACACGTGCCGATTTTATTGAACCCATTAAAATAAAAGTTGCACGTGTTTCTCTGGAAATAAAAATAGTCAAGCAAAAAAAAATGTCTTACTTTATATTCAATGACAATTTAAAAAATAAATTTACACACCAAAGGAACATTATAAATATTGTTTAATTCGTTACACAATCCTCTTTATTACATAATATCTGGTACATAGTTAATTGCCGAATTAAAATTCGAGTTACCAAAATTAAATGTAGTCAATTAATATTCAGGCGACCTTGGCTAAGACCGGTTGTATCGGATAAAAATTACTAAAATATTTATTTTTTCGAAATTCAATTATTAGTTCTTTGCTAAGTAATTTTTGTATGCAATTTTTGTAGATTTCACTGTAAGTATTTACAGTTTATTTTTGTCTTCATTTTATTCATTTCGTCCATCTGTAACTGTATCTGGAACTGTATTTTCCAAGATACTGTTCCAGATACTTCCGCGGCCGTGTGATCAGCTTTATCTGGTATTTTAGAAAAAAAAAAATATTTAACGGGCTGAACTATGCAAAATTTGTACTCGCAGCCTATTATATCTGAATCTGAAATCTATTATATCAGATATTGTATCTGACCCAGTGAGGTATTTCGGAGCGTATAGTCTGAACCTTGGTGGCGGTAGAGGCATTTTTGGCTACGATCTTCAAATACCTAAGCATCACGAAATTTGGCCTGATAAGCCAGCGATTCAACAACCATCTTAAAAAGGAGTGTTTGACGACGATCGACAGAATGTTCGCAGTTTGGGAGACTTAACGACGGAGGGAAGATCTTCCACAGAGTGGCTATTGCTCGGTAGACCGACGATCCAAACGTTGTTGTTCGGAACTTTTTTATATGTAAGTTTATCTTGAAAATTTCATAAGCGAGATTCAGGCATCTGTAAAATACTCGGCATAGAAGTATACCGACAACGTGATCTTTTTAAGACACGAAAAACGACCAAAAGTATCGGTCTTAAAAACTGCGCAATGAATAAATTCTCCTATGACGAAACATAAATGTCGATTACGTCTTAATTTAGCATTAATATAGCATTCAGTTATAATACATATAATATAAAGCCGAGAGCTACTTACAAAAACAGTGTTTTAAAAATATATTTTTACTTTGAAGATTTTCAATGGCTGGTTATATTATTATTTATTATGTCTGGAAACTTTAAATTGAGATACTAAAGATAAGATAAACTTCGAATAGAATTTCGTTAGATATAATTTTCATTTCATAATGGAATTTCTACGCACTGTTTGGCAGAATTCTATATATTCCTGTACCTCAGATAATCGCCCATAATTACTGATAATTTGGTCTTTTAGGTATACAGTTTTATCAGTCGAGGAGTTTCGACGTGATATGGCAAGAAATGTTTCGCTCTGGAGAAGGATCACTTTATTTTGGGTCATAGACCGAATTTCTTACAAGCTTCTGGGGTCTAAGGGAGCGCGTGATATATGTGGGACTCAGTGATCGAAGATGACTGATGTTCACCCACTAAACGAATCTCCTAGCCTATTTCCCGAATGTTCCCGAACCCCGCCCGAGACAGAACCCGGACAAGACAGAGGGTTATCAAGGTCATCGTTACGAATCGACGACTCTACGTTTTAAATCAAAAAGCTCGAGATCTCATTATACCAAAATCATTTTCTTCCAGAAAGCATGGTCAAAGACCGACAAACATTGTAAATAATCATGGTCTCTAATTATTTGTTGACATAATGCCAATGATAAATACAACACAGCATACACACAACAAAAATATAAGTAGCTTTTTTTCATAAAAGACCCTAATACTTTCATAGACCCTTTTAAGGACACACTACCACATGAAATCCTTCATAAGACGTTTTATCAACGTTTATGTAATGTAGAGTGTATTTTTTCTTCAAAACACATCAATCAAACCTTTAATATGAAATGGTGAATCGAAACTAGCGATATATTATGAAAGTATTGTGGGGTTTTGATTATGCATGGGTCCTTTACACATTTTTTGGGTCACAATTCAATGTATTTTCTTTTCACTTATTTTAGTAGATCTATAAGCAACAATATGAATTTGAAGTCATCGTGGCCTTTTTTTTTAACGCTCGTGAATCCATTTACGGATACTCGGTCGAGGGGGGTAACGGACTGAGTTATGTCGGACTCCGGCGTCTCCAGAGAGGAGGTAGAAGACCAACCAAGAGGAGAGGACCAACCTACTCGCCCCTCAAAGTATCATGGCCTATAGGCCAAGGTACTCGCCCCTCAAAGTATAGTGGCTTATAGGATATGACGCTGTGTGTTCTTATATCGACCAACGCGAATACGTCTGTCCACCATCATATTCTAATACGTTATAAATCAACCCGGGTGAGCCCACAACTCTGCCTATTTCTAGCGCTAAAGAGTCACATCAGCCGCATGACGTAAAATATAATTAAAAATTCCAATTTTAATATTCAACTATTTTTCATTGCATTATGATTTTTTAACCACATTAACGACTTAAAGAATGCACGGCATACAATGCTATTTTGTAATCATAACATTTCTATACTACAAATAAAAATTGCTATTACTTTGTACTAGTGTTCGCCCAATCGAAGTTCTACCACAATTACTGACACCGAAATACATAGATTCATTTTACAGACGTATTACATACCTAGTACTAGCCGTACTCGCTCGCTTCGCTGGGCATTTAAAATTAACATTATTATTTATTGTCATTATTATTAGGGAGTCCAACACTCATATATAAATATTAGCCTATCCATTAAGTACATGTATTTTCTACATGGATACCAAGTTTCAAGTCAATCGGATGCATGGTTCAGTAGTTACAAGAGAACATCCGTAAAAAGCATTGAAGATTTATATATTTATAGAGATTCTATTTTGCTGCTATATTGATATTAAAAAAAAACACTATTTATAAATATATCCATGCTCTCTCTCTCTCTGTCTCTTCCTAGCTATTCATTCCACATGGTAGTTTAGCTTTCCTTATTTTTCTCGTCCACTTCAGTCTATCTCAGACATCTTCGTCCATAACATTGCATTTCTCCTTGTCCTTCAGCACTACATTTTTCCACTTTTACTTCAGCCTTCCTATCTAAGTTTCTGACTAGGGAGATCAAGTTGCAAATGCAAATTTCCGACGTAGTCTGATATCCCCGTTTTTTTGGATTGCTGCCCATATTTCGCTGCTATAAATAAGGTCTAACCTTATTATGGTCTTATAGATCAAACCCTTGAGTTTTTACTTGAGTTATTGAGGCTACTTCTCGCCATTTCGATGTATCTACTATCACGCTACGGCCATTCTGTGTTGAATGTTGCATTTTAAGTTCCCAGATCTGTGCATCATACTCAGATACTTTTACTGATCACACATGGTCATTGTCGATGGGAATTACTTACTTTTTTTTTAATCGGGTGATATTAATTCAGAAGAGTGACACAGTCTACCTTTTACCCCGAAAAAACTTCTCAACGAAAAAATACACATCCCTCTTGACTGAGCCTTCCCCTCCTGACAGCCTTTGTTCGCCCACCTGTACTGGTGACATTGGAAAGGTCTCAGAGCCACTAGCAATCATTCGATCATAATATATATTATATATGTATGTATACTTTATATTGTCTTTAGAAAAATTATGTGATTTCGTAATTCTTGTTTTTATTTCTGTAGACGTTATGAATATTCAATCCGTTGAATGTTGTTACTCATAACTATTTTATTCATTTATTGACTTCAAGACCGATATTCTGAACTTTGTTACAGCAGGATTATGTCAGATTTTAGAATTCAATTACCAAAACAATCGCTATGGCAACATCTTCGGACCGCTTGTGTCGACGTTTAAATTTAAATACTCTCTAAATACATAGGTTTCAAGTATTTACCGGAGCCCACAGAAATTTATCACAACGGTATAAATCACGTCCAATCAGTGCCGAAAATGAATATACGTATAATCAACCTCGTAAAGAACAAGAGACGGTCTGTAAGCTATAAAAGCTAAGGTTGGAAGATTTGCGACATCGACCATACGCACCAGACTTTGCGCCGACAGAGTTCTACTTTTAGCAAAGTTTGGGAAACTTGTGGACAGGAAAAATTAAATACCCGAGAGGTAGAAAAAAAAGCCTATGGCTCTTGTACATCTGGCTTATTCAAGAAGGGCATTGAAAAACCACTGCGCTAACAAAGATGTATCGATACCATAGATTCATATTTTGACTGACAGATATAAATGAAAAATATATAAAAAAATTTAGTAACTTTCTGTATACTACACGGAAATCTCGTAGGTAATAATAAACCTAAGATATTAGAAATTCGTAAGTGAATTTGTGTCTTAATATCTCTGGAGGGTCAGGACGTCAAGAAGTACCGCGTTCTAAAAGATACAAGTGCTTTGCAAACTGTCATTAATTTATAATAGATGACCAAGGCCATGATTTATGGCAGGAGTCGGGTGTTTAACAAAAACTTTATTAAATTTAAACATAAATTTTACCTTCTGTTTTTTTTTTTTTAATCACGTATTATTATCAGTACGATGGCTCTCGTCCATACCTGTTGTCAAGCTTTATTTTGTTTGGAACAATATTCTTTAATTAGGTATGTTTTGATTAATAGAAATCGACACGTAACGAAAAACAAATTTGACCTCTCAATAGAATATTTAATGTTCAAAGACTTGTCCGATTCCCACATCGGGCAAACATTGTGTGATGAATAGGTTTGTTTTGCTCTTTGTTTGGGTTTTCATTATTTATATGTGTATATAATTAAACATTATTTAAGTATGTGTATTAATCTCTGGTACCCATAGCACAGGGAATCCTAGATTGGGATCGCATGACCCTGCGTGATTTTGTTTTTAGTTATTTAAAGGCTACCAGACCAGCATAAACCTGTGCGAGCGGTACTCAAGACAAAAAAACACTAAATGCAGTTCGGTTTTAGTCTGCGGAATCAAACGATAAGCTATCACCGAAATTATGGTAATTGACAATGCCAAGGGCACAGCTGTAGACTACTGCTGAGCGATTCATCGAATCTCTTTTGTAGGATAACAGCGTCATTAGAAAACCCTTAGAAACGAAATTCATATTGGATGGTACATGGCATAAATTATCTCCGGAAACATACTGTGGATTAGCGCAAAGGTTCCATGTGGTAGTTCAAATTACAACGTTGGTAGGGAAATTAATGAAGATACTTTGTATGTGAGGGGACACTAACAGTAACTTGAGAAGGCAACGCGTAATGATACCTTATGATTAGAACGAAAAATTCATCTAAGATTTTCTGAACTGACAACTGATAAAATAGTATAATAGAAATTATCTTTAAATTATTATCTTCAAATATGTAAAGAACACAACAAAACACGTGCGTATTAAAATAGCGCTTTTGACAGACAGCTCAGAAATAGGTTAAGGAATATTCCAAGCATCCGTGTATATTTATTATACGACAAAACATGAATCCGTTTGGAAGACAGAGTATATTTGGCATGCTTTCTTGCGTTTCCTACTTTAGCTAATATGCAGGAAACTTTTCGGATATTCATGTGTTTATTTGCATAACGCATTCGGACTTAAGCGTTTAATTAAAATCTAATGTACATTTTTTTAATGGAAATCAATATGAGTAATGTTTATTTTTGAAATGTTCTACGGCTTAAAATTTCTTCACATTAACCCAAATTCATTTGAAATCTGTAGTAAAATCGTGCTCAATTAAAACATTTGCGTAGGGTTAATTGAATAAAAAAGTTTCTAATTTTGACGTATTGTCTATAGTGCAATACTATCGCGGTTTTGCCGCGAAGCTACTTTGGTAATCCCTAGACACCAGATGGTTCATGAACACGTCCTCTCTCACAAATATAAATAAAACAAATATTTTTGTTACATTTTTATTACGAACTCTTGTGGATGCCGATAAGAGAGCGCCATAACCTAATTGATAAGACGCCTGATGTTCAAATCCCACAATAGGTACTAATTTCTCCATTGATATACTTAATTTATTAAGTACATCATTGGAGAAAGTACTCTTAGCGATAAGACCGCCAATTGTACATTTTTTTGTATTTAATGTTTCGCATTGTTTCTTTTGTTGGTGTACAATAAAGAATACTCTCTCTCTCTGTCTCTGTCTCTGTCTCTGTCTAATTTATGGTCACGACTGATTTTCACGATGAAAGAATAAAACCGTGTTATAAAAACCAAACTCGCAATACAAAAATCATTTGCGTAATGGCTAAACGATTAAATGACATAATATGTCTCAAATGGATGGCGAAATTCAGCTTGTGATGTCTCTCAACCGGTTTGACCGTAAACTATTTCACTCGGGTCACCAATTAAAAATAATCTTCTTCCTGTTGCTATTATTTCACTAAGTATGTTATTATTATGTCAGCACAGAATGTCCTCTTTTTTCTTTTAGGCCTATCATACGTCATCAGTGCATTCACACTTCTATTGCATATCCTTCGCACAGTCCATTCAAGTTTTTTTAGGATGCTCCAACCTCACAATACCGTCTACATTTATTACCAATAATAAATAGTACACTAATAAAACTTAATAGTTAACTCAATTTTGCATAATTTTAACTATTAACTTCACTGAAAACCGCCACACTACCTACTGATACTCAAAGGTAGTTAAATTTGTGTTGTCTAAGACAAGTCTCAAAAGCTGTTCCTTTGTTATAATAATTGAAAGTTGCTTTTAATTGATCACAGTAAATTATAATTGGCACAAGTCAAAACAGAACCTTCGCTTCGCTAAGCACATTATGAGAAGCGCTATTGTGGCTATTTGTTGTATCTAGTCTGATTAATAAGGCGAATGATGAGATCAAAGGAAAATTATATCTTCGAAGCAGAAGAACAGATTTGGAGCAACTTGATCGGTTGTGGTGGTTTTTGTGTGCCGTTATCTTATTCACCCATCTACGAATGTAGATGGTAAATAAGCAAGATTCTTGAAATTGTGGTTAGCGCGATTGAAGTTTTTCTTTTTCTCCACCTTATCCCACTAGGTGGGGTCAGCACAGTTAATTTTTCTCTTCCATTCTCTTCTATCAGCCGTCATCTCAACATTCACTCCTCTTTCTCGCATATCATCATTCACACACTCCATCCATGTCTTCTTCGGTCGCCCTCGGCTACTCTACCTTGCACTACCATTTCCATACATCTCCTAGTCACATGAATCTTCTCTCTACGCATCACATGTCCATACCACGCTAACCGTCGTTGTTGAACTATGACTATTGGGTGATAAGTACCGCTACAATAGTCCATCATATTATTCCCAAAATGTGTGCTCAATAACGGGTTTGAGAACCCGGCTATACTATGGCAAGTTGAGAAATTCTTGTCAGATGACGTGTGTGATATTGACAGCCCAATTCGACTGGATACGATTCACTGGTTAATGCCATAATAAAAATATCGTCGCTGAATATGCAAATCAAACAGATCGATTTCGTTAGCGAAGTACAAAAACTAGGAAGGCTAATCCCGTCCTATTTATCTTATTTTAGTTAATACTGGATCGATATGTCACACCTATGGTTGTTTCGTTAAGAACTTCTGATTAATTTCTTTTAAGCGCATGTTCCAGGAATGCCAAGTGAAACAAGTATTTCATTGATATTTGTAACGTTAACTTATATTGATTTTCCTCCAATAAGAATTGTTCCAAAAACCGAAATACCAATAATTCAAAGATATTTTAATAAAAATGAAAACAAACAAGGTTCTTTGACTCAGTTCTATTAATTTTCATTATATTCCTGATCTTCCCTTTGAAAGTCTCATACGTAATTCCTGTTTCGGTTCGCATTTATAAATACAAAAGGAAAATTAAATGACAAAATGAATAAAAACAAGTAAGTACGTATCATATTGTATCATAGTATAAAAGGAACAAATTTCAAAGCAGTATCGATGTACTATGCTCGATCCTTTGATAGAGAAAATACATAATATATATTTATATGAAAACTGAAAAGGAAATAGCTGACATGTTCTCGTTACAAACGAATCAGTAAATAATGTTGTATACAACGCGGTTTGCGGCTTAGGGTTCCGTGTGTAGTTTATAAATTCACTTGAATTTAATTTTATCAACGTTTTTATTTAACACTAGCTGAACCGGCAGACTTCGTAGTGCCTCAATCGATAAATAAAAGATAAATAGAAGATTTATCTTTAAACCTTTTAAACCTTCTCTAGACTTCCACAAATAATTAAAGACCAAAATTAGCCAAATCGGTCCAGCCGTTCTAGAGTTTTAGCGAGACTAACGAACAGCAATTCATTTTTATATATCTAGATAGAAGAAGAAGATTAGCTGGTAAGTGGGAGTACCAAAACCGATACAAAATGGACAAGTCACAAGTTTATTTTAGAATTGGTGGTGAAGCAAAATACAAAATAATAATACCAGGGTGTACTATTATAGACACGGAGACTTAGAGCTTGGGTCTCATGATGACATATATGTCAAGATGGAAATCATTTTGTTGGTGACATCGAATTAGAAACAGATAATGCATTGGTTTTTTATGCAATATGAAAACTAGCGTTGGATTGGATGAACTAGAACATGTAACTCATTGCTTCATCGTAGAAATAAAGAAAATCAGAGTATCCAATCTTGCGCGCTTATTACCTCCCACCACTAGTATTAATTTACAAATACTTAAAGGTATTGACATATAGTCCAATATTACAAAAAAATAAAAACTTTTAAAATAGAATGCCTAAGATGGACAGGATATTTTGTTAGAACGGCAGAGACCAGACTGCTGACCAATACTATACAGTAAGCCAAATGGCTGCAGAAATCATGGCAGGCCCTAATTCAGATGCCAATAAGCAAAGAATAGAGGTGTCTGGAGAGACATACTGAACCACGCTAAGGCCCACCCTGGACTGTAAGGCCTAAGATGATAATGACCGGTATTAATTTAGACTAATTTATACGTCAGCCGTTGTGACTATACTGAGACCTTAGAACTATATCTCAAGGTGTTTGGCGCATTTACGTCGTAGATGTCTATGGGCTCCAGTAACCACTTAACACCAGGTGGGCTGTGAGCTCGTCCATACATCTAAGCAATAAAAAAAAAAGCGAAACCACCGGGGCGGGGTGGCGATGGCGTTATCCTTAGATGTAAGGAACGCCTTCAACACCCTGCCCTGGTCGGTGATCGCGGGGGCGCTGGAGTATCACGGCGTCCCCGCATACCTCCGCCGACTGATCGGCTCCTACCTCGAGGGCAGGTCGATCCAGTGCATCGGACACGGTGGGGCGATGTACCGCTTCCCCGTCGAGCGCGGTGTTCCGCAGGGGTCCGTCCTGGGCCCCCTGCTGTGGAACATCGGCTACGACTGGGTCCTGCGGGGCGTCATTCGGGGACCCCTCCCCGGGCTCAGCGTAATTTGTTACGCTGACGACACGTTGGTCGTAGCTCCGGGGAGGGACTACCGGGAGTCTGCCCGTCTGGCGTGCGCAGGCGTGGCACACGTCGTCACCAGGATCCGACGGTTGGGGCTCGAGGTGGCGCTCGACAAAACCCAGGCCCTGCTCTTTCACGGGCCGGGACGAGCGCCGCCTCTGGGTGCCCACCTCGTGATCGGAGGCGTCCGCGTCGGGGTCGGGGTGACCGGTCTTCGGTACCTCGGCCTCGAACTGGACGGTCGGTGGAGCTTCCGCGCTCACTTCGAAAAATTGGGCCCTCGGCTGATGGCGACGGCCGGCTCTCTGAGCCGGCTTCTTCCAAACGTCGGGGGTCCCGATCAGGTGGCGCGCCGCCTCTACATGGGGGTGGTGCGGTCGATGGCACTATACGGCGCTCCCGTATGGTGCCACGCCCTGACCCGCGAGAACGTCGCGGCGCTGCGACGTCCGCAGCGCGCGATCGCGGTCAGGGCGATCCGAGGATACCGCACCGTCTCCTTCGAGGCGGCGTGCTTGCTCGCCGGGGCGCCACCCTGGGACCTGGAGGCGGAGGCGCTCGCTGCCGATTACCGGTGGCGTAGCGACCTTCGCTCTAGGGGGGAAGGGCGCCCCGGCGAAGGAGTAGTTCGAGCGCGGAGGCTCCAATCTCGGCGGTCCGTGCTGGAGGCGTGGTCTCGCCGCTTGGCGGACCCGTCGGCCGGCCTCCGAACCGTCGAGGCGGTCCGCCCGGTTCTCGCGGACTGGGTGGGCCGCGACCGCGGATGCCTCACCTTCCGGCTAACGCAGATGCTTACCGGCCATGGTTGTTTCGGCCGGTACTTGCACAAGATAGCCGGAAGGGAACCGACGGCGCAGTGCCACCACTGCGCGGACCGCGACGAGGAAGACACAGCGGAACACACGCTGGCGCGTTGCTCTGGATTCGACGAGCAACGCGCCGCCCTCGTCGCGGTCATTGGAGAGGACCTCTCGCTGCCGCGCGTCGTGGCTACGATGCTCGGCAGCGACGCGTCCTGGAAGGCGATGCTCGACTTCTGCGAGTCCACCATCTCGCAGAAGGAGGCGGCGGAGCGAGAGAGGGAGAGCTCTTCCCTTTCCGCACCGATCCGTTGCCGTCGAGCCGGGGGCCGGAGGCGGGAATACGCCCGTACGTCCCGGCCTCTGTAGGTGGCGGCCTCCCCCCGGTGAAGATCAAGGGGCGACCTGAGGGGGTGAGGCCGCGCGGCGCGCTACCAGCACTCTAGCGCGCTGCCGTGGAGTGAATAGAGCGACCGGTCGACGGTGTATCGCGTCCCGACCCGGCAGGCTGGTTCTGGTCCAGCGGGGTATTCCGGGACACCAGCGGCACCGTCTGGGCGGCCCGACGGGCTGCCGTACCGAGACGGCCGACGTTCAGAGCCTTCGATTCGCCTCGAAGGCTCCGTCGGCTGGGCGTCCTTGGGGTGAGCCGCGCCGTCTGGTTGTAGTGTTGACCGCGGTAGCCCCCCTACCTCATCCGGGTTCTGACCTCGGAGGGGATCGGACGTCGGGTGTAAGAGTGCAGGGGAGTCGTTTAGTGGGTGGGTCCTAAAATCCTTGGGCCCGCGGTCTGCTCACAACACCATGCAGATCGTTGAGTCTCACATACCCCGCGCGCCCCTTTTGCGCGGGGACCTCGTAGGAGGTTCGGCCCTCTGCCCGAAAAAAAAAAAAAAAAAAAAAAAAGGTCATAAACCACACAAAGACCTTACTCTTTCTAAATGCTTCAGTCGAACAAAGACACGAAAGAATGTCACAAGTCTTATGAATGACACTCTAAATTTAAAATTCGTTGAAAATAAACTGTATATCTGTATTTTATTCAGAACCCGTACGAAAAATACGATTACACTTATCCGTGTTTTATGTGACATGTAATCTTATTACGCTCCTTTCTTCTTCACTGAAACGTCAAATAGAAGGTATTATTCGAATTTTCTTGACTGTGAACGTTGGAATACAAAAGGAAAAATCGAATCTACTCGTATGTATATATTGTGTTGTATTTGATGTATTGTATATTATATGTATTCAGGTGGACGGATATTATCAAGGAGGCCACAAACACCAGCGTCCCGGGCGCCATTAAGCAGGCCGAATGTAGGCAACACTGGAGGAAGCTGGTGCAAAAACTGGACCAAGGTGGTCACGACCCTCAGTAATGAGGAAACGACAAAGAAGAAGAAGAAGAAGATATTCATCATCATCATTCTTACCTATTACCCTCTGCTGGGGTGTAGGGCTCGAATCAAATTTTTCCATTTATATCGGTCTTGGGCAGTCTGTTCTAGCTCCTCCCACGTAATGCCCAAGACCCCTAGCTCCTGCTCCACCGAGCGACGCCAAGTTGTTCTGGGGCGGCCTCTCTTCCTTTTGCCAGACACTTTCCAGGTCAGTGCTCTCTTTGATAGGTGGGTATCGGGCTTTCTCAAAGTGTGACCAATCCAATGCATATTAGTGAGAGAAAATGTATGAGACACGCATCTTTAGTTAGAAATGTATGAGACACGCATACATAGACAAAGGCAAAACATTTCAGTACATGTTTTTTTTTTGCTTAGATGGGTGGATGAGCTCACAGGTGGTTACTGGAGCCCATAGACATCTACAACATAAATGCACCACCCACCTTGAGATATAAGTTCTAAGGCCTCAGTATAGTTAGAAAGGCTGCCTCACCCTTCAAACCGAAACGCATTACTATTTCACGACAGAAACAGGCAAAGTGGTGGTATCTACCCGTACGGACTCACAAGAAGTCCTACCACCAGTAACATTAATCATCAATATCATCAGCCTGTGTCCTCTCCTCTGTAGATCTCTCCCATAGTTCGCCACAATAAACAGCCCTAAAGAGTTAATAAATAATAATAAAAAGGCTCTCTTCCTCAACCCGTGTGCTTCATAATAATAAAGAGTGGCTTAGTAATAAAATCTGATTTGCAATTTAAAGCCGAGGTCTCCCGACAAGTAATCCGAGACACTTATGTTGGAAACGCCTTTCTTGTTGGGGCGAACTCTCATACAACCGTTTGTTCCTTATTTTACCTCCTCAAGTACAGAATTTTAAGATATCCTAACATAATGAAGACTTAAAAGATAAACGACGTCAAATTAAAAAAAAAACCTTTTAGTAGCCTCAGTGGTTTGAGTGATTGGTGGACGAGCTCACAGCCCACCTGGCATTAAGTGGCCACCGGAGTCCATAGACATCTACAACGTAAATAGTACCAACCACCTTTAAATATGAGTTCTAAGGTCTCAGTATAGTTAGAAAGGCTGCCCCACCCTTCAAACCGAAACGCTTTTGCTTCACGACAAAAATAGGCAGGACGGTGGTACCTACTCGTACGGACTCACAAGAGGTCCTACCACCAGTGAATAAATAATTAGAAATGTATAGATTATCATTAGTACATCCATCCTAGATATCTCTGCCGAGAAGGATAGAATTTTTTAATTAGATATAAATTTTATTTACCTATCTATGGCTAGTAATCTTGAGGGTTTAAGTTAGGTTCACTGGACGTGTAGACAAGCTCACAGGGCTCAGCCTGGCAACGACACTAGCAGTAGCCCTAGCAAAACCAGTGCTCCGTTGATTTTACCACTGAATCGGAATCGCGATCCACTGAGAAGATCCGGCGAGAAACTCACTAGGCGACAAGTTTGGGAATCGCGACCCACTGAGAAGATCCGGCGACTCAGTGGGCAACAAGTTTGGCAAGCAGCATTCACGTTATAAAGCCCATGGGCCGTGTGAAGAATTACCACCAAACCTCCTCTTGAATTTTTATTTTTTTTGTTGCTTAGATGGTTGGACGAGCTCACAGCCCACCTGGTGTTAAGTGGTCACCGGAGCCCATAGACATCAAGAATGTAAATGCGCCACCCAACTTGAGATATAAATTCTAAGGTCTTAGTATAGTTACAACGGTTGCCCCACCCTTCAAACCGAAACGCATTACTGCTTTACGGAAGAAATAAACGGGGTGGTGGTACCTACCCGTGCGGACTCACAAGAGGTCCTACCGCCAGTGAAATTGAAAAAGGAACACGTTATTAAAATGCCGTGTCTAAAAAAAACCCTTATCGTGTAATCGCAGGTCGTTCATGTGTGTTCAAAGCTAATCTAATCAATTTTACAGCTAAAAATAGATTGTAATGTTCATAAAACACAGCGCTGCGGACGTTCGACAAACACGAGTTTGTTTGTTACAAATAAGCCATTGAGTACGATTGAAAACTTTGATAAGGAAAAAAATACGGCAAATTTGTGAAATATGTTACAAAAAAAAAATCGACCTAGTTTATAATATTCTAAGGTAAGAAGACCCAGGAAGTGGGCGTGGCCTGCTGACGTAATACAGCAGCGAATTCAGACTGGTCGGAGTTGAAGAGGAGAGTTGACGGGACCACTAACATATTTCGGATCTCGGCACCAGGGATAGACGGACGTGGTACATTCGTGTGTCAACTTAGTTCCCCACATTTTGTCATTAGTATTTAAAATCTGCTCTGAGTGCTCTGAGGAATTGTTTGAGATGATCCCTTTATCTCCTTTTTATCATCGCACCTCCCGCCATCGGAGCAGAGTTCATCCATATTATCTGGAACCGCTGCGTTCATCGACAGTGCGTTTCCAGAGGTATTTTTTGCCACGCACCATCCGGCTATGGAATGAGCTCCCCTCCACGGTGTTTCCTGAGCGCTATAGCTATAAATATTTTATGAACAGATATGATTAGAAGGGTTATTTGATAATATCCTGAAAAGAAGTCACGCTTTTTTACAATAAAATCATTTTTTCTTAGACTATTTTTAATTCAAATTTATTAAAATTTATTTTCAATTTTTTAGTTGGGTTTTTTATAAAAGCGATTTTTTGTAGTTTTTTTAAACTAATTACTCTTTGGCTCTTTATAATTTGATAAAAAAAAACTAAGTAACATGGCAACGTAAAATCTTGATCAGTGGATAAATTCCTTTAGAATCATTATACAGACAGGAAAACATTACATATTCTTCGTCCATCAACAAACTCCTCAACCAATGTTGTATTATTGATAATAATATTTGTCATATAAAAATAACATTTTTTAACCCTGTTTTTAAACTTATTAACACACTAGCGGCCCGCCCCGGCTTCGCCTGGGAAGTAGCGCATGCGATGTAAAGAATTTTAGGTAATTTTTTTACACATTGGGTTACATTATTGGAGTTTCAGTGAGGATCCCTAATTTTTTTTTAAATATAATAAACATAGCCTATGTCACCTGGAGATAGCGTAGCTTTCCAACAGTGAAATAATTTTTTAAATCGGTTCAGTAGTTTCGGAGCCTATTCAATACAAACAAACAAACAAATCTTTCCTCTTTATAATATTAGTATAGATTAGTTATGACGAATTTACGGAGGTACTTTGCAACTGAATTTCCTAAATTGATAAAAAATGTACTCATAATTATAAATTAATTATCTTACCCAAAACTTGTCATTTTTTATTGTATTTACTTTTGATTTCCTATTTATTTTTATTTATTGCTAAGATGGGTAGCTGTAAATACTGTTGTAATACTTTCAACGATTCGGAAAACCCAAAGGAAAAAGCTTAGCTAATTAAAAAAATTAGCTTTTATTTGTATTATAAGTAGAGTAGTTAGTTATCCCAGTTAATGTATTGGTTTAATTTGGACCCTACCTATTTCTGCCGTGAAGCAGTAATGTGTATCGGTTTGAAGGGCGGGATAGCCGTAGTTAAAATGAAGACCATAGAACTCATGTCTCAGGTTTGGTGGCGGCATTTACGTTGTAGATGTCTATGGGCTCCGGTACCAATTAACATCAAACAGTCGTGAGCTCTTCCACCCATCTAAGTGTTAAATAATTAAAAAGTAATTATTCTAATGTACAGTATAAAGGAACCGCTCCTGAAGCCATAATCAGTATCAACTACTGGTTCTAAAGCAAATAGAAAAACAATATTCATTTATTGAACTAATGAAGAAGTGGTAATTCTTGTGAGATCGTATTTTGTGAAGCTGCGATGTAAACGTTCTCACAAGGCTGTTGACCCCGCGCGTCAGCTCTTTTTTTATTGTGTTACATTGCGTGCGATGCAAAGACGTGACTGGAATCAAACAACCACTTTTTCTACACACAATATCTATTTTGGTTTTTTTTATTTTATTACCTAGGTGAGTGGCCAGCCCACCTGGTGTTAAGTGGTTACCGGAGTTCATAGACATCTACAACGTAAATGCCCCACCCACCTTGAGATATAAGTTCTAAGGTCTCAGGTAGGTATAGTTACAACGGCTGCCCACTCTTCAAACCAACACGCATTAGTGCTTCACGGCAGAAACAGGCGGGGTGGACTCACAAGAGGTCACCGAAACCCATAGACATCAACAATTACTGCTTCACGGCAAAAATAGGCGGGGTGATGGTACCGACCCGTGTGGACTCACAAGACGTCCTACCACCAATAATTACGCAAATTATAATTTTGCGGGTTTGATTTTTATTACACGATGTTATTCCTTCACCGTGGAAGTTAATCGTGAACATTTGTTAACTACGTATTTCATTAGAAAAATTGGTACCCGCTTGCGGGATTCGAACACCGGTGCATCGCTACACACGAACGCACCGGACGTCTTATCCTTTAGGCCACGTCGACTTCAAAATTTGTTTTCACACAAATTTCTTTCGTAAACACAGCTTACTGTTTCCGATGTGCATAAAGCGTACTGTACACTATTCACTCCCGGACGTTAAATAAAAATTATAGTATTTTTCCGCAACTCCAGCATGCCTGAGCGCGCTTCAGATGCAATTAGCGAAGGCGAACGATGAATGGGCACGGTCGTACTGAGCCTGACAAGCTCGAGAATGAATAGCTATCTTTAAAACAATGTGTGCTTTTAATTATGTAACTCAACAGTTGACATGATTTTTTTAATACGCTTTTATTAGCTTCAGACGTATGTATGTTTGTAACGGAATCTTTGAACATGATTTTGACCCCCTTCAAAACGTCGGATTAACTTTGAACGGACGAAATTTGGTATACTTATTAAGGACCGATGACAATTCAATATTTAAAAAAATATGAAAAGAAATGAAATTTAACTAAAAAATGAAAAATAAACAATAGTTTAAAAAAACTACGAAAATACGCTTTTATATAAAATAAATTTTAATAAATTTGAATTAAAAATAGTTTAAGAAAAATTATTTTATTGTAAAAAAGCGTGGGGTGCTTTTCAGGATTTTATCAAAATAACCCTTCTACTCATATATGTTCATAAAACATTTATAACTACTGATATCATGCACCCCACGCTTTTTTTTACAATAAAAATTTTTTTTCTTACACTATTTTTAATTCAAATTTATTAAAATTTATTTTCTATTTTTTAATTGGATTTTCTATAAAAGCCTATATTGTTAGTTTTTTTTTTAAACTATTATTTATTTTGTGAAGGTTCTATCTTACATTATAAATCATCTAAACTACACTACTTCTAATATATATGTCGTGGATAACGACTTTTAGTAATATTAAGACGGTGGTTTTGACTATTATTTTAAATGATGAAATGTTGTTTTGATAAATATCACAAAAATGTAGGGTAGACTCCGTAACGCCACAGTATAAAATGGCGGTACGTGGACAGAGTCGTGGCATTCCGTGTCAGACAGTCATTCCGTCCGTCTCAGTCAGTGAGTCTCTGACAGACAGTCAGTCAGTCGGTCGGTCTGTCGGTATGTGGAACAAGACTGTCGGTTTACACTGTCATTGTGAAAGTTGTGTGTGTTGAGTTTCAATAATTATTATTGAAAAGTTTTATTGACTAAACTGAGTTCAATCGAATACGAGCGATGACTGAACCTACCGCTCAGCCATCCCTGACGTGTGCCAACATATATTATTCTTGCGCTTATCTCTACAGAATATTTTTCCGCGAAATGAATTCACTTTTGTTCGTTCTTAATGTAACTTATTAATTTATGATGTGGAATAAATACGACACGTTGTCTGAAAATATGACCCATTTGTTATGATTGATCTTCTTAATTTCTTATATAATTCGTTTATTTGTGAAATGTACGAAGACCGTGTCTATACGGTGTCTGGTCTAGCGGCTTAGAATAACCCTATTCATCATCCTATCTCCCATCACCCTATCTCATCTGGTGGGTGTCATAAAGGAGTATGGGCAGCAGTTTTTTTTTTCCTACCTATGCTGATAGCCTTGAGATAGCCAGCTGACATCTGCACGGGCAATTGGTCTTTGCATGTGCGGACGAGTGCCCTTCCTATCTATTTCTGCCCAAAAGGGATCAGGCATTTTTATTTACAAATCTAGGCAGTCGTTTGGTAATGTAATTGATATTTCGACCTCATGTCTCAAGGAAGCTAGCATTCAGGTTTACATAACAATGGGCTCCAAGAAAAACCTAGGTACAAAATGGATCGTTAAAAAACAGCAAAAAAATATATTATAAGCATATCCGATGATTCGCTGTCTCTGAATAAAAATATATCTCCATAAATTTCCGCTTTTGTAAATGAGAAAAATGCAAAGGGTTCGAACGAACGATGTGTTAAAATACAAAATACCACACGCTGTATACAATAATTCCCAGAATAACAACTACTGAAATAAATTTGCGATTTTTCGTTATAAATTATAATGTGTTTCATTATACTAGAGGTCCCGCAGTAGTCGAAATTCGACTATAATTGATTGGAATTGTAAGTTTGTACACTATTATGATTGTATTTTGTACTTTTATAATCACAAATTTCGCCAAGACTACACTATAAAAAATATTAACAAAGGCAAACAATATTTAATCTATTCTCAATTTGACAACAGACGTCAAGAACAAAAATTCGACAATAAATAGTATGCATGCGTGTGTGCGTCAAATACATGGTATGTAGTGTGTGTAAGTTTTTCTTTATTGATTTAATGTATCTTTTATGCATTATTTAAAAAAAATATTAGCATTGTGCACTTCTTCTCTATATTCTCTATAAGTGTGGAAAATTTCATACTCCTCCGTCCGCACAATTTTCGTAAAAAGGGATTTAAAGTTTTTGCTTCACGTATTAATATATTGTATTAAAACGCAGATAGCATTTTATTTTCATTGTCTACATTACTTTAAAGTGTTCGTGTGGTATATATATAGTATATGTGAAATAAATTTGCGATTTTTCATAATAAATTATAATGTGTTTCATTATATTAAAAGGCAGATAGCACTTTCACTGTCTACATTACTTTTTAGATGGTTTGTGTGTTATATATGTTTGTTTGCGATCTAAATATGTATTCATAAAGCCAATGCGTGTATGTAAATAGAAACAGTTGGCACAAGCCGGGGATTAATGGAAGTGCGAAACCGTATAATTAACAACAAATTTTCAACTGCACTCGTTAGTGATCTAAATATAATATTTGTGAATTGGTTGGTGATTCAATCTTGTACAAGGTCGGTAATTATTTATTATTTACGTTCTGTTAAATATTAGTTGTATAAAAACTGTTAAATTGCCAGCAAAAACGAAAATTTCCTTAAAAAAAAAATAGTTTCAAAAAACTTAAAAAATACGCCTATAAAGAAAATCCAATTAAAAAATAAAAAAATAATTCTAATAAATTTGTATTAAAAATAGTGTAAGAAAAAAATATTTTATTGAAAAAAAAGCGTGGGATGCGTGGTATCAGTAGTTATAAATATTTTATGAACAGATATGAGTAGAAGGGTTATTTTGATAATTTCCTGAAAAGCACACCTTATTTATTTTTCATTTTTAGTTGATATTTAAATTTTTCCAATATATATTTTTTCATTTTTTTTTAATATTAAATTGTCATAGATCCTTAATAAGTATACCAAATTTCGAGTTAATCCGACGTTTTGAAGGGGGTCAAAATCATGTTCAAAGATTCCGTTACATACTAACATACACATACGTCTGAAGCTAATAAAAGCGTATTACAAACTGGTTGTTACAGGCAAATCGGAAAGAATTGGTGAATTGGAATTGATCTGAGCAGATCTGCACAACCCTTGATTAGCCGAAGACAGAGTGAGATGAGGTAACATAGTGAGGATGAAAGTCATGAATGGAGGTGGTCTGGATCCTCAAACATGAGACGCACGACTGGAGGGAAAGAATATCCTGGTAATTTCTAGTTGACGGTTATTTAAGCTGGAATATTCGGATTGTGAAGATGAAAATGTTCAAAAAAGTGACAGATCCCATGATACTACAAATATGTATACAACAAAAAATAACTGTCAAGTATTTATTTTAATAAGCTTTAAACGGTTTTTAGCATTACATTCAAATGTTCATGGACACTGGCGTCTCACAACTCAGTAACTAGGAAAACTATAAATTATTCCAAATGTTTTTATCTACGAAGGAATCAAAAGTATATAATAAACGATCTTCCAAACGGAAGTTTCACAATATTTATATTAATTTTATATATTACCTATTCTTCTGTTTTGTTACTGACGTTCTGCGTTCTCTTTTTTTTTTGACTTGACAACGTCTTATAATTCGATGGAGCCGGCTGCACGCACGATAAAACATGACTCATGCGGCGTTACCTCGCTCTGAGGCGTTCCATTTAAGGCTTGAAGTGCAAGCGAGAGCGCGCAACGAGCGACAAAGAGGCAAAATCAGCCTCCGCGTTCGGCAGAGTTCGACATCTGTCTCTCTCCTACTTGAGTGAGCGATGCATCCGCGTGGACAGCTGCTATACAATAATAATATATTTACATGTTTTCGTCAAATATGAAGTTCAGTGAAAAGTGAATGTGGTGTCAATTGTTTATAGCAACGATAATTGAAAAATGAAACCATTCCATCAGTATTTTCTTATGACGTTGTCACGTTCAGCTATCGTCAGTTAACCGACTTTACAGGCAACCGATTTTTTTATAAAGAAATTGGCTCCATTCGGCATTGATTTTGCCAATGTCAAAGTATGACAGGCGCTTAGAGAGGAAAAAAATTACTAAATCTAAATACAAATAAATTTGGTCAGTTTTTCCATACGCGAATCTGTGATTTTAAGAGCAGCACAAACAAATACATATTTAGACTAACTATTTTAAAGATAAATATTATTAGCAGATAAAAATTTACACAGAATATTTACACGTTTAGAATAGACTAAAGTTAATAAAGAATTAATATTAATAGGCCGGGAAATGTCATTTGGAAGGATATCATAAAGAGGGGATACGATATTGGGGCAGTCGAAGAAAATGTGATCCAGGGTACCCTCATCTAATCCACACTCACAAAAAGAATGGTCACGGACTCTAATTTTGGCAAGAAAAACAGGAGAGCAAACATGACCAAGTCTAAGACGGATTATAGCTGAGACAATTTTTGTTTTGTCTTTGCATATTTATAAAGTTTATTAATAAATATTTTGTATTTTTTAATCTGAATTACTACAATGCACTTTGTAAATTCCGATTACGTCATCTCATCTAAAACAACTATGACAACTAACTGTGTTTTCCTATAGCGGTATTAGCTTTAACATAGTCTAATCGAGCGTGCTTAGAATTGTTTTACGGTTATTATAAAACATGTAACACAGTATTTTAATAATAATTATTATGTGTACTCGTAGTATTCTTTTTTTTTTATTGCCCTTGTAGGCAGACGAGCATACGGCCCACCTGATGGTGAGTGGTTACCGTCGCCCATGGACTTCAGCAATGCCAGGGGCAGAGCCAAGCCGCTGCCTACCGTTTAATACTCTCCACAAGCCTCGTTTGAAGAAGGACATGTCAAAGCGCTCGGGAAACACCGTGGAGGGGGGCTCATTCCATAGCCGGATGGTACGTGGCAAAAAAGACCTCTGGAAACGCACTGTGGATGACCGCAGTGGCTCGAGGTAGTATTCAAAAACAGAATGGCGATACCTACCCATGTAGGTAGATATAGACCCAGAACGCTAGATTTTTATTGACATTGTTATTAGCGTGGCCATTACTTACTAATATGCGTTCCTCCCAGCGTAATCGTAATAAAAAATCGGAGACGAATTTCTCATTGCAATCGCTTGAGCGGTCCTGACATGTTTTCATGGAAAGTCATTTACGGAAATAGCAATACGGAACCGAGCAGCTACGTATGACTCAGTAACGCCCTAATCGCGGTGTGCAGAATACGTAAATGCTTATCGTGGATTCGGTGTAGAATACGTATTATCACAACGAAGCGTCATCATTGCATTCTTGCATTTGTACAGATGTTAAATAAACAGTAACGTCAAAAATCATTTATGTTTGTTATAATTCATTATTTTTGTTGATTAGATGGGTGGACGAGCTCACGGCCCACCTGGTGTTAAGTGGTTTCTGGATCCCATAGAAATCTACAACGTAAATTCACTACCCACCTTGAGATATAAGTGCTAAGGCCTCAGTATAGTTACAACGGCTGCCCCACCCTTCAAACCGAAACCCATTACCGGTTCACAGCAAAAATAGGCTGGGTCGTGGTACCTACCCATGCGGACTTACAAGAGCTCCTACCACCGGTAGTTATACAAATTATAATTTTGCGGGTTTCATTTTTATTACACGATGTTATTCCTTCACCGTTGAAGTCAATCGTGAACAATTGTTAAATACGTACTATTTCATTAGAAAAATTGGTACTTTCCAGCAGGATTCAAACACCGTTGCATCGCTAGATACGAATGCACCGGACGTCTTATCCTTTAGACCACGACGACTTTAAATTTCCTAATAAGTAAAACAAAATAAAACTCATTATACGACCTCATTTTTACCTGAGCCTCTGATCCCCGCTGATTTCGGTATCTAACCCCACGAAAAACTGGCCGTCGTCAAAGTTACTGTCGACCTTCTAGACTATTTGTACCAGTGATTATATATGAACCGCAGTAGTCTTATCAGCTTTTAACTTGGAGCCCCAGTCCCAACGCACTATCAGTACTTCACATGAGCACTAACTTTTAGCGTCCGCTCCAACAATTGCTATTTCACTCCATTTCAGATTTGACTTAATCACTCAAGCTGGATGGTGATATTCATGTTAATCTTGTTATGGGCTTTGTAATTATTTTAGTTTAGATTGACTCTGAACTGTTCAACCAATTTAAGGCAATTTATTGTACAATTTTATGTATAATTTATTGTACATTTTTTTTGTACAATTTATTGTACTTTTTGGCGAAGCATGTTGCTTGAAGCATATCATGAAGCATATGAAACTCTGTTTCTATAATCTGACGAAGCGTGTTGCGGATAATAATATGTACTTTTAAGTTATTAGGCTACCTTGCATTTTGGTTTAATATAAACAACTAAATATAGACATTTAAGGCAATGAATAATCCAAAACAAAATATACAACAAATCTGAATTAAGAAATACCAAAAATCTGAAACAAAGAAATACCAAAATATCGTCCTAAATAGAAAATGATTAATGAAAACAGGAAATTACTTCTTAAAGTCGTCTGTTTCAGTCTTAGCAATTTATATCAGTCGGAACGTCGTGTTGTTTGTCACAAGTAAACAAGATTTAAATTATTAGTTGGACTCTATTTCAATGGACATAGACGCTATTATGCTGCTTACAACACGGCGTTCAATTATTACGTATAAATAGGGGTTCTGGCCTATGAAGTCGGGTCGCAAGATCATACTTTATCTGTAAGTAATCTATTAGACATAATAAAATGATAGGAATCCCTATTTTAGAGACTCATACAATTTTATCAAAAATCTTGAAAGTAGTTTAGCTTTTAAGTCATATCAAAGATAGATTATTTTACGACTCAACTGATGGTATTAGCTGCCTCCATTCATAAGCAAAAGTAATGCCAGTCAGTAATGCAAGTATATACTCGTCGTCTACTTGTTATCTATATACTTGACATATGTATCAAGAACTGGTTATTATTACTGGTGGGAAGACCTCTTGTGAGTCCGCATGGGTAGGTATCACCACCCTGCCTATTTCTGCCGTGAAACAGTAATGCGTTTCGGTTTGAAGGGTGGGGTAGCTGTTGTAACTATACTGAGATCTTGGAACTTATACCTCAAGCTGGGTGGCGCATTTACGTTGTAGATGTCTATGCGCTCCAGTAACCACTTAACGACCAGATGGGCTGTTAGCTCGTCCACCCATCTGAGCAATAAAAAAATATTATACAGAAGACGTAGCGTGGGTAAGCATCTCGCAAGATGGATTATTGCCGTGTTGAGGGTTTGAGGGTTGCGAGAAACAGCTGGATGCAGACAGCGTAGGCCCGTTCTTATGTCGAGGCTTGGATGAGACCTATGTCCAGCAGTGGACGTCTGTGGGTTGAAGGATACATGGATAGATGTATCAATAGCAATATTTTTTCCCAACACCCAATGTCTCTGAAACCGAAAAAGCCTCGAAACCATTCCTAACGCGCAATGGATACTACCATCTCGTTTTTACTATCGCACTGCCCTCCACCGGAGTAGAGTTCATCCATACTACCTGGAGCCATTGCGTTCATACACAGTGCGCTTCCAGAGATCTCTTTTGCCACGTTACATCCGGGTTTGGAATGAGCTCCCCTCCACTGTGTTTCCCGAGCACTATGACGTATCTTTCTTCAAACCGAGGCTTGTGGAGAATACTTAACGGTAGGCAGCGGCTTGGCTCTGCCCCGGGTATTGCTGAAGTCCATCGGCGACGGTAACCACTCACCATCAGGTGGGCCGTATGCTTGACTACACGGGCAATAAAAAAAAGGGTGCGTGTACGCGCGTAAGAAGTTATACTTTATATTTATTAAACTTATTTCATTTTTTTTTATTTAACTTTTAATCAATTTGAAAAAAAAATCGGTTAAACAACATCCTCAAACATGCATATTGGACATCCCTTTTCTTGATATCGTATAAATTCGGTAATTCTCGGTACGGTTCGGAAAGTTCACCTGCGGCTATATTCAGACTCGCCAAGTTACGTCGGTCGTATTGTAATGAGCGATTTAGTGGGCAGCTTCATTCTGTTAATTTTGTGTCACGGTGCGCGCGCATCGTAAAATTTCAGTCTCATCAATTTTTCATAACGGGCCTAAAGAAGTATAACTTCAAAAAAAACTTGCTTCTCAATAAACAGAAATAGTTCAAAATCACGTCCTTCGCCGTAAACCGTCACAATAGAATACATTGTGTCTATCTATATATTATTCGTTTGGATCGACACGGTTGAATATATATGAATAATAAGTTATTTTCGGTCAACTAATTCTGACTTGACTTGAATTATTTAGAGTTTTTGAATTAGAATCGATTTCATTAACGTGAATACGGCCTCTAGAAACTGAATACTATTAACAATTACGGAAGAAACTTACATTAGTACCCCAAAAATAACTCAATTTGAATTTTCGTGTCGATGTATCGATTGAATTGGAATATCCTACACATATTTTATGTTATTTTAAATTTTCTTTCATTTTCGTCTTCAAGCTCCACATGAGTTTAGCGTCAGTATTAGAGGATAACAGTATAGATAAATTCAACAGAAAGAAACTAAATGAAGTGAAAATTTTTGGCTGTTCATTAGAACACATCTTTTTTTTTTTATTGCTTACATTGGTGGACGAGCTCACAGTCCACCTAGTGTTCAGTGGTTACTGGAGCCCATAGACATCTACAACGTAAATGCGCCACCCACCTTGAGATGTAAGTTCTAAGATCTCAGTATAGTTACAACGGCTGCCCTACCCTTCAGACCGAAACGCATTACTGCTTCACGGCAGAAATAGGCAGGGTGGTGGTACCTACCCGCGCGGACTCACAAGAGGTCCTACCACCAGTAATATCTGTAGTTCCTAGATTACAAAATTCTGTCACACAGTTCGTCTGTGTACAATTGTCTGAATACACAAGTATATCAATAAGATATCGTTTATCACACACACAATTATTGCGTTTATATTTACAAACACATTAACCTCTCGTATCGATTACTGCAGCAATTAAAGTAATTAAATAAGGAAATATAGCATTCGCGAGCGTATGTTTGTATGTATTATATCGTCACATAGCAGTACTAATTATTTAATACTAGCGACCCGCCCTCGTTTCGCTTCGGAACCATTAAATTTTGTTATTGATAGGCGGAGCCCGCCATGTTGCGTGCGGTACCACAATAACTGCGGGTGACACCGCGGGGCGAAGCTGGTCTAAAAAAAAGACCCTAAGTTACTCCTTATATCATCAGCTACCTGTCAGTGAAAGTCTTGTCAAAATCGGTCCAGACGTTCCAGAGATCAGCCGGAACAAACAGACAGACAGACAAAAATTGTAAAAAATGTTATTTGGTGTATGTACCGTATATATATTCATATGCATGTAGTAAAAAGCGGTTATTTGGCCGTCTGGTGTAGTGGCAAGTGACATGGTCACTACATAAGGGGGTCGCGGGTTCGAATCCCGCCAAGATAGATATTTGTATGATAAATATAAATGTCTTTTCCAGGGTTGTGGATGTATATTAAATCTATGTATGTGTATACTAAAAATCTTACATTTATTTCCATTATCTGATACCTGTAACACAAGTTCTTTACGAACTTATCACGGGACCAGTTAACGTGGCGTGATTGTTAGTAAATATTTATTTATTATTATTTGAATATTACAAACACAAACTCCCATTTTATTTATATGTATAGATTGAATCGGAAAAAAAACCGGAGTATTGACGTACTGTTCCCGAAGGAAAAATGGGAATTAAATACTACCCAACTGTATTTCAAAAATCCGTAGAACTTTGGTAATGTGACATTGGTAAAGACGCCATGCAACGCCACGCGACCTCGTGACCCTGTACGTCAGTTGACTGCTCTTTGTAGTCCATTGCTTTATATTCAAAATGCTTTCGTCAAATTAAAATTTTTATATATGTTTTATTTTTATTTGCTAGCTTTTTAGTAACAAAACTAACATTATCTATCTTTTCATTGAAACAAAAACAAATTTATTAACTAATGAAAATAGGTAAGTCAATGATTTTTTATACAACAGATATGTTATCTTCATAGTAACTGACTCTTCAAATCTGATCGCGCCATATATATCTACATACCTACCGATATAGTGCACACACATGTTGACAAGTAGCATTAATGAAAAGTACAAAAGATGGGATAAGCGCGTGAGTAAAAAAGATAGACTCAGAAGTCGTCGTGGCCTAAAGGATAAGACGTCCGGTACATTCGTATCGAGCGATGCACCGGTGTTCGAATCCCGCTGGCGGGTACCAATTTTTCTAATGAAACACGTACTCAACAAATGTTCACGATTGACTTCCACGGTGAAGGAATAACATCGTGCAATAAAAATCAAACCCGCAAAATTATAATTTGCGTAATTACTGGTGGTAGGACCTCTTGGGAGTCCGCACGGGTAGGTACCACCGCCCCGCCTATTTCTGCCGTGAAGCAGTAATGCGTTTCGGTTTGAAGGGTGGGGCAGCCGTTGTGACTATACTGAGACCTTAGAACTATATCTCAAGGTATGTGGCGCATTTACGTTGTAGATGTCTATGGGCTCCAGTAACCACTTAACACCAGGTGGGCTGTGAGCTCGTCCACACAACTAAGCAATAAATAAATAAAAAGTATAATTGGAACGATTGCACTTGTTTTAATATTATTGCATTTGTTTAGACGCGACTAAAGACGAAACGTCCAATTGGCCTGTTTTCGAGTCTTCACTTGACGTGCGCTTGAAACATATCTGCTTCTTTTTACATATCGACGCTTGAAAGGCAAACGTGACTAAGCGACAATAACTGCTTTATACATAAATGATAGGCAATAACCATATTCGATGTGCAAAAAAAATACATTTCTAGGTCTATTAAAATCATTTCAATCCTACAGCTACTAGCTAGATTCTACTACAGCTAGATTCGTTAAAATAAATTTTGTTTTCAGGTATTTCAACTTTAAATTAGTCTATTGTAAAGTTCACGCATTGTCGCTTAGTCACGTTTGCCTTTCAAGCGTCGATATATAAAATATCATTGAGGTAAGTAATTTGTTTTAGTCGATGCTTGGAAAATTGTAAATGCTCAGTTTAAATGAACTTTAAAACGTAGGGTTCTGTTTTTTTTGAACGTTTGAGAGGAATATGTTTTTAGTTACCCACATATCAAGGTCATAGTTTAAAGAGTTACTAGTTCTTGATGTTACCTAAAAAATCAGGGTGAGAATAAAGAGTTTATTGGTCAAGGTCCTTGTCCTTCAAGTACATGTATATGAGGAAGGAAGAGGAATTTTAAACATTCACTCTAATATATAGTATGTCTGAGATCCCTCATATACCACGGCTTGGGTTAACCGACTTTGTAATTGTAAAATAAGTTTTTATTATTTATTTTTTATTGCTTAGATGAATGGACGAGGTCACGACTCACCTGGTGCTAAGTTGTTACCGGAGCCCATAGACATCTACAACGTAAATGCCGCCACCCACCTTGAGATACTGGATACTTTTACTGGTGGTAGGACCTCTTGTGAGTCCGCGCGGGTGGGTACCACCACCCTGCCTATTTCTGCCGTGAAGCAGTAATGCGTTTCGGTTTGAAGGGTGGGGCAGCCGTCGTAACTTTACTTGAGACCTTAGAACTTGTATCTCAAGGTGGGTGGCGCATTTACGTTGTGGATGTCTATGGGCTCCAGTAACCACTTAACACCAGGTGGGCTGTGAGCTCGTTCACCCATCTACGCAATAAAAAAAAAAAAAAAAAAAAAAAAGATACGGGTTCTAAGGTCTCAGTATAGTTAAAACGGCATTACGGTAGAAATAAGCAGGGTGGTGGTGATACCTATCCGTGCGGACTCACAAGACGTCCTACCACCAATAATTACGCAAACTATAAATTTGCGGGTTTGATTTTTATTACACAATGTTATTTCTTCACCGTGGAAGTCAATCGTGCACATTTGTTAAGTACGTATTTCATTGGAAAAAATTGTACCCGCCTGCGCGATTCGAACACTGGTGCATCGCTACACACGAACGCACCGGACGTCTTATCCTTTAGGCCACATCGACTTTAAAATTTGTTTTCACACACATTTCTTTCATAAACACAGCTTACTGTTTCCGATGTGTGTTAATGTTAAGAGTTGTTAAGTTTGCTAAAAAATATTCCAGTTTAATAAATAAAACAGTCGTCATTATCATAAGTTAATTTCCTGCCTGGGCCCAGCCTTGAGTCGTGGGTTTGGAAATCGAACAACCGGCAAACATTGGGGTGACGAACAAATTTGCGAGTCTGTTTATTTAATATCTATATAATAAATATGTATATCGCTCTCTGATGGCCATAGTACAGAAATTATAATTTTAGATTCGACATTATTTGTGCATAGTGAATAAACCTTCTCTAAAAACTTTAGGATCCCCGACAAACATTTGTCTTACAGTATTGTGTTAGCCAAAATAATATGTATAATCAAACTTAGTTCTAATATGACGTAAGATCACAAGTTTCAGAGGATTCAAAGCGTGGGATGTTGAAATGTTGTTTATTAACTGATTACCGAATGTTTGCTGACACAACACAAGCTATGACCAAAGTTTTATTCGATGTGACAAACAGATGAATTTGGTGAATAAGCTTTTTTACAGGATTTTAACACCGGTATAGCATCGCATTACGTCTGTCATAGAAGCGCAGTGTAATTTAATATATTTAGAAGACATAATTTTAAGCTATTGCATAGCTTCTATCGCGGTCCTTGAGCGCGGCGACTGAATCAAGAAATTCCGTAACGAAAATAACCTGCCACCCCCACTACGCCTACTATGTAGCTCGCGTTTAACACATTCACACGTTGCGCTTGTGTAGTGTTTGTGAATAAGCGCACGGCGTGACGTCGCACTGCCGCATGCGCATCATGAAAAGTCAGCCCATCTCTCCTTCGCGCGGTCTAGGTTATGAGTGTGAAGGGGACAGTTAATGTTTTGCTTTTATTAATGTTTATAAATATAGCGTGGTCTTATTTTATTGTTGTTTTAATATTAAATTATTATTGTCGATTTATAATTGCATAAGTTGATAAAAATAGCTTTACCGCGGCAATCTCCGAGTGCCACACGTGTTTTTTTTAATTCAAAACAAGCCGAGTCCCGCGATGTTACCCGCGGTTATTGTCGTACCGCGGGAGACGCCGTGGGGCGAAGCTAGTCTAAAAAAAGTAAGTTACTCCTTATATCATCAGCTACCTATCAGTGAAAGTTCCGTCAAAATGGGTCCAGCCGTTCCAGAGATTAACCGGAACAAACAGACAAACAGATAAAATAAATAAAAAAGGATATTTTTGTATACATAATTATGTACTTTGTATAGATACTTACGCATTAATTAAAAAGTGGTTATTTTATTATTACAAACAGACACTCGAGTTTTATTTATTTGTATAGATTATTCGCTTATCGAAGGTACAAACTTAACGAATGCTTATTTTGTTATGACTGACTTGGGGGGGCATTAATTATCGCTCTAGACTGCTGCGCTGATGGTCCTGGGTTGGATTCCCTAATCGGGCAAACATTGTATGATTTTTTTATTGCTTAGTTGGGTGAACGAGCTCATAGCCCACCTGGTTTTAAGTGGTTACTGGAGCCCATAGACATCTACAACGTAAATGCGCCACCCACCTTGAGATATAAGTTCTAAGGTCTCAGTATAGTTACAACGGCTGCCCTACCCTTCAAACCGAAACGCATTACTGCTTCACGACAGAAATAGGCAAGGTGGTGGTACCTACCCGCGCGGACTCACAACAGGTCCTACCACCAGTAAATGATGGTGAATAGATTTGTTTACTCTTTGCCTGGGTTTATATTATTACTATCTATATCTATATATGTATATGTCGGAGACGGTCATTAGTTTGGTAGCTAAACGAAACGCAACACGATTACCGAGAGATGGCAGCACGATCGCGGTATCGTCGGAACTCGGCTAACTTCGTGCTACAACAGAGCCTAGCCAATGGAGGCGCGTAGACGCCATCACACTCACCAACCAGCCTTCTTGAAGAGCGGTGCCTCCGTCCTAAGAATTGTCATTCGTTTTCGTTTGCAAACGTCAAGAGAAGATTTCTAAATTGAGGCCTATAAAATCAAAGGCAGCTAAATCCAAGTGCGCCAACTATTCAGGTAAACTACAAAAATCGTCCCTAAACACGTCATTACGTATCCTCCCGATCCATCGAAGGACTGTTCTTGCTAGGGTCAGTGTCAGCAACACTCCCGGTTTGAGAAGCTGAAATAACTTTGTTCGGATAGCTACGATATTCTTTATTTTAAAGTAGATTTATAAAGAAGGAGAATATTACTAATAATCTGAATTTTTTTTAGAGATTTAGCTGCATTTGTTACTCGTATAACATGAAAACACTAAAGCGTGTCCAACTAACTAAACAAGATAGCGCCATTGTTAATCCATTTTACGACATTAAGGCGTTTCTTTTCTTTCCTACCTAAGCTGGTAGCCTTTAGAGGCTATTCCAGCGTAACCTTAACTAGTAGGTGAGCTCACGGGGCTCAAACCTGACGACGTTGCTAACACGAACCCTAGCAAGAGCCGTGCTTCGCAGAATCTACCACCGGATCGGAAACGCGACCCACTGAGAAGATCCGGCGAGAATCTCAGGGGGCTGTGTCTGAGGGTTAATTTGCTCATCGAGCCCTTCGTCAAGCAAGCGACGGGTTCGACGAGAACGGTGACCGGTGCTTGAAGTAACTAGAAGCACCGTTAGTGGATCGGGAGGATCCGAGATAACGTGTTTTGGGCGACGTCGACTACTCTCCATTCTTTCCGCAGGATCGGGAATGGGATTAAGGCGTTTAGCTACCTTTAATTTTTAGGCCTCAATTGTTCTAAGACAACAAACGTGATTGGTGTACTCAATATTTCTCTTAGCTCGGTCACCATATTCGCCCCTACGATGTCTGACGATGGTGTTAATAATTTTGGCTTCTCCGACATATATATATGATAAACATACAAAAGTATATTTATCAGTCTCTAGTACCTATAACACATGGAATCCTAAATTGGGGACGGATGACCGTGCGCGATTGGTTCCCAGCTATTATCATTGTTAGTTATTATTATTGGGCTATATTTACTTTGATGCACTGTTAATGATTGTTTTTACTCTGTCGGTTAAATATGAATTTTGACAATTTTCTTGTAACGAGCTCATAAAGCTGCAATAACACATTATTATGAATATGAATGCGACGATAAATTACTAACGCTATCATAAACTGAGTTTATTTTACGTATTTCAAGTTTAGTATGGAATCACAGTGTCAGCCATCGTAACCCTCGTTTTCATAGCTATATCTAAGTCCAAAAGACTAATAAGTCTCAAATTCAGTGAAATTAAGATAAGTGTGAGAAATCGCTTAATTAACCCTTTAAGCACGAACCATCGATAGATCGACTCCCTATTAATGCGTATAAAGCGCTGAGCGTCGGAACACAGCACACGCATGTATAACGTTTTTAATAAGTTAATGACATTTTTACAAATATAACCATTTGAAATTATTTTGTGACTTCCCCTGCAAAATCCTCTCTCCTCTGCAAAATATATGAAAATAACCTCAGCACTAAAAGGGTATATAAGTAGGTACTAATTACAAAAAGTACAAGTCGATAAAGAGCACTTTTGAATCAATAAATTCTTTTAGTGTTGGGACACACAACAAATATTTTCGGGGAACGTTTTTAATACATATTTTTAATAGGAATAAATTGTTAATTAAAATTAAAATAATGTTGTCACAACGACATCGATAAGCGCATTTGCGTGTCTCATGTGCATCGGCCGTGTTCGAATACAAATAATATAATAAAAATTGTTCCTTTATCGGCACGTTTCGAATTCATAATATTCATATTTGTCTATTCAAAAGAGACCTAGGTTAGTACAGACCTGCTATGGAACGATAGTTCTCCATCGAGTGAACTAGATATAACACAAGTAAATGAATGTCAAAGCGAAACAATTGAGATTCGAATCGCTCATTTGATAATAGCTCAGCGTGCTTAGTGCGAGTTTCTTAACGTTCTCGATAGCGTAAAAGTTAACTCAAATTTGTATGGAGTTGGAATGTAAACGTAGGCTGTCACGTTTTTTTTTTACCGGGTTTTGACCCCGGAAGGCGGGTGTAAGAGTACAGGGGAGTCGTTTAGTGGGTGGGCCCTAAAATTCCTTGGGCCCGCGGGACGCTGTTCCAACTGCATACAAATTTGAGTTAACTTTTACGCTGTCGAGAACGTTAAATAACTCGCAATAAGCACACTGTACTTTCGTTCGATTCATAACAAATCACATGACAACGTAACAAAAAACTAAACTCTAGATTTAGGTTTAATAAATTTGCATAATCACAATCGGAATTTCTGCAGCGAAGCTACGTTCCATTTCCTGCCTGTTTTTGTCGCGAAGCAGTCCTGACTTCCGGTTTGAAGGTCTGCCTTATACCGACGCGATTGAGATTTCGATTTTTCATCTCAGTCGGGGCGGGATTTTTTATCTCAGCGCTATATCATCGTCTCCCTCATTGCTTATTTTAGATTGATTCATAATAGAGTTTAACCTTGGTCGCCGCCGAGAAACGCAATAAAGCATTGTTAGAGAAGTAATTACCGTTAAAAATAAAAATATAAAACAAAACAACATTACGTAACAACATACTGATTTCGGGAAATCATTAAGTTTTATGAGTCTTTTTGAATTATTACTTTAATTCTTGTTGGCTGATTAATATTGGCTTCCTATTTTATTAGAGTCGAATCAGAAGTTTCTAACGACCAGAGAACATGTACATTTACATTTTGATTAAGTCAATGAAGGTCCTGGCATACGGTACTCATCGAAACAATAGGATAGGAAAAAGAATGACACGTTAAATCCTTTCGATTTTAGAATATGACGGCTTTCCAGAAATAGCCAGGATGGTGGTGATCACCGTGACATCTTCAAACAAAAATGCGTTCACTCAAACTACAAGGCTCTTCGAATCTCCCATCCTTGTTCACGGATAGATGACATAAAAACTTGTTTAATAACGATACAGGTCTTCAAAGCCATATGCAGTACGAGAAGATATGCTGCGCAGTCGTCGTGGCCTAAAAGATAAGACGACCGGTGAAATCGGGCTCGTCTGTGCCGGTGTACCGCAGGCAAGTACCAATTTTTCTAATAAAATACGTACTTGACAAAAATTCACGAATGACTTTTACGGTGAAAGAATAAAATCGTGTAATAAAAATCAAACCTAAATTAATAATAATTTGCCTAATATAAGGGTGTCTTGTGAACCCGCACGGGCAGGTACCACCACCCTCCTTATTTTTGCCGAGCAGCAATGGACTTCGGTTTGAAGGGTGGGGCAGCCGTTGTACTGTAAAACTGAGGCTTAGAAGTCATTTTTCAAGGCGGGCGGTGGTATTTATGATTTCTATGACGTCGTACCACTTAACACCAGGTGGGCCGTGAGCTCGTCCAACCATCGAATTAAGCCATTAATTATATTTAAGCCTAATTTCACTGGCCACTTTCAGTCACTTACCTCCCTCTGTTATTAGAAATGCTAGTAACACTATCTAGTATCACTACCTGCATCCGGTTTTTTTTTATTGCCTTTGTAGGCAGACGAGCATACGGCCCACCTGATGGTGAGTGGTTACCGTCGCCCATGGACTTCAACAATGCCAAGGGCAGAGCCAAGCCGCTGCCTACCGCGAAAAATTACACCAAAAAAGAAAGATTCTAAAGATTACACCAAATCCGAACTAACATAGCGAATAAGTTTTAAATTAACATTGCTATTGGACATTTTCCAATGAAGCTACAAAGCGACAATATCAAAACGGCAATTAAAACATTCCAATAGATACAATAAATCAATAACGGCATGAACATAATGAATATAACGATTAATAAATTAAATCGTAGCTTATTCGCTCCGACATTATCCTTAATACATATATATAAATATCAATGTATTATGATTCTAGCGTACTTATTAATCATCACATTTCCGCGTAAGTATCAATTACGATCATATCATCAATGTATAGTCTCATTGTGTTTATTAGTTATCACTGTTTTATTTTTCTAATGTGTTTACTGCGATATTCTAATCATAAGTTCCTGTTTGACGATCATATTGCCTATGGACTATCTATGGAAAGAGCAATCTGTTATAATACATAGGTTATAATCTTTTTTGAAATAAAATTAGGGATTCTTACTAAAACTCCAATAATGTAATCCAAGGTGTAAAAAAATACCTAAAATATTCTTTACATCGCGTTCCCTGCGAAAACTATTATTGATAGAATAAAATAATGTACTACGACTTTGTAGAATACATTATTATTTATAAAAAACTAGCAACCCGCCCTCGCTTCGCTTCGGAAACATTAAAACACACATGAAACCAAAAAAAAAAAAAAATTAAAAAAAGTAGCCTATGTTCATCAGGGACAATGTCGGCTTCTAATGGAAAAAGAATTTTTCAAATCGCTCCAGTAGTTTCGGAGCCTATTCGAAACAAACAAACAAACAAATCTTTCCTCTTTATAATATTAGTATAGATCACTGTTTTATTCTTCTAATGTGTTTACTGCGTTATTTTAACCATATGTTTTTTTTATTGTTTAGATGGGTGGACGAGCTCACAGCCGACCTGGTGTTAAGCGGTTACTTGAGCCCATAGACATCTACAACGTAAATGCGCCACCCACCTTGAGATATAAGCTCTAAGGTCTCAAGTATAGTTACAACGGCTGCCCCAACTTTCAAACCGAAACGCATTGCTTCACGGCAGAAATAGGCAGGGTGGTGGTACCTACTCCGTGCGGACTCACAAAAGGTCCTACCACCAGTGTTCCATTTTGACGATCATATTGCCTATGGACTATCTATGGAAAGAGAAATCTGACTCAAGTATGCTTGAAATGTTGCTTATGGGCTATCTATAGAAGAATCTAGCTCAAGGTGTCTTGAAGGTGGCCCGTAGTAAAATTCATAACAAATCCTAATGCAACATTAAAAGAGGATGTATTGCGCTGATCTCACTTTACGTAGGATAAAGGGGAAAAAGAAGAAGACACTGGTAAAAGATAACTTGGATTATATTTACGCTTCACTAACGTATTACTCACTACCTTGTTCGCTTCTTAGTTAAAGAACCTTGAGCACTTTAAGTTTAACACTGGTGGTAGGACCTATTGAGAGTCCGCACGGGTAGGTACCACGTCCCCGCCTATTTCTGCCGTGAAGCAGTAATGCGTTTCGGTTTGAAGGGTAGAGCAGCCGTTGTAACTATACTGAGAGTTGAGACCTTAGAACTTATATCTCAACGTGGGTGGCGCATTTACGTTGTAGATGTCGATGGGCTCCAGCAACTACTTAACACCAGGTAGGCTGTGAGCCTAACTAAGCAATAAAAAAAAAACACGATACTATTAATAGATACCGCTGTTACTTCTGTTTTGTTTAAGTTTTATTTTTATTGTGTTGATATTTGATCGATTTCACGGTATCTCGTCTTAAGTGGATCCCATGGATTGCACAACGTATGTGCCGCCTTTTCACCTTGAGAGATGGGATAAAAGTCTAAAAGTACTAACCACAATTTCAAGAAATCTTCCCTATTTACAAGCTGATTTTTATTATGTAGTCAGCTGGATCAGCTCACGGTTCAGCTGGTGTAGTAGACAACAATAGGTGAAAGCCATCATCCACCTTGACCCATGAAGTCTGAGTCCCAATTGTGTAGTATAACAGCTGTTCCATTTTACGGCTAAAAGAGGCACTATGATGGTTTCTACCCGTGCTATATTTGCTCGTTACTTCATGTTTCTCCATTTTATCCAGCAGTAAAACAAAAGATGCACGCTTATCCTTAGTCCTATTTAAATCCTTTATTTTTATTTTAGACTGATTAAATTTTAGAAGACACAATGAGAGAAGACAAAAGTCGATTTGGATTCTTCGTTGCACTTGTGTTTTTTCAGTTCAAACCGTAATAAGCCCTTTTGTTTTGGAAAAGAACGAACAATGGTTCTATACCTTAGACTATTAGAAAGAGGAAAGATTTGTTTGTTTGTTTGTATTGAATAGGCTCCAAAACAACTGAACCGATTTGAAAAATTCTTTCACAGTTTGGAAGCTACACTATTCCCAAGTGACATAGGTTATAATCTTTTTTGAAATAAAATTAGGGATTCTTACTAAAACTCCAATAATGTAATCCAAGGTGTAAAAAAATACCTAAAATATTCTTTACATCGCGTGCCCTGCGAAAACTATTATTGATAGAATAAAATAATGTACTACGACTTTGTAGAACACATTATTATTTACAAAAAAAAAAAAACTTCAGAGGTGTCAAGGGACACCCGGATGGAACGAAGTTCCTTTCGATTAATTAGTGAAGGAATTGTATTTTTTTTTTAAGTTATAATAATAAATTACGGCGTTATGAAGAAGAAAAAAACAATACTATGAACTAAATTACTATTGTTGAAACGCTATCTCGAGAAACTGTACTCATTACGCGAACCAATCGGATACGAGCAATGTCACGCGATAAGCGCCTAAACTTTGATTGGTCAGAATGACGGATCTAAAAAGTGTCGTGACAACTTTTCGTAAGAATTTTTTCCGTCTAGCCCCCTTTCACAACGCGCGAAAATGTCGCGACAGCATATGTCTAACTATTATAGTTATGCCGCAATAACGTTCTATTATTTAAAAACAACAATGTCAAATATCGTTGAAATTTTTGTTAAAAGACCCGAGCGGAACCAGAGCGAGCCGCTTGTACGTTTATAATTTGTTAACTAAAAATACGCATTAATAAGGAGCCGAAGTAAAGAGTTATTGTTTTTTCATCAGTCTTGAAGTGGATGATGATTTAGGCGCCAGTTAATGAAAAGTTGTTAAAAAATTATATTTAAAATTTCTTGTTACTTGCATTTTTCAATGACTTCATGATTTTTAAATGTTTCCTTTAGTTTAATGTCACAAAAACAATGAGTATTGTTTGATATAGAGCTGAACATTTTCATTTTTTTTTTTATTTGGACATTCTATACCTATACTGTATCGTGGTCACAAATGACTCCTTATTCTAATGTTGGTATGACCCATTTATTACTTATTTTTTATTGTATCAAGTTAGTTCGCGGCTCTATGGTCTTCAGAAATTATTTTGATCACCCTGTTTATAACTATGATAACAAAGGCCACGGCTTTAACAATAAAACAGCAATCATTATGGCCAATAAAATTAGCTATTAGCTACTATTTCAAGAATCCTGTTATTTGTTTTAAATCTAAGGAAGACGGAACACCCCAGTGAGATATAAAAGTTGAAATATAAATGATTTTGTTATTACAATGTCGTACCGGAGAGAATTCGCGAATTATAGTAATGCATTATATGCATTAGAAGTAATGTTTAAAATGCTTCTTTCTAGTTTTGTGTTATTGTTTAGTTACTATATGCAACCAACTTATTTTCATCAATGTAATAATGATAATAAATTTATGTCTATCTTTTCAGAAGATAATTCATGGAATATTGTGTTCTTTTTTTACAATAAATAAATTTAAATGAGTTTAAAATTCATAGAGAGACATTCTTGTAGTCAATATCTTGTTTATGGAACACTGCTGCATCAATTACTTCCTGTGATTTTTTTTATGATTGAAAGATTACTGGTGGCCCGGAGGCCTTTCCAGTTTCACCAGGACAGGTGGGCGAGCAAAGGCTCAGCCAGGAGGGGTGGAATTTGCTAACAACTGCCCGAGCGCCTTCGAAGGAGACCTAACAACTCAAGAGCAATTGCTTCGCGAATTAATCTACTACCGGATCGGAATCGCGACCCGCTGAGAAGATCCGGCGAGAAACTCAGCGGCCTGATGCATGGGTTAGGGGTTCCTGTGGTGAAAATGGAATAGGCGATATTCCAAGTATCAAGCAAACCAATGCCGCGTAAATCTCTTAGTGAAACATGAAAGAAAATTGCTTAACTAAAAACACTTACGAGCACATAAATCTTGCTGAGACAGACATATATGGTTAAATAACTTCAAAACATTTAACGGAGAAATTGTTACCGTATTGTGCATACATACGTGTTTGGAAATGTTTATAAACATATCGTTCGGTGTTTAATGAGACGAATTTGAAAATACAAACAAAACTTGATTCGAGATTAAAATTTAAAAATAACGACATCGAATTTGAAAGCCTACATCCAAAATGGTTGGCGTACCTAACACCGATGAACACTAAACGAATTAAATATCAAAAATTCAAATAGACGACCTTAAGTGTTTAAAAGCAAAAACAAACGGTGCGTTTGGAAGAAAAACACGTTCTTAATAATATATGTAATTATAGATACGGCGTGCAGCATACGAAATTTATAATTCTCTTGTACGTAAATTTGCATATTGCGTCACAAGAAACTTATGTTTGAACAACTGAAAACTTATATTATGTATTTTATTTTTAGCAACGTTCATCGCTTTTTAATATTGGACGAGATACTTATTTATTCTGTTTGATTAATCAAACACACTTCTCACGTTATTGTTCTTCGAGAACTTTCCGACACAGAAAACACTGATTATGGCACTTTTTTTTGTTTAAATTTAAAACACCGATGACTTAGAAGCACTCGCGATGCGTGGATTTTCCCGCGTAAAATACGCGCGACACATACACTCCCCGCGACGTTTGCCAGAAAACTGGCTGTCAGTGATGAAACGCGTCGCCGCTGACGGGGCGAGCAAACGTTTTCAAGATACAACAGCCTTCCGCGACCGGTTTCATCAAAGCCGTCAAAATGTGAGCTAATATCAAAACGAAATTAAGATATTGTAGATTTTTATCTCGTTACTAGCTGACCCGGCAGACTTACTATTGTATAAAATAGACTTAAAACAAACAAGGAATCCGTTCGACGGGGTACACATCAAAAGAAAAACAAAATTGTTATTTTTATTTATTTCCGAGCTTTTTCATATTTATCTACCTTTTAAACCTTCTCTGGACTTTCACAAATAATTCAAGACCAAAATTAGCCAAATCGGTCCAGCCGCTCTCGAGTTTTAGCGAGACTAACGAACAACAATTCATTTTTATATGTATAGATTTTTTTAAATTTCGCCAAATTAGCTATCGCCATTCTGTATGTTTCGGCGGCGAAGCCTTCATTCGTTCCGGTTCGAAGGGTGGGGCAGCCGTTGTAGGATGCATCTAGATTTCGACTTCATAAGCTTTATTAAGTACATAACATCAAGAGGAATGTGAAGCTCGTTCAAACATTTAGTTCCATATACTTTTTTTTTTATTGCTTAGAAGGGTGGACGAGCTCACAGCCCACCTGGTGTTAAGTGGTTACTGAAGCCCATAGACATCTACAACGTAAATGCGCCACCCGCCTTGAGATATAAGTTCTAAGGTCTCAGTATAGTACAACGGCTGCCCCGCCCTTCAAACCGAAACGCATTACTGCTTCACGGCAGAAATAGGCAGGGTGGTCCTACCTAGTCGCGCAGACTCACAAGAGGTCCTACCACTAATAATTACGCAAATTATAATTTTACGGGTTTGACTTTTATTACACGATGTTATTCCTTCACCGTGGAAGTCAATCGTGAACATTTGCTGAGTACGTATTTCATTAAAAAAATTGGTACCCGCCGGCGGGATTCGAACGCCGGTACATCACTCAACCCGATTGCACCGGACGTCTTATCCTTTAGGCCATGACGACTTTTTTAACTACATAATATCAAGCGGAAAGTGAACTCATCCAAACAGTTTACATTCAAATATTATAATCATATAATTATAAAATCACCTGAATCTAATTATTCCTTGGGTGATTTTGGAACTCGGCATTAGTTAATACGAACTACTCCACTGATATCTACAGCGTAAGACAAAACGGTACCTTATTCGCGGTCTTCTGCATGTCGACCGGTTTTCTCTTGCCTCCTTTTAATGTTAACAATAAAATAAAATATTGGTTGGAACATTTTTCTTCACACTTTTGCAGAAACTTAAATGGCAGAATAAAAGAGGAAATGTAGTATTTAAAATTAAATCTTGTAGCGTCACCGAAGCTACAAGATTTAATTTGTGGTCGAATTTCGATAATTGGGCGGACATTAGTCGATTCCCGTATCGTCCTTAAAGAATTAGGGTATTGTGTTCTAATCTGGCTAGTTCTTGTCTAATCTATGTATTGGGCAACGACATTACAGCACCAAATCCTGTCTTGGAGCCAGTAGAGGATCCGAATCATCTAGCAGACTTCTTGAAGGTACAAAGAGGCAAGTGGTTTTGAAGTGCTTTTGAAAATCAATCAATTGGCACATGACTGAGAGCTTGGGGCCATCATGAATCGCTGGTGAAGTGACTGTCTAGTGAAAAAAAACCAGAAGTGCCATATAGGTAAGAAAGATTTGTATCTAGAAGAAATCATACCCATTTGCAGAAGTTTGGTCGCCGAAGAAAATATTAGCTGTTGAAAAGTTCAAACGACTTTTTTTTAACTTAAAAAGTGCTTGAAGCTAGTTAGATTTTCTAATTCCCAGTATCGTACATAAGATAATGAGCTTTAATAGTCTTAAGAAAAGAAAAGCCTTAAAAAAGGTATGTCAATTTTTTTTTAAATTAAATAGAGAGTAATGTTAGTAAAGATGTTTAGGTATAGTATCTAAAATATATTTGTTTAATACTTAATGACGGGCCTTGACTCTTATATATTGAATTGCTTATGTTTTATTGAGAAAAAACATATTTCAAAAGGTATCTTATCTTATACCTTTAAACGAGCAATTCTTGTATATTATTATATATGTATATAATCTGAATCTCGGAAACGGCTCCAACGATTTTCATAAAATTTAGTATACAGGGGATTTCAGGGGCGATAAATCGATCTAGCTACGATTTATTTCAGAAAATGTTATTTTATTCGTGTTTTCAATAATCAACTTTACCCGACATTTATTGGCGAATAATAATACTATTTTTCTTAATTGAGGGTAACTAACCGCTTTAAAGAAACAACAAGATGGCGTTATCAAAAAAAAATGCTATTTTTAATGCCACCATTTACAGTTACAGGAAAACATATCTGCTTAAAAATCCTAGTGCACGAGACCGGGGTCATAGAAAATACGAGTATAAGACAAATCGACAATTTTACAATGATAATTAAGCACAGTTCATACCATTTACATTTTCTTATTGTATTTAAATTAAGAATTGCTCAAACTAATTTTATTTCTAAACATTTTTAGTGTTTTTTTTTCTCATTAGCATTTCCATAAAAGTACCAGAGACATTCCGGAAGATTGTTTTTTATATATATATTTTGTTGCTTAGTTACGTGGACGAGCTCACGGCCCACCTGGTGTTAAGTGGTTACCGGAGCCCATAGACATCTAAAAAGTAAATGCCGTCACCCACCTTGAGATATGAGTTTTAATGTCTCAGTTTTTACAGTACAACGGCTGCCTCGCCTTTAACACTGAAAAGCATTACTGCTTCACGGCAGAAATAGGCAGGGGGGTAGTAGTACCTACCCGTGCGGACCTACAAAACTCTCTACCAGCAGTAATAATGCAAATTATTATTTAGGGATCTTTATATTTTTAGGAATTTTTATATCATTCATTTATTTGATTAAAGGCTTATAACTACATTAAAAACATCTTGCAAATCAGCAAATCTTCGACACTGTTCGTTATCCAGAACACAAAACCAGTTTGAACGCATCCAGAACCACAAACGATGTGTCATATCAATCTCTTAGCGTGAATATCTACACGGTAATGACATGAAAAAAGTTCGAGACTATTTATTTATTTATTTACGCTTCATGTATTATTTACATTGGCGGACTTAATGCCTAAGGCATTCTCTACCAGTCAACCAAAGGTAGGACCTCTTGTGAGTCCGCACGGGTAGGTACCACCACCGTGCGTATTTCTTCCGTGAGTGAAGCAGTAATGCGTTTCGGCTTAAAGGGTGAGGCAGCCGTTGTAACTATACTTGAGACCTAAGAACTTATATCTCAAGGTGGGTGGCACATTTACGTTGTAAATGTCTATGGGCTCCAGTAACCACTTAACACCAGGTGGGCTGTGAGCACGTCCCCCCCATCTAAGCAATAAAAAAAAAGGTAGTGCAAAATAAATAATAGTAGGTGCAATGAAATATAACATAATTACATGAACACAAATATATAAATTTACAAGCTGAAACCTATAATTTTTAGTGCTTAAATTTACTCTAAATACTACGTAACTAACTATTTTCATTACATACTGACAAACGAACTTAATTTTTCAAGGTTTTTTAAGGGTGAAGTAGCCGTTGTAACTATACTGACCTTAGAACTTATATCTCAAGGTGGTTGGTGCATTTCGTTGTAGATATCTATGGGCTCCAGTAACAACTTAACATTAGGTGGGCTGTGAGCTCGTCTACCCATCTAAGCAATAAAAAAAAACTGTAAGGGTTTTTTGGCACGAGGTCGATAAAGATGTATCTTCACAACCGAATTAACAATAGTTCCTTACAATTTGATATCGGAATTCGAAAGGAATACGAACTGCTTTTGCAACAGATACATTAAGACAAATAAATAATAGTGGCCCAGCTCGAGAATTGATTCTGATTGTACAGTAAATTCACGATTAAAATTCGAACGTTAATATTTAAGCTAGTGGTCCCGCAGTAGGCGAAATTCGACTAAAATTATTGAAATTATAAGTTTGAACATTATTATGGTTCTATTGTCAAAGATTATTATACTTCTGTGATCACAGATTTCGCCAAAACTACACTATAGACAAACCATATTAATCTATTCTCAATTTGACCAATAAATAAAAGAGTATATATGCCTGTGTGTGTCAAATACATGGTAGTGTGTGTAATGTTTTTTTATTGATTTAAAGTAATTTTATGAATAATTAAAAAAAAAAATGCATTGTGCACTCCTTCTCGACATTCTCTATAAGTGTGGAAAATTTACTGGTGGTAGGCCTTCTTGTGAGTCCGCGCGGGTAGGTACCACCGCCCTGCCTATTTCTGCCGTGAAGCAGTAATGCGTTTGGGTTTGAAGGGTAAGGCAGCCGTTGTAACTATACTTGATACCTTAGAACTTATATCTCAAGGTGGGTGGCGCATTTACGTTGTGGATGCTTATGGGCTCCAGTAACCACTTAACACCGGGTGGGCTGTGAGCTCGTCCACCCAGCTAAGCAATAAAAAAAATCCATACGCCCGCCATCCTCCGTCCGCGCAATTTTCGTAAAAAGGGGTACCAATTTTTTGCTTCACGTATTAATATATTTAAATTGCACATCTGTCACCGATTATACAAGCCCGATCTTATCATGACGCAGAAAGCGAATGCTATTTTTGGTGCATTTAATGGAGAAATTCGTGTCACTCAAAATTATGTAACGCGCAAATCGTGTCCGAGAAAGGTGTTCTTAATTATAATTTATAAATACATATATATTGCGATCGACGTCTTATTACGTAGGTACAGCTCACGGTTTGTCGCCATCTTGATTTGCGGACAGTCGCGTGAAAAAGTGAATGTGTAATCGCACAGAATTACTTACTCAACTGGTTTCATTTTGAATTTTAGGCAATTTAGGAGGCCCCACAAGTAAATACCACCACCCAACCTATTTTAACCGCGAAGCTGTAATACTTCCAGTTTATAGGATGACTCCTGTTGTGCTATAGAACTGAGACTCAGAACTCACGATCCAAAATGGGCGACGAAGTTCACATTGTTGAGGTCTATGGACTTTTAACCGCTTTACCCTAAAGGCCGTTATTTATTTTGAAATTACTAATTTTAGGTGGTCCTTTTATTTTAGTAGTTATAATCTAAATATATAAAAATGAATTGCTGTTCGTTATTCTCGCTAAAACTCGAGAACGGCTGGACCGATTTGGCTAATTTTGGTCTTGAATTATTTGTGGAAATCCAGAGAAGGTTTAAAAGATAGATAAATATGAAATTGCTCGGAATTAAATCCGTCGGACGGATTCCTTTTGTTTGTTTTAAGTTTATTTTTATACAAAAGTTTAGGTCTTTTATTTCTCGATTGAGGCACTACGAAGTCTGCCGGGTTAGCTAGTTGGTAATAAATAAGCTTGTTGTTTTTTACACCTAACCTATTAAAAATTGAGGGCGTGATCTAGTGTCCTAGCACCTGGAAACTAGAATAAAGGACGCACTCCAACGAACTCTGATCAACACAAGTGACTACAGATCATATTAAAATGGCTCATCAGGCAGACATAACACAATGCTCAGCAATGAGCTAACGACTAGATTAGGAAAGAGAGATCATATTCAAAGCGCAGATTATACAAAATGCAAACCGCTTGTAATGGCGCCACCGTAAGCTCTGATTAAGTCTCGCTTAAAGAGCTTAACTCTAGAAATCCCATGGAGACGAAAGCTACCGTCGTAAATTGAAAGTATGTATTGTATTCTGCCGCCCAGTCTACTCGTCAAATGATGATCTCAATAATGCATCGCCAGTAGTGCTTACGTCATATGTGCGTAATGTCTTCCGATACAGTCATCGCTATCAGCCAAAACACCAAGTCTCCATTTTGTTGTTAAGTAACTCTAATATATATTATTATATATTATATGTATAATAGCTTTTCCACCTTTCAATCTGGAATGCTTTGTTCTATCTTATACATAAAATTCTCGTGTCACAATGTTAGTTACCATACTCCTCTGAAACGGTTTGACCGATTTTTATGAAATTTTAGATGCATGTTCAGTAGGTCTGAGAATCGGCTACTATCTATTTTTCATACCCCTAAGTGATAAGGGCTGTCCACCCCTAACATTTATTTTTATTTGTTGGCCTTTTTTTGTTATAATGAGGCATTATGTGGTTGAATGAGGTTTTGTTATTTTTATATTCCCTCATCGTTCACAGCGCTACATGCCTCTTTCACCCATTTACCACATCCTTACACACAGATACACTTTTTTTTTCTATACTAGAAATTCCCTAGAAATTCTATATATGGCAAAACAACGTTTGACGGGTCAGCTAGTGTATATATAAATTTACAAGTTTGATATATTATTTAATGTGATTGTATTCCTGTATCGTCGACGTATGTAGTCCGTTAACCCGTGTTATCGAGGTAGTTACTTAAGTGTAAAAATTGTATCTACCTTTGGGAATTGCATTCCGGCATATCAGAACTTTTCGATAAGAGTACACCGCGCAGATTTTTTCTTAGGCCACGTAGTTTTTAGTTTTTTTTTTGTCAAAAAAAAATATTATCTATTTTTTTATTGCTTAGATGGGTGGACGAGCTCACAGTCTACTTGGTGTTAAGTGGTTAACGGAGCCCATAGACATCTACAACGTAAATGCGCCACCCACCTTGAGATATAAGGTCTAAGCTCTCAAGTATATTTATTACAACTAGCTGCCCCGCCCTTCAAACCGAAACGCATTACTGCTTCGCGGCAGAAATAGGCAGGGTGATGGTACCTACCCGCGTGGACTCACAAGAGCTCTTACCACCGAAATAAAAATATATATCTTTGTAGTATGTAATATTGGATGTGTGGTTTCGGACTTGCACTTCGTCAGTAGTAGTTAAAACTACTTTCACGGCTTAAGCCTAAGCTGACAGCTTAAGCTGACGTTTTAGTGTTTTCATTTAATTATTACCGTCGTTTCGAAGGATTGACATTGTCTGCGGCCACAGAGGACTCTCGAAGTCATCATATAATTTTATTTGTGTCTACAACTCGTAGAGCGTGACGAATACATTAATATAGTTTGAAGGTTAATGATTTTTTATTAATTTTTATTTTTATATTGCCTTGTTGGGTGGACGAGTGGGCACCGGAACCCACAGACATCAACAACTACTGCTTCACGGCAAAAATAGGCGGGGTGGTGGTACCGACCCGTGCGGACTCACAAGACGTCCTACCACCAGTAATTACATAAATAATAATTTTGCGGGTTTCATTTTTAGTTAGTTTAATTAAGTACGTATTTCATTAGTACCCGCCGACGGGATTCGAACACCGGTGCATCGCAAGAGACGAATGAACCGGACGTCTTATCCTTTAGGCCGCGACGACTTTAAATAATGATCGTAGAGGATTATGCAAGGCAATATGGGTACCGCCATGCCTATTCCTGCTGCAATACTGTGTTTGAAGCTCGGATGACCGTCAACCTGACCACGATATCTCAAGGTCGGAATAGAAGCAATTAATTCCCTTGCAAAATGGTAAAATAATCATCTATCTCGAAATTCACAAATTTAATAAATGATATTAATCTTATTTCGACAATACTAACCAATATTTCGTTAAATGATAAGAATGTAAGTTTTTCATTAAAGTTTAAATACCGCGTTAATTAGTTGACTATTCCTCAATGAATATTCAATGTAAAAAAACATAAAATAATTCGAACACACAATGGCCTTTCTGCAGCAAGTATTTAATTCTTCTCCACATCCCTGAATCTCGTCGAAGAAAAGCTCCACAGACACAGACCACCGAGTTTCTCGCCGGATCTTCTCATTGGGTCGCGATTCTGATCAGGTGGTATATTCTACTTTTTTCCCTACCTATGCTTGGTAGCTTTGAGAGGCTATTTCAGCTTCACTCTAATGTGTAGGTGTGCTCACGGGGCTCAAACCGGAGTGTTGCTAACACTAGCCCTAGCAAGAGCAGTGCTTCGCAGAATCTACCACCGGATCGGAAACGCGACCCACTGAGAAGATTGGGCGAGAAACTCAGTGGGCTATATCTGTGGGTTAATTCGCTCGTCGAGCCCTTCGTCGCAAGCGACGGATTCGGCGAGGACGGCGACCGGTGCGTTTGGTATCTAAAAGCACCGTTAATGGATCGGGAGGAACCGTAGTGACGTGTTTTGGGCGACGTCGACTATTTACCATTCTGTCTTTTTTTATTGCCCTTGTAGGCAGACGAGCACACGGCCCACCTGATGGTGAGTGGTTACCGTCGCCCATGGACTTCAGCAATGCCAGGGGCAGAGCCAAGCCGCTGCCTACCGATGTCTACAGGATCGGGTATGTCTATTCTGCAAAGCACTGCTTTCGCTACGGCTAGTGTTAGCAAATTCTTTAAGGTTGAGCCCGTGAGCTCACCCACCAGCCACCCATTCATGCGTAGCTTAAACAGCCCCTTAGGCTATAAGCGAAGAGACAAGCGAGTCTACTCGACTTGACTCGTTACGACTTAACCTATCTAGCATTTCTTTCAAAAACTTAAAGACACATGACATAGAGGAAGCCGTGAGATAAAGAGTTCGCCCCAAACTGATTTCGTATGGCTATAATAATGTTCAAAGGACATAAGCCGTTTTTTAACCCTGTGAAGCCAGTGGATCTTGGATGATAGTAGTCATACCGGCTATTTATAACTTATTTCCACGCCCAATGTGAAAGTACGGCTTCGCTCCCTACTTTTAGGGGAGAAAGTGCCGCCTTTCTCTTCGGATTAAATGTTCTTAATATTTTTGCCAGATACATATTTTTTTTTTTTTTTATTCCTCAAATTTTCGGTCAACGCTCGCGACGCTCACGGTCCACCTGATGTTAAGTGCTTACTGGAGTTTATGGACATTAACAACGTAAACGGCACCAACCATCTGAGATATGAGTTCTAAGTTTCTGTTTTTACAGTCCAACAGCTGCCCCGCCCTTCAACCCGAAACGCATTACTGCTTCACGGCAGCAATAGGCAAAGTGGTGGTACCTACCCGTGCGTGCTCACAAGAGGTCCTACCACCGGTAAGCCTTACTAACAGTAAAAATAACCTTAACAAGTAACTTAGCAGTAGTTTACTCGTAAATTTTTTTTCGTTTGATTTATTAGTCATATATTTATTAATCGGGGGATCCATACTGATCTATTTAGCTAGTAAATTAAGGATTTATTGATTTATTTCATTCTGAGTTTTTAGTCAAACTGATCTATTTAGCTAGTAATTTAAGGATTTATTGATTTATTTCATTCTGAGTTTTTAGTCAATCTGATCTATTTAGCTAGTAACTTAAGGATTTATTGATTTATTTCATTCTGAGTTTTTAGTCAAACTGATCTATTTAGCTAGTAATTTAAGGATTTATTGATTTATTTCATTCTGAGTTTTTAGTCAAACTGATCTATTTAGCTAGTAACTTAAGGATTTATTGATTTATTTCATCTGAGTTTTTAGTCAAACTGATCTATTTAGCTAGTAACTTAAGGATTTATTGATTTATTTCATTCTGAGTTTTTAGTCAAACTGATCTATTTAGCTAGTAACTTAAGGATTTATTGATTTATTTCATTCTGAGTTTTTAGTCAAACTGATCTATTTAGCTAGTAACTTAAGGATTTATTGATTTATTTCATCTGAGTTTTTAGTCAAACTGATCTATTTAGCTAGTAACTTAAGGATTTATTGATTTATTTCATCTGAGTTTTTAGTCAAACTGATCTATTTAGCTAGTAACTTAAGGATTTATTGATTTATTTCATTCTGAGTTTTTAGTCAAACTGATCTATTTAGCTAGTAATTTAAAGATTTATTGATTTATTTCATTCTGAGTTTTTAGTCAAACTGATCTATTTAGCTAGTAATTTAAGGATTTATTGATTTATTTCATTCTGAGTTTTTAGTCAATCTGATCTATTTAGCTAGTAACTTAAGGATTTATTGATTTATTTCATTCTGAGTTTTTAGTCAAACTGATCTATTTAGCTAGTAATTTAAGGATTTATTGATTTATTTCATTCTGAGTTTTTAGTCAAACTGATCTATTTAGCTAGTAACTTAAGGATTTATTGATTTATTTCATCTGAGTTTTTAGTCAAACTGATCTATTTAGCTAGTAACTTAAGGATTTATTGATTTATTTCATTCTGAGTTTTTAGTCAAACTGATCTATTTAGCTAGTAACTTAAGGATTTATTGATTTATTTCATTCTGAGTTTTTAGTCAAACTGATCTATTTAGCTAGTAACTTAAGGATTTATTGATTTATTTCATCTGAGTTTTTAGTCAAACTGATCTATTTAGCTAGTAACTTAAGGATTTATTGATTTATTTCATCTGAGTTTTTAGTCAAACTGATCTATTTAGCTAGTAACTTAAGGATTTATTGATTTATTGCATTCTGAGTTTTTAATCAAACTGTCATCCTAACTTGAGAGTTTTTGTAGGCACTCTGTTCAAGATTTCTCTTATAATCGTGTAGCATAAAATGTATAGAGCAATATTTTTCATAAAATTAGCAATAGTCACCACTAGTTTTAAAATAATACTTATTAGAAATCTCCTTCGACCAGTCCTTAGTTTTTATTTGTTTAATATTTAAATTCTAATCCACAAGCAACTCGTTTTCAACCGAAACCATTCGAAATATCACTTAATTAATATAATTCTACAAATAAATTTTGAGCTCATTGAATCGGAAAGCTCGTATTAAGCCGAGCACAAAAGCACGGATGTTTGATATCGCGCGACCGTACGACTGAACTTAATTAAAAACCCTCCGAAACGAACGAAGCTTTGTTTCGATATAGAACTCGAATTGTACGGAAGGTAATGGAAATCACAAATATTACCCGCCATCGGTAAAGTTTTTCTAAGACTAGACAAAAATTATTATTGCTTAGATGGGTGGACGAGCTCACAGCCCACCTGGTGTTAAGTGTTTACTGGAGCCCATAGACATCTACAACGTAAATGCGCCACCCACCTTGAGATATAAGTTCTAAGGTCTCAAGTATAGTTACAACGGCTGCCTTACCCTTCAAACCGATACGCATTACTGCTTCACGGCAGAAATAGGCAGGGTGGTGGTACCTACCCGTGCGAACTCACAAGAGATCCTACCACTAGTAATAACGCAAATTATAATTTTTGTGGGTTTGATTTTATTACACGATGTTATTCCTTCACCGTGGAAGTCAATAGTGAACATTTGTTAAGTACGTATTTCATTAGAAAAATTGGTACCTGCCTGAGATTCGAACACTGGTGCATCGCTCAACACGAATGCACCGGACATCTTATCCTATAGGCCACGACGACTGCAGAACATTATATTACATTTTTCATCAGGGACCAATAAAATATTCTACTACCGATATAATACTCCCAAGCATTGTAGGAATGAATATGCACCACCAGCCGGCTATTTGTGGGGCAAAGCTTGTTATGATTTGAAGAATTGGGCAGTCCAAAAATTTCCCAATCCGACTAAAAAGTTTTCACTTCAAAAATCAAACAAAAAAAAACTCCAACCCAATAACTTCTTTGACTTACTTTATATGTATAGTGAGCAAGGGATTCGCGAAGTTTTTTTTTTTTTCAAATTGTAACTTTGGAAGCAAATGTACAACTTTTCATTTCATCAGTCTTTATATTATTCGTTTAGCTCACGCCAATAATTCTCAGGGTATATAATTCGAAAGTAAGAGATAAAAGAAAATAAAAATCTCATTCAAAACGAGGAATAATCGTCCAACGTCAGCTACCACGGGATTGTAACAAAGAATTTAATCAGAAGAAAAATAAGGGCGCCTTTCACATCATACGATTTTATATCGGACGCGATTATCGCCGTTAAAACGTATGGAGTAAAGCCTTCGTCAAACAGAACGCGTACTTAGCGCCGCGTACTTAACGTCGCGCTCTTTTCATGTCACACAAATTGACTAGATGAGTCTAACGCTCCTTGACGCAACGCATTCGCCAAATCATAGTGCCTTTCGATAGCAGTGTGAAAATTTAAAAGTATTAAGAAATCGAGTGATTCAGATGTGGCATTGTATAAGCATGGGTATTTTCTAACAATTTATATCATTTTTTCGGGCATTATCTAGTATTTTAATACACATTCACTCGGACGCTAAAATAAAATTTGTAAATAATTACAACGCCTGACGTCAAAGCGGCCTAACGCCGCGACAGAGCGCTGCGTACTTATAGCGCTGGGGCTCTGTTTGACGATATGTTACTATAGTATTGCAACACATCTCGGCGTCATAGCGCGGCGTCAGTTTAGCGCTCTGAAGCGCGCTACTTACGCGTTCTGTTTGACGAAGGCTTAAAGGCTTCGTCAAACAGAACGCTATAGCTATAAGCGCTATAGCGCTGGCACTCTGTGTGACGGTATGTTACCACAGTAGTACATCACATCTCGGCGTCATAGCGTAGCGCTCTGACGCGCGCTAATTACGCGTTCTGTTTGACAAAGCCTTAAAGCGTATTGTGATATTGTAAGGGTAGGTACGAACATAACGCCTATTTATAGCGTGAAGTAGTCGTGTTGAAGGATAGGGCAGTCGTCTCAACAACTAACTAGAAACTTCGATGCATGTCTCAAGGTGACTAATAAATCTATAAATTTATATATAAGTATATAAAAATGAATTGCTGTTCGTTAGTCTCGCTAAAACTCGAGAACGACTGGACCGATTTGGCTAATTTTGATCTTGAATTATTTGTGAAAGTCCAGAAAAGGTTTAAAAGTTAGATAAATACGAAAACGCTCGGAATTAAATAAAAATAACCATTTTGTTTTCCCTTTGATGTGTCCCCCGTCGGACGGATCCCTTTTGTTTGTTTTAAGTTTATTTTATAAAAAAGTTTAGGTCTTTTGTTTATCGATTGAGGCACTACGAAGTCTACCGAGTCAACTAGTATAAAATAAACATTACAATTTATAATCAAACGATTTCAAGAAAATTCGACACAATAACAAAAAAACTTACATAGCAACATCGACTACTAAAAACTACATTCTTGTCAAACATGTTGTAACATATTGTAAAAAATTATATCGAAATTCGTCTGTAAAACTTTAGAAATGTTAAGCAGTTTTTTTTTGTAAGCGTTTTTATTGATAAATAACTAAAATTAATAAACATTTATTACTAAACACTATCAATGTTTTTAAATTAGTGCCCATTTATGCTTTTGACTTTTGTGAGAATGGGGCATTCACATTGAATTTGCATTAGCATGAATCGATCGGTAAACACAAGGCATAATGTCTTATTGGATCCGATAATATTTATCCCACTCACAAATCTAAGCGCATATCGCTTCACAGTATAATATCCCGGATTGTACCACCAACAAGTGTAGGTAATAATATGTATTATTAAAATAACAATAATAATAATTGGGCACAAATTACGCACCGTCACCCGATCCTAATTTAGAACTCCCGTTATGGGTATCAAAGACTGATAAACATACCTATATACGTTTAAGTACATATATAGGTAGGTACCACCACCCTGCCTATTTCTGCTGTGAAGCAGTAATGTTTGAAGGGTGGGGCAGCTGTTGTAACTATACTTGAGACCTTAGAACTTAGATCTCAAGGTGGGTGGCGCATTTACGTTGTAGATATCTATGGGCTCCAGTAACCACTTAACACCAGGAGGGCTGTGAGCTCGTCCACCCATTTAAGCAATAAAAAAATTAAAAAAATAATAACCATCCAGACAAAGAGCAAACAAACTCATTACACAATATTTGCCATTTGCGGGAATAGAACCCAGGACCCTGGGCACAACAGCTAGGTCCGCTATCTACTGCACCATTGAGTCAATTAGTTTCTTTACTATTTTGTTGTACATTGACACATGATCTTATATATGATGCCCTAGCCAATTGCAATTAAGGGATATTTCCTCAACTATAACATGATGGGGAAGCATTTGCAAATCTTATGTTTTGTACATCATTGCTTCTGATTTAGAAATCGTATCTAGACAGTATACACTAACAAAAACCATCCTTATTAAAGATTCCAAAATAAAAATTGTATTCGACTAAAAAGGATTAGGCCACCGGAGTAGAGTTCATTCATATTACCTGGAGTTCTTCCACAGTGCATTTCCAGAGATCTTTTTTGCCACCTACCATCCGTCTTTGGAATGAGCTCCCCTTCACGTTATTTCCCGAGCGCTATGACATGTCCTTCTTCAAACGAGTCTTGTGAAGATTATTAAGCGGTAGGTAGCGGCTTGGTTCTGTCCCTGGCATTGCTGAAGTCTATAGGCGACGGTAGCCACTTTCAGGTGGGCTGTATGCTCGCCTGCCTATAAGGGCAATAAAAAAACGAGAGATTCCAAGAGATTCCAAAATAAAAATTGTATTCGTATAAAAACCATGTGAATCTATTGGTTAAAGATAGCTAAAGAAATGTACAAATATTAGTTATTTCACATTACGAGGGCTGCACTAAAAGTATCGGGAATGGAATATTTCCACTGTTCCTGTCATATTAAAATCTTTTTAATTGAAAACTCCTTGGTTTTAAAAATCGAATACCATTTATTTATTTAAAAAAATATTCTCGGTCTTGTCACGAGGTTTTGTCAAACTTGTTTAGTCGTTGAGAAAATGGAATTGACTCGAGAAAATTCAAGAGCGATGATTTATTATGACTTTCGAAGTGGTTTAACACAAAAACAGTATGTTGACCGGATGATTTCTGCATTTAGTGATGAAGCCCCATCCAAAAGCACAATTTATCGCTGGTTTTGCTGAGTTTCAACGTGGACGTGTCAAGCTCAGTGATGATCCCCGTCAATTTATGTAATGTATGTAATTGTTATTGTTTTTTTCTTAATATTTTATATTATAAACTGTATAATAAAATATTAGAAGTAAAAGAATTTCAGTGGAGGTATTTTTGGCAGTGGGGGCAGCAAAAACTCGATTTCGGATTCTCCCGACACGATTTCGTATGATTCTTTTTGACTACATCCCAAAAATCGTACAGCTTAAAAGCCCCTCAAAGACTAAAGTATCCAATTTCCTTGCTCCGCCCGAGTTAGCGTGAACAATGCCAATCACAAATGTAATTCGTGATTTTGGGCATTTGAAAACAGAAATACAGTTTTGGATAATGCTAGATGATCTATTTTATAAACGCATGGGTAGACCCGGCGTATTTTAAGTCGTCGTGGCCTAAAGGATAAGACGTCCGGTGCATTCGTATTTAGCGATGCAACGGTGTTCGAATCCCGCAGGCGAGTACCAATTTTTCCAATGAAATACGTACTTAAAAAATGTTCACGATTGACTTCCAGGGTGAAGGAATAACATCGTGTAATAAATATGCGTTTCGGTTTGAAGGGTGGGGCTGTTGTAACTAACTATAATGGGTGAGACCTTAGAACTGATATCTCAAGGTGGGTGGCGCATTTACGTTGTGGATGTCTATAGGCTCCAGTAACCGCTTAACCTTAACACCAGGTGAGCTCGTCCACCCATCTAAGCAATAAAAAATATATATATCATAGCCCATAATCACTATAAAGCAAATAACTTTGTCCACCTTTCGCCATCACTAGATATCTATCTAACCAATAGGAAACAGACACTATAGTTCGTAACGCAAAGATTTTCTACTAAGCAGGTACGATAGCTCGGTATGCTAAGCTTACATTTTTTTTTTTGGGTTGGCGAGTAAGTGGGCTTCATTTACGTCGTAGATGTCTATGGGCTCCGGTAACCACTGAACACCAGGCGGGTCGTAAGCCCGTCCAGTCATCTAAGCAAAAAAAAAAAGTAAAATTAGTTTTAATTATGAAAAGATCTATATATTAATACGTAAAGCAAAACCTTTGTATCCCTTTTTACGAAAATTGCGCGGACAGCGGTGTATGAAATTTTTTTAAACTTATAGAGAATATAGAGAAGAAGTGCATAATGCTAATATTTTTTTTAAATAATGCATAAAAGATACATTAAATCAATAAAGAAAACATTACGCACACTACATACCATGTATTTGACGCACACACGCACGCATACTATTTATTATCAAACTTTTGTTCTTGACGTCTGTGGTCAAATTGAGAATAGATTAAATATTGTTTGTCTTTATTAATATTTTTTCATAGTGTAGCCTTGGCGAAATTTGTGATTATAGAAGTATAAAATATAATCATAATAGTGTACAAACTTACAATTCCAATTAATTATAGTCGAATTTCGACTACTGCGGGACCTCTAGTAATAATAATTTATTAACAAACAACAGTTCTTGTTAGATTGCACGTGTTTTGATTTATTGACTAATAAAACTGTGTATTGTAAAGCTGTAAGACGCATTATTATCAAAATACCGTTTGCCTCCATCGTAAAACCCGATTTTCGTTCCGTAATATTAAATTATCAGTTTTAAAATGATTTATCAGTCATTACCGTTGAAATTCATATTGAAAGATATTAAAATTTTTAATATTCGTGTATATAATTTTTTGTCTATAATTCGCGGACGGGCGAGGTATTTTAACTAAAATAATCTCGGACCAATAGGAAATACGAAACATCAATTTCACATACATAGCAACTGACATTTTTTTTATTGCTTACGTGGGTGGACGAGCTCACAGCCCACCCAGCTTGAAATATAAATTCTAAGGTCTCAATATAGTTACAACGGTTGCCCCACCATTCAAACTGAAACGCATTACTGCTTCACGGCAGAAATAGGCAGAACGGTGGTACCTACCCGTGCGGACTAACAAGAGGTCCTACCACCAGTGTTTTGGTTTGAAGGGTGAGGCAACCGTTGTTACTGTAAAAACTTGAGACCTTAGAACTCTGCCCCGAAGTGGCTGACGGCACTCGCATTGTAGATGTCTATGGGCTTACCACTTAACCCCAGGTGGGCCGTGAGCTCCTTCACCCAGATAAGCAATAAAAAAAGAGTTAACAATTCACCCATAAACAATGATAATTTTCAGAGTAAAACGACAACATCCTATTCTCCTCGAATGTCTTGGGACTATAAGTTTTTATAGCCCAATTCTGTAAGATTAGGTCCGTGATTACATTAATGAGGTGAGCTTTATCTATCCACTTAGTTGGATAAAGTTTACTTGGACAATTTCATCGGGAATTCCAACCGCTCGTGGGCGAGTATCGTGTGACTTGTAAACTTGAAACCGTGATTTGAAGGTTGTTCTTGACGGAGAACAGTGGATAAACTCTTTTTTGAAGTGAAAACTTCTTTAGAATCGTTGTGATTTCAAACCGGATGCAACGGAAAAAACGACAGGTAAGAGACACAAATACAAAAATGTGTAGGATGAAGCCAGCAAAGAATGAGACAGAAATATACATACTATTTAATACAGCGCCATCTGTGAGATTTTTTAATACTAACGTGTGTATGAAAGCTCTTGTAGTGAATTTTAATTTAGGATTATACGTGAAATTAAAATATCAATTCACAGAGGGCGCTACCTTACAATTATTTACTAATGACAAAATTTTACATATACTTAAGACGTTTAGGATAATTGTATTTTAATTTTGGAAGGTTTCACTTCTACCACGTGTGAATTGCACACATTTTTTTTTTTTTTATTGCTTAGATGAGTGTACGAGCTCACAGCCCACCTGGTGTTAAGTGGTTACTGGAGCCCATAGGCATCTACAACGTAAATGCGTAATTTTATTTTGGAATCTCCTGGAATCTTTCTCTTTGAAATCTCTCCTTTTTTTTATTGCCCTCATGGGCAGACGGGTAAGCTCCCCATCTGATGGTGAATGCTTACCGTCACTCATAAGCATCAGCAAAATCAGGGCAGAGCCAAGCTGCTGCCTACCTTGTCAGCGCTGTACTCACGTGACCACTTAAAACAACATTAAAGACCTCAATGACAGACTCAAGTATCAAAATAACCTATTTTAATTTGGTTTTTTTTAAAGCAGTATCCTTATGATGAATTCGAAGTGTATGCTGCTAGGCGTTGAGGAGTTACTTTGTTCAACCCTGAATTCAACAATCACGTTCTAAATGGACTGTCATCATACAAGACAGTTAAAGAGCATATCTTAGAATTCGTTGGTCATCTTTACCATAAATTTAACTACCTAGGACAAGAGGAAGCCATTCTAATTAAGATCGTGACCTTAACATATGTACAAACTTCCCAAGTTCCATAAAAATCTATTAAAAAAACGCAATATTGAAACTAGCTCAAATAGTGGGATCGTTGTCTTTCTCTTGGTTAAAGCTAAATAAATCGACCTCAAACAGTATGAGGTGCAAATGAGGCGAAACACGCCGATAGGTGGAAAGGCCGAGGTAATGATATGGAACACCGATACAATAGGAAATTTGGGCATATCGACGTTAAACCACGTTTTTACGCCAGAAATATGTCTGTCTATACTTATATACATTTATCTATGTAATGTCTACTTATTAATTGCTTATCCACGCAACCCAACTGGACAAACGAGCTCATGGCCACCTATAATATTCATAATCGATGTCCGAAACATAATTCTACGAAAATTTTGTTTCATTTTTAGAATTAATATAAATTAAGTGTTATATTTATATTATATTTCTTATCAACAATGGCCATTGTTATTGAAGAACGTGGTGCTTGAAAAAGTTATTCCCAGAATCCATTTGAATATTTCATTTCAATGTGTTTAATAATTTCAGATGCGACAGTGTTTTTTTTTATTGAAAATAATTTTATTATGACGACAATTATGTTTATTCGCGTTTTAGGACTTGCATATTGTGATTGTGGATGAAAACGCCCACAATCTGTTCATTATTCATGTCTAAGGTCTCCCATAACCACTTGTCTAAACAAAAACTGCTATTCTAAATAAAAAGCAAACAACACATAATTGTTCCCTACACGACGACCTAGGCTTCGAATCGATCAGGAAACACCTGAAATCAGCGTCGGAACGGTACTTCTATAAGGCTATGATGCTTCAAGATTATCGCCTTATCGTTACCGCCGCTGACTACTCCTCAACTCCTGCCCACGCAGGAGCCAATCACCGTCGACGCACTAGACACGTCCTTACGTCCGTAAAGACGTGTCTTGTCGGATGTTTTTTTTTTTTTTTTTCTTAGATCGGTGGACGAGCTCACAGCCCACCTGGTGTTAAGTGGTTACTGGAACCCATAGACATCTACAACGTAAATGCGCCACCCACCTTGAGTTATAAGTTCTAAGGTCTCAGTATAGTTACAACGGCTACCCCACCCTTCGAACCGAAACGCATTACTGCTTCACGGCGGAAATAGGCGGGGTGGTGGTACCTACCCGTGCGGACTTCCAAGAGGTCCTACCACTAGTGATTACGCAAATTATAATTTTGCGGGTTTGATTTTTATTACACGACGTTATTCCTTCACCGCCAAGAACAAAAAGTTAACGACTTAAATTAAGAAAATTAATGCGTTGCTCTTGGCGGATGGATTTAAAAGGATATTTGATGTCATGGCGGATTTCGCTAGCTGACATTTTTACGTTCAGAAACTGAACATTAATAAAAATTTAGCCCTTTCTTCTAACTCGATATTCTATTAAATAATACATAATAATCTTCTTTAACAATAAAGCTATATCTTCTATATTATATTTCTTATTATCTAGACACAACGAAAATTATGTCAAAAAGCTAATTAAGTCTTCAACAATAATGTTGTATTTTCGTGTCTCTTTAACGTGTCTCTCACAAACAAACAAAATAGCTAGTTGTTACAGTGAATGAAAACCGCGCGCTTTAACTAGTGATAGTAGATAGTAGAAGTATAGAGGAAGAGGAAGAGGTAGACCTAAGAAGAAATTGATGGATTGTGTGAAAGACGATATGGGTAAGAGGGGAGTGAGCGAAGAAATGGTATATGATAGAAGAGTATGGAAGGAGAAAACATGTTGCGCCGACCCCAGGTGACTGGGAGAAGGGCAGGAAATGATGAGTAGATAGTAGAAGTAGTTTTAAATGATGTTCACGGATTGCGAAAAACATCACATGATTATTTTTACGTCTATTAATACGTCCGTTCTATAGTATTTCTTGTTACAGCAGATTTTAGGTATAAGTAAAACACAAACAATATTACGCCACAAAGGTCGTTGCCAATCAATCGTAGCATCGGATAAATCTATACATCTATACATATAAATAAAATTGGAGTGTCTGTTTGTAATATTGAAATAGTCACTTTTTACTCCATGCATATGGTACATACATCATCTGTTTGTTCCGGCTAATCCCTGGAACGGCTGGACCGATTTTGACGAGACCTTCACTGATAGGTAGCTAATGATATAAGGAGTAATTTAGGCTACTTTTTTTAGACCAACTTCGTCCCGCAGCGTAACATCGCGGGACTCGGCTATCAATAATAAAATTTAATGTTTCCGAAGCGAAGCCAGGGCGGGTCGCTAGTCGGAAATAAAACTGCATTAATATTTAGTGAATCCGTGAAACGTACAAAACCATGTGATAATTACGTGCAACGAGTATTTTGGGTGGGTTTTCAATAAAAGCACCAAAAAAAAATTATGAAAACCCTGTGAAGAAAACGGTGGGAACACGTGCGAAAAATTTAACAGTTCGGCCATTTTGTTTTTATACATACTTACAAAGTCTTAGTTTTAGTTTCATCATGGCGGACCAAATAAAGGCTGGTTTACACGAGAGTTTCGAATCTGCGCGTTTTTTATCGCGTTCGTTCACACGAAAGAAACTCGCTTCGATCTCGAAACGTCGAGAAGGTGATAATTAGTAGCGATACTAATCGCATTTTCAATGTACAAATTACCGTTTTCATTTACTAGGGGTGATAAAAATCGTTGCATAGACAGATAAACGAGCTAAAGGCCCGTCTGGTCTTAGGTGTAACGATCACCATATGAACGCGCGCAACTACTGTACTTTTGAGACATGAGGTCTTTGTCTATCCCACACATCAAACCAAAACGCAATACTGTTTCGACTTAAAATTCTAGTGATTTTAAAATATAATTTTTGCAGAGTTTTTTTTTATGTTTATTACATGTTATTATTTATTCCTCTAGAGTGAAAGTCATTCGTGAACTTGTGTTAAGTACGTATTTCGGACAATCTGTATATGTCTGTCTGTATGTTCACGATTGACTTCCACGGTGAAGGAATAACATCGTGTAATAAAAATGAAACCCGCAAAATTATAATTTGCGTAATTACTGGTGGTAGGACCTCTTGTGAGTCCGCACGGTTGGGTACCACCACGCTGCCTATTTCTGCCGTGAAGCAGTAATGCGTTTCGGTTTGAAGGGTGGGGCAGCCGTTGTAAGTATACTTGAGACTTTAGAACTTATACCTCAAGGTGGGTGCCGGGTGGCGCATTTACGTTGTGGATATCTATGGGCTCCAGTAAACACTTAATCCCAGATGAGCTGTGAGCTCGTCTACCCATCTAAGCAATAAAAAAAATAAAAAAAAATAATACCGACATTTTTTCCCCTACCTATTCGCTGGTAGCCTAAGAACCTATTCCAGCTACACCAGGACGGGCAGGTCAGCTCATGGGCTCAATCTCCAAGAATTTGCCAACAGTAGCTCTAGCAAGAACAGTGCTTCGCAGAATCTACCACCGGATCGGAATCGGGATCCACTGAGAAGATCCCGCGGGAGACCCAGTGGGCTGTGTCTTTGGGAATACTGATACGCGCGTGTTTGCTCCGACCTATATTTATAAAAAATCTTTTATGTAAATCAGCCTTTATTTTTTTGTAACTCGATAAAATTTAAGTGATGTTAGTCGCCCTACCATAATAAATAGTGTGGTATAGGTGTTTAAAATCCCAAACCTCGATATCACTAAAAGCAAACACCCGATCAAATCTAACTCACTTGCGTAATTATTTCCAACTATTTGTACCAACATGTCCTCGTAAGTCTGATGTCTTTGCAATTCCCAACCGAAAACGTCAATGCCCGTGGCAATCATGAACGTATGGATGTTGGAGGCGAGTAAATATCCACCATCCCCACCCACAATGCTCAAATAGGCAGGGGTCTCATATAAAATAACCGCTCGCGCCCAACCGAATCTGTCAAACAACAATTTAAGTAGTGCCATCTATTGCCGGGTAGTTCAAATACAAGATGGTAAATGGAATTTATTGTGGTTCAATTGTTTGTAAATAAAACTTTTTAGTGAGAAGATTTTGTAGGATAGACTGTGTGCTTAGTGCGAGTTTTTTTCAACTACTCGACAGCGTAAAAGTTAACTCAAATTTGTATGGAATTGAAACAAACAAACAACAAATTTGAGTTAACTTTTACGCGATCGAGAAATTAAAAAACTCGCACATAGCACACTGTTCCTGATTATGAATTCACGTAAAATCACTTATTTGAATTCAGCGCCGTCTATAAAAAACCTTACGAACTATTTTCTCAAACTTATCGCACACAACATTTAGGTCTCAGGACACAATTTTAATTAAAAAAAACACTTACTTGCATACTTATTTCCCAGATACAATTTCAAGTTCTCTGTATAATTTAATCCACCGTTCGACGTGGTGTCCCAGGGACTGTAGATGATTTCTTCTCTCTTTAGAAAATTCGCGAGAGACTTCATCATGAGATGACATGTCGATTTCCCGCCAACATACACTTGCGCTTCGGGTTCGTTGATTAGAAGCAGTTGCCGCCACCCGAAACTAGATGGCGTGGAAATAAAAAGCGTGTTAGCAAAGCAAGTGAATTCAAACTTGTGCCAAATATACAATTACATTATACCTTTACCGTGTTAAATAAATATATATACTATGTTGTTCATTAATAAAAAAATTCTAAATGCTATTATTTAATTTCAAAGTTCTCAATTTCTTTGTGTGCGCCGTTTTCAGCCATTACTTCAGTAAACCCAAATCCACACGTTACATTTTTCAAACGGAAATCCTGGATTGTTTTTTCAAGCAGAAATAATACAGCTTTGGTAAATGTCACACCCTGATAGAAAACTCCGCAACATCCTAACTCAATAGGGCTGAAGATACACCCCAATATATTAGGGTATTACAGAATCGTTTACTTCCCCAAACGACTTCACAGTTCGCGCCCAAATTTAATATAAAATGGCGTTTAGTTACATTGACATCGAAAATCGCATTTCTCTTTAGAGAGGTCCATTTTCCGATTCAATTGAGATTAGAGTGAGTTTACAAATTGAATAAGATGGAAATCGATTTTTCCGCGGTGCATACAAAATAATTGCATAGGTATACCAGGTCAACGTCACGGGTGGTGGAGTGGGGGGACTTGTCTTTTTTTTCCCCTGCCTATGCTGATATATGCTGCCTTTAGAGGTTATTTCAGCTTCACTCTAGCGTGTAGGTGAACTCTCGAGGCTCAAACCGGAAGTGTTGTTAACACTGACCTTAGCAAAAGCAGTGCTTCGCGGAATCTACCACCGGATCGGAAACGCGACCCACTGAGAAGATCCGGTGAGAAACTCAGTAGGCTGTGTCTATGGGTTAATTTACTCGTCGAGCCCTTCGTCGCAAGCGACGGGTTCGGCGGAGACGGTGACCGGTGCTTGATGTACCTAAAAGCACCGTTAATGGATCGGGAGGATCCGTAATGACTTTTTTAGGGCGACGTCGACTGTTTACCATTCGGTCCACAGGATCGGGTATGTAATTACCAGGGGACTTGCCAATACGCTTTATATTAATAGCGATAATGACGCTAAAACATCAGTTACGATTGATATTGAGACGGAATGCTATTGCCATTTCATCTTTAGGAACTACACGTGTATTAAGACAGTAATCAAAAAAATTAGTCAATACTCTTTTAGTTTTTTTTTTTAAAGTTGCCAGTAACACCTGACACGATAAAATTAATGTTAAAAAAGTTCCATTTTGACATTTTATTTTACACTAGTAGTAGGAGTAGTTCCATTTTTCCAAGTTTTTTTTATTTATTTCTTAGATGGGTGGACGAGCTCACAGCCATCTGGTGTTAAGTGGTTACTGGAGCCCATAGACATCCACAACGTAAATGCGCCACCCACCTTGAGATATAAATTCTAAGGTCTCAAGTATAGTTACAACGGCTGCCCCACCCTTCAAACCGAAACGCATTACTGCTTTACGGCAGAAATAGGCAGGGTGGTGGTACCCACCCGCGCGAACTCACAAGAGGTCCTACCACAGTGGAAAGGAGGTTATCAGACTATACAGCCTAATCTTTCGTGTGTATATTCTACTCTCTTTCAAGGAAAATGATATTGCGCGAAATGAAATAAAGTTGATTAATTTGAGAAATGACTCAATTGAGATGAAATTAAATGAAATGAGATGGGATGAAATATTATATTATCTCAGTAAAATGTTGGTTATTTACTCTTAGACTTTTACAGTGGACTTTTTGAAATATACCGAGAATCTACGTCCAGTGGCTTTGTTTGATTTTCCCATATCTGTGCACTTTCACAGATACTAAATGTGTTAATAAACCACCGTTATTACACATTAAAACCTGAAAAAACACTAAACAGACAAAATAAAACAATTCACACAACTTCGCTCTTGGCGTTTCTGCCAAATTGTCTATAGTTTTCATTGCATGCTATGTAGCAAAATCTACAAGATATGCGTTTCTTTACACGCAGAATCACCGTCGTTAAGTCTGATAGTTTGTTTAATTAGGACCTATGTACATGTTCTCGATAACAGAGCTGTTTAACAAGATGTCGAATAATTATATTAAATTACTAGCTAGCTTTTGCCTGTGACTCCGTCCGCGTGGAATAGTTACTTTGGCATAACGCTAAATTTTACCCCCCACTTCATTTAAGTAGAAAGTGAAAATATTTTGATACATTCTTTATTGGTGCTCCACTTGTATCGGTCTCATGATGTTATATAGCCTATAGCCTTCTTCAATAAATGGGCTATCTAACACTGAAAGAATTTTTCAAATCGTACCAGTAGTTCCTGAGCTTAGCGCGTTCAAACAAACAAACTCTTTAGCTTTATAATATTAGTATAGATATTAAATTTTGTGTTCGTATCGCGAAAACCGATATAAATAATATACATAGTCCCATCACTGCATTCATTATTAACATATTTAAAAAAAAGAGGAAGCGGTTTTTTATTTCTTAAATAGCTTGGAATAATTTATTCAAATTGTATTCAAAAGACATTTTCGTTCTTTCAAACTTTCCAAAAACCGATACGTCCTGAGTTCGAATACACAGATTTGAATTTTAAACAGCGTAATAAAACTCCAATAGAGAAGTTTTACAGATAATTTATAACTTCCCCGAAAACTTAAGGCTTGTAATAACGGGAGAAGTGGATTGTGTTTTTTTAAAAGCTCAAAAGTATCGGTTCTTAGTGCTTATTCTGAATTTACATAAAAACTTTTAAGCAATTATTAAATGTATATTAATAATTAATGATTAGTTTTCTCTAAATTGTTTTATTGCTGAAATGGGTGGAAGAGCTCACGGCTTCTAAGGTTTTGGTTTTTAGAGTACAACGGCTGCCCACCCTTCAAACCTAAACGCATTACTGGTTCACGGTAGAAATATGGAGGGTGGTGGTTCGTACCCGTGCGGATTCACAAGATCTCCTACCACCAGTAATGAAAAGTATCATTAATGATTATATGATATTCGTTTTTTTTTATCACGAGAGCGATTAATCATTATTATTTTATTCAGTAGTATTATTAATATTATTAAAAATAAGTTGCAAATACATAAAATACATAAACCCAAAACTGCGCATATAGAAATAGCAATATGGAAGTTTCATGTATCAAACAGATAATGTATTTATTTGGAATTTGATTTGGGATATGAGATTGATATTTGGGATTGACTGGGTGGGAACTTTGGCATTCCAAACTCGTCCTTAACTAGCAACTAATTAGGTTTTCATTGTTAATGAATGGTTTGAAATGGTTCCCGTGGGCCATCGTGAAGTCTCAATTGTACTGTACTATACTACTACTATACTAATAATATAACACCGGACTGGCCTGTGAAAGAATTGGGCAGAATAGCAGTATCGATCCATTGAAGCAATAGAATCAGTGAAAAGAGGAATTTATCGATTTTATTATTTAGAGAAGAATTTATCGATTTCTTTAATCGATTTTATTATTTTACAATTGTCAGCGAGAGGGCAAGAAGCCGCGGGCGCACTAATGTATGCTGTGATCAATAACTTTGCGTCATCATTAATATTAATTATTAGCGGTAGGCAGCGGCTTGGCTCTGCCCCTGGCATTGCTGAAGTCCATGGGCGACGGTAACCACTCACCATCAGGTGGGCCGTATGCTCGTCTGCCTACAAAGGCAATAAAAAAATATTTTTTTATGAAAAACGAAAAAAAAATAGTGATATTTGAAATTGTTAATTTTAGTGTGATTATAAAATGCGGTCTGCATAGAACAAAAAACGGATGACGTATAAAAAGGAAAAAATATATATATATATAGTAAGTACATCTCGATTGAACATCGCATTACCCTGGGTACTAATTTTACGACCCCCACCGGATCAGATGGGGTGGGGCGGTACGCTATAACCAACTTAATACAGCCCATGGTGATCTGTGCCAAGGTGGTTTGTATTCGTATAACACGGAAATGTCGTATTTTCACTGCGACTTTTCTCTTTGAATTTAGACACAGCGAATTTAATAATACGAGCACAAAGTGTTTTAATGTTAAATTCGGGATATTTTTCCGGGTGTCATTTGCACACGCTTTTGACCTTTCCTAATTTATATATAGGGACAGAGGTGGCCTTGTCGCTTCTGTGCAGGGCCGTAATTGGAAGGCGATAACGGAAATATTCAAATTCAATTAGCGAAGACGCGGAAATTATTGGAAGCAAAATCATCTGTGTACTACGATCGCTTCCTTGGTCTTGCCGTAGACAATTTACTACGCTGCTTTGATTCAGAGTTCGGCTCTGCGTCAAGTCAAAAGATTTAGGTACTGACGTCGTATCTCGTGTTTCATATAGCTTGCTGTTTGGGCCATGGATTTTTCAATGGCGACGCGCCCATGGTCTCACCAGTCCGATTAAGGAACGTCGAGATTATTGGGGATTTTAGTGACCACCACTACATCATCGACTGAGCGGCTACCGTTACCCACGAGTGACGTAAGTTTATTCTCACACGCCTTTGGATGATTATACTGGACGGCTTGTAATGTACGCGCAGCCGTTATGCCAATTTTTGTGTTCTGGATCCTTCAGGACAATACTAATGCGTTATTGTCTGCGTGTCGCGAATACTCTAACCCCTTTCTCGTAGAAACGACAATCAATCTTGACAAAGGTAAATAAGGGTTTGAGTTACATATAAAAAAAAAAAAATTTGAATGTTTTTTTTTTCAGATCACAACATCTGGACTGTAATTTTTCCAAATAAAATTCAATTTCAAATTAAATTTCATTTTATTATCCTTCCAGATACACAAGCATACGGCCCAGCTGATGACGAGTGGCTACCGTAAGGAGAAAAGTCAAGCCACTGCGTAATGAGTTTTTTTTTTCTATTTTTATTGAAATCTGACCCTATTGCTTCACTGAAACTCCGTGTCTTCGTGACAAATTCGCCTCGTTGTCAGATCCCATTGAGCTCTTTGTACTGAGACTTAAAAGGTTTGCACGAAGGATATTGACAGATTACTTCCTGAATATATCTTGTCATCAACAAACACGTAAGCGCTTCCACGAATATGACGTTTTATCTTCTACTTTTACTGTTTAATTATTTCTTCTGACATCTTCCATCACCATAAACACTTTGAAGTATAGTAAAATATTCAAAATGCGAGATTAAAGCGTAAAAAAAATTTTTTTATGTCTAAAACTCGTGAATATCGAGGAAATTACTACACCTCATCTCCTTCAATATATTTAATGTGTAACTTTTATTTTAGAACTGATCGTTATCGGCTTCTTCATCGTATAAGTCATCGTGGCTTAAAGGATAAGACTCCGGTGCATACGTATCCAGCGATGCGAATCTGTACGGGTACCAATTTTTCTAATGAAATACGTACTTAACAAATGTTCACGATTGACTTCCACGGTGAAGGAATAACATCGTGTAATAAAAATCGAACGCGCAAAATTATAATTTGCATAATAACTGGTGGTATGACCTCTTGTTAGTCAGCACGGATAGGTGCCACCACCCTATTTCTGCCGTGAAGCAGCAATGCGTTTGGGTTTGAAGGGTGGGGCAACCGTTGTAACTATACGGAGACCTTAGAACTCATATCTCAAGGTGGGTGGCGGATCCACTTTCGGTGCTTTTAGACCCAAGCAAATCTCCAAGTACCGGTCACTGTTCTCGTCGAACTTTTCGAATACGACGAAGAGTTCGACGTGCAAGCTAGTCCATAGATACAACCCATTGAATTTCACACTGAATCTCGTAAGTGAAGTCGTCGTGGCCTAAAGGATAAGACGTTCGGTGCATTCGTTTTTTTTTTTTTTTTTTTTTTTTTTTTTATGATTGAAACTTTACTGGTGGCCCGAAGGCCTTTCCAGTTTCACCAGGACAGGTGGGCGAGCAAAGGCTCAGCCAAGAGGGGCGGGATTTGCTAACAACCGCCCGAGCGCCTCCGAAGGAGACCTAACAACTCAAGAGCAATTGTTTCGCGAATGAATCTACTACCGGATCGGAATCGCGACCCGCTGAGAAGATCCGGCGAGAAACTCAGCGGGCTGATGCATGGGTTAGGTTGTACGTCGACCTCTTTGTCGAGTTCGACGAGTACGGTTACCGGGGTCCCTAAGCCTGCCCCTAGTATTAGAGCTGAAGGCATCTAATGCAACGGTTATTGGATCTGATGGATCCGTAAGGACGTGTCTAGGGCGTCGACGGTGACTGGCTCCTGCATGATCAGGATTCGGGGAGTAGTCAGCGGCGGCAACGATAAGGCGATTATCATGACGCATAGCCTTATCGAAGTATCGTTCCGACGCTGACTTCATGTATTTCCGAATTGATTCGAGGCCCAGGTCGTCGTGTAGGTCAACGTTCCTCACGAACCACGGAGCCCCGACAGCTAACCTACAAAAGCGGGATTGTAGGGATTGAAGGGTGTCTATGTGTGTGCGGGCCGCGTGAGCGAACACCACACTCGCGTAAGTCATGACGGGCCTTATGCAAGTTTTGTAAAGTGTCACCTTGTTCCGAAGGGACATTTTACTCCGCTTACAGATCATGGGGTAGAGTCTACCGAGAATAAACGCGGCACGGTCACGGACTGATTTTATATGCGGGCGGAATGTCATCGATGCATCCAGGGTAACACCCAGGTACTTGACCTTCCTAGCCCAGGGTATGGGTTGTCTAAAGAGAGTAATCGGGGGTGTGAGATTCCTCCTCCTAATCCGGGAGGAAATCCGTGTGGAGCTTCCCCTCTGAAATAGCACCGCAGTACTTTTCGATGGGTTGATGTCTATGCGCCATTTTCGGAACCACTGTCCTAGGGCTAGGGCTGCGCTCTGAAGCTTCTTCGCGATTAGGGACTTATTTCTACTAGAATAGTAAACAGTCGTGTCGTCGGCGAATAAAGCTAAATGGGTCGGCGGCGACCGGGGAATATCGTTGACGAATAAGCTAAATAGGAGGGGTGAGAGGACAGAGCCTTGCGGGACTCCAGCTGTGAGAGGTCGTGGGGAGGAGCGGGTTCCCTCGACTCGATATCGAAAAGAGCGGTTCGACAAGAAGTCCCGTATGATGAGCACGAGACTATCCGGCACGCCCATGTTGAATAGTTTGAAAATCAAACCATTGTGCCAGACTTTGTCGAACGCTTTTGCGACGTCGAAGAAGAGAGCTCCCGTGTATAACGGTTTTGGTCGATTAAGCCCCACAAGAATGTGCTCCGTGAGGCGGTGCACCTGTTGAACGCATGAGTGATTTGTACGGAATCCGAATTGTTCATCGATGAGAATGCCCTTGGATGAGACGAAGTCTCTGAGGCGTTTGTAGAGCAGACGCTCATACAGTTTGCCTAGAGACATGAGGAGGCTAATCGGGCGGTAGCTCGTCGGATGATTTTTTGGTTTACCGGGTTTATGTATGCCGATAACGTCCGCTTCTTTCCACACCGCGGGAAAGATACAGTTCGCCATAGCGGCATTGAAAATAGATGCCAACATCACGATGAGTTGGACGGGTAGAAGTTTAATAACGCGGTTAGATATACCGTCGGAACCGGGAGCCTTGCGAGGACGTAGGTCTTTGATCAAGTCTTTAACTTCCATCGGGGTGACGGGTGGTAACGCATCCGAGGGTGGCAAGGAGGCTCTGCGTTCTACCTCACTGTCTACTAATTCTACATGAACAGGGTCCATGGATTGAGTGCTGGGCGTGCACTGGGTTTGCAGTGTATCGGCCAGCAGCTCTGCTTTTTCATCATCATCGAACGCCGCGAGTTGGCCTGAGGGGCCTACGAGGGGGGGCATAGTTACTACCGTATCCGATTTGAGAGTACGAGCTAAGCGGTAGTAAGACCTTTGGGAGGGCGCGAGTCTTTCTAAGAAATCAGACCATCTGGCATCTCGGACTTCGGCGATGCGAGACTTTACGTCGCGTTGTAGGGCACGCATTCGAGTACGATTATCCACGGTAGGATACCTATCGTAGGCGCGGATCGAGGCGTTCTTAGATCTAAGGAGTTCCCTAATATCGTCCGGCAATTTGAAGCGGTGAAGGAAGTCCTCCGCTACAACTTGCTTCGATGACCTATTTAATGTCGAGGTGATGTGTGACGTTAAGATGTCTATGGCTTCAGCGGTATCCTGAGGAGACGGGGTAGAGTCCGGGCTAAACGGGAGCGATGGTGGATCAGATTCAGCCAGGCTGATGCCCAGCGTGTGCCAATCCACCACAGTCCTCGTGACGGGAACGGAATCGGGAGCGCGACCGAGCTTCATAACGACGGGACGATGGTCTGACTCTAACTCTGAAACTACTTCGATCGAGTGTAAGCGCAGAGTTACGTTTTTTAATAACGCTATGTCGAGTATATCCGGGCGATGCGCGATATTTAGCGGGTAGTGAGTCGGGGTTAGCGGAGCGACGATATCGAAGGCGAGATCATCGACTAACGCGTCAAGCCGCCTGCCATTCGGAGTTGTGGTGTGCGAGTTCCACCTGACGTGTTTACAATTAAGGTCGCCCGCCAGAATGACAGAGCTTCCCATGCCGAGCAGCGCCTCGATATCGCTGCTTAGAACGATCTTATCCGGTGGAAGATAAACGGACGCGATAACGATCGGCGCGTGTCTAGTCAGTGAGATTCGGCATACTGATGCTTCGATGTTAGAAAGCGCGGGGGGGTCGAGTGGGACGCAGTGCAGGGCTCGTCTATAGTAAATGACGGTACCACCACCACGAGCAGTGAGCCTGTCGTTCCTAACCATGTTATAGTTCGCGATTTTAGGGTCGCGGCGCGCGGGCTTAAGCAGGGTCTCCTGCACCAAAAAGATGTCAATTTGATGGTCACGCAAAAAATCACAAACCTGATCACGTTGATTTACGAGACCGTAAGCGTTAAAAAATCCTATCGTTACGGATAGGGGCTTTATTCTACTTATGTACGCCATTGATTACCGGCGGAGCGAGGGGAGGACGTACGTATTTAACGACGCGTATACGTCAGCGTATTCTTGCACAACGGCGATGAAGTGTTGTGCAGTGGAGGCAGCGCGAATGGCGTCACCTAAAGCGTTAACGCGCTCAAAGTTAATCGATTGAAAGAAGTCGATCGCTAGAGCAAGATTGTCGGACGCTGTCGGAGGGAAATTCGCGGGGGAGGGGCGTATCGCGGGGGTGGGACGAGTCGCGGGGGCGGGACGAATCGCGGAGGAGGGAGTTGTAGCCGTGTTCGTGTACGGCAGCGGTCTCGCCCAGGCCGAGCCACTGGGCACCGGCGCCGGAACGAACGCTGGCTTAGCCTGCGACACAGAGGGTGCCGAGGCTTTGATGTCTGGATGGGAAGCTCGGAGGCGGTTTTGGCGGGCGACGCGGCGATTTATTTTCGGGGCTCGGGGGCATCCGCGGTAATTTGCGGGGTGACCCTGTGTTCGACACAGGACGCAGCTAGGCGGTTCCGTCGCGGTTTTTTGATCGCGAGTGCATAGGGCCGTAGCGTGATCGCCTAAACACTTGACGCATCGGGGGCGCGCGTGACAGTTACGGGAAGAATGCCCGTACAGTTGACAGTTATGGCACTGGCTAGGAGTGCCTTTTTTATGGGGGGCTTCGACGGCGATACCGGAGAGCCTACAGACGGTCCGTATGTTAAAAATTTGCTTACCCTCGGGGGTAGGCTGGAGGGCGACTAGAACCATATTATATGGTTCCCTACCGCGGCCGGTGTGCATGCGGTGCACTGAATTTACTGGTAGGCCTTGTTCCAGAAGGTCGGCCTTGACGAGTTCGGCATCCAACTCTTTAGGGATGCCACGTATGACGGCACGGAGTTCGCGTTCCTCCTGGAGCGTATACGTATGGAAACTTATACGCTCCTTACGGAGGTAAGAAGAGAGGGCCCTATGGTCGTCGGGTGTTTGAACCTTAATTTGAATGCCGTTCGCGAGGTTACGGGCATTCGTGAAATTTATATTTTTGGCCTTAAGGGCCAGGCAAACTCGATCCCAAGCTGCCTTCTCCTGAAGGATAACCGGGGGAGGGGTCTGGGTTTTATTTTGAGCCACCGGACGCGGCGACGGAGTGGCACGGGCTGGGGGCGCAACGGGAGTCTGAGGGCGGGGGCGCGACGCGTTCACGGCTTTGCTAATTTTAGCGGCCGCGGGAGCTCGAGACTCCGCGGCACGCTTCTTACCCTTCTGTACCAGGGTGAATCCATCCGTCGATGAGGCGGGGGCGAGGTCGACCTCCATGTCCGAGTCAGAGTCGGAGCACGAGGAGGCGGGTGCAGGCGACCTACGAGCAAGTGTAGGTGCTTTAGAGGGCGCGACGGAGGCCGCGGATGATCGCTCAGCTGAAACGATGGTCACGGCGGACGACGCAGCAGCTTTTCTCGCCAGTATAGGCGACACGGGAGCGGCAGGCACGACAGAGGCTGCGGTGCTCAATGCAGAAGCTCTGCACGCAGGTACAGGCGACGCAGGAGCAGCGAGCGCGGCGGAGTCCTCGAGAGGGCTCGCAGTGTGATTGGCCTTGAAGGCCAGAAACTCTGAGGCGAGCTGTGGGTGGCGAAGTCGGAGGAATTCCGCGAATACAGCGTCCATGATCGCTGAGTACCCAGGTGGGGCGGCCCCGGGTCTTGAAAACACTCGCCTTGCGGCGAGGCCCCAACTTCTCGGACCTGAGCGGTTCTATTGAACACAGGTGGCAATGCGGCGCGATTACTACAGGACAAAGAAAAAGCACAACAAAACAGAAATTACAAAAAGAAACAAAACAAATAAATACTTGCAGGAAAACACTTTGTCGGCAAATGTTCCACGAACACAAAAATAACTAAAACAAAACAAATAAAAGCTTCCAGGAAACACACTTGGTCGGCAGATGTATCACGAACACAGGCCGCGCGAACAATGGCCGGGCTAACAAAAGCCGGGCGAACAAAGACCGGGCGATCGAGTGGACGATGAGCACGTCCGCACGTGACGGGTGCCTCTATCGGAATGGGGTGCATTCGTGTTGAGCGATGCATCGGTGTTCGAATCTCAGGCAGGTAAAAATTTTTCTAATGAAATACGTACTCGACAAATGTTCACGATTAACTTCCACGGTGAAGGAATAAGATCGTGTAATAAAATCGAAGGCGCAAAATTATAATTTGCGTGATTACTAGTGGTAGGACCTCTTGTGAGTCAGCACGGGTAGGTACCACGACCCTGCCTATTTCTGCCGTGAAGCAGTAATGCGTTTCGGTTTGAAGCGGTTGTAACTATACTGAGACCTTAGAACTTATATCTCAAGGTGGGTGGCGCATTCACGTTGTAGATGTCTATGGGCTCCAGTAACCACTTAACACCAGGTGGGCTGTGAGCTCGTCCACCCATCCAAGCAATAAAAAAAGTGGGTCGCGGTTCTCATTCAGAGGTAGATTCAGCGAAGCACTGCTCTTGCTAGGGTTAATGTTAGTAAGTTGACTCAGACTGAGCCCGTGAGCTCACCTACGTGTCCGAGCATAGCTGGTATAGACCCTCAGACTACCAGCGATTAGATAGAGAAAAAAGCTTCCAAAATTTAATCAAAATTTTTAAGCTTTAGAATGGATCATAATTCGATTTTCAACATCAAATACTAAACCTTATGAAGATTTTATAATTGATAACATGAAATAAATAATAATAATCCCATACCACTTTCAAGATGAAAAAATATATATATAACATTATCTAATAAAAATCAAACAAGTGTACTTTTAGTAAATTTATAATCACCGGTAGACCACCCATATACTTATTATCTATCGAGAAGCATTCATGCATTCTAATTTGAGGTTTGAGACAGTTTTTGAGACTTCCATCTAACGTCTCAGGATTGGTCCGGCACCAATGTTCTGAGGCGTCCGTTGAAAGCTAAAAACATTAACTTCAAAAAGCAAAGCTTAAACTCTTGATAACAAATTTAAGGTTAAACTATGAACAGGTGTTCCGAAATCAGGACGAGTACGTGACGCGCATCCAGCGCTGACAAAATAATTATTTATATAGGGATCTCAAAATGTCAATTTAAGGTTGTCATGAATACTCCCGTGTCGTAGGATAATTGCTTTTTCTTGTCATCTGCTTAGACGGGATTTTACAGTGTGAATATTACGTTAAGACGCAGGGTTCAAGTTTCAATTGCCCCGTGTAAGTGCTGGCCCATCCCTTAAGCCAAGAAGGATGACTGCTTCACGGTGAGAACTTAATTTATGGTGTTACCTAGCTCACAACTGGCCTAAACACAATCACAACCGAAACTCCCGCATCAGCTTGCATTTAAAAAACGCTGCGTTCTGACTCGTGCAAACCCAACACGTCTTGCTACCTTCACACAAACCCCAAAATTCAAACATCATTAAGGTCAATTTACTCACTGTTTCATTAGGTCAATAATGAAGTACGCCAAGTCCTTGAAGCCCAATGGTCCTGTGCGCACTAACATGTAATATTCGTCCTTGCAGGTCTGTTTAGTCTTCACGAAGTCGAAGGAGAAACCGCCGGTCGTGACCAATGGGATACCGGTCCCGCCCAGGAACTTTGAAATCCTAGCAACGGATGCTGTTGACAAAAAAGGATAGTATTAGTGAGTAGTCAAGAGTAGGGGACATTCGGTCATGTCCGAGGGTGTGTACGTTATGGCGTTGGTGGTCTCCAGTGATCGCACCATACTCAATTGGACATGCTCATAAAGAATCACCAACCATTTGACGGGATTTTCTCTCTCTAAGCCCTTCCCTATTTGTAATTCATTTTTATGGCATCTATCAATACCCCAGCTATCGCCCACATGGTATAACTTGATTACTGAGGCCTAAAGACCGCCCGCACCACTTAGGTATGGGAACCTCGTAGGACTTTCAGGCGCCAGGCCGAAATTATAAACAAAGATGTTGCAATGTCGTTACCCGTTTTGAAATAAATGAAATGTACCTATCCATATGTACTACGCTGTTAATACTGTAACGCCGCTAAGAGCAGCGCCATCTATCGCCAAATAGCGAACTAATATCGAAGGATCTAGTAACATCTAGAACGCTCGAGGAGTACAACGCCATCTATTGTCAAATATCGGAAACACACATCGAAGGTACCGACTTGTAAGGAATGTTCTCGACGATTCTAGGGGTTTCGTCTCGACTATAAAAGCGTTGCAGAGATGGCACGCAGCCAGACAGTAATCGAAACTACTCGAAGCGAAAAAGCGAACGGATCACCTGAAGCGAAGCGGAAGAAGCGAATTGAGAATTTTAAAGTGCTAGTGAAGTGTTTTAACGGTTCTAAGCGTTAATACAGTAATAAGTTGTACTTTGGTGGAACTTTTTATTTATCCCGAACCCCAGCGCGTAACAGTATTATACTACGACATATTTCTAAAATAATATTTCATTGTGAACATTGCAAATTGCTAGGCAATAGAGAGGATATTCAGTTTTCATGTAATTTCCGTGCCGCTGGCATTTCTGTCAATAATTAATTAAAGTCTTACGATCTGCCTTATAAGAGATAAATTCTGTTGTTTGGCTTTTATTAAAATACGGAATTCACTGTTTTAATATAATAATTATTAAGTAGCACTATTATTAAAGCTATTAGACTGGTCATCTCAATCTTCTATACAAATACAAATCTACAATGGTCTAACTAAAAAATACTATTTTAAAATACTTATTTTTCTACCTGGATGATTCTAATGGTCAAAGTAATAAAATTACGTGTGCAAATTTTTCAAGTACCTACATAACATATCTGATGTTTGTGAATATTACGTTAAAAGATACCCTTACGTACAAGTGAAACAAATAAAAGCCTTTTAGGTAATTAATGTCTCTATGTTTGTTTGTCCTTTATGTGTTCCCAAGCTATTCGGATGAGTGCTGTTACTGTTATAATTGGGACTATAAGGAAGGTTGCTCACTGTTATATCAAATGATTTTTTTATTTAAATAATATATACCTATGTATAGTCTCGGCGTAGAAGGAATTGTATTCACTAGTGGGTAATATAGTTAAAGGCTATACGTATAATAAACAAGTGTTACGATGGAAGCATTTATGTAAATTTTATCTTAAAATAACGGCCCGAAACCGGCCAACGAACAAACTACTCATCCGAATGCAAATGGTGACAGTCGCTTTTTATTGCTGAGATGGGTGGACGAGCTCACGGCCCAGCTGGTGTTAAGTAGTTACGAGAGCCCATAGATATCTAGAATTTAAATGCCGCCACCCACCTTGAGACAAGAGTTCTAAGGTCGCCGTTTTTATAGTACAACGGCTGCCCCACCCTTCAAACCGACACGCATTACTGCTTCAGGGCAGAAGTAGGCAGGGTGTTGGTATTCACCCGTGTGGACTGTAAAGATATCCTACCACCAGTAAGTCGCTCATCGATTTGCTGCTTTCAATGTGGTGGTCAGAACCAGGATGATTATGACGAGTATTTTTTATTTAATTCTATAAGCACAATATAACGAAGCTGAGGGTGTATGGAAATGCTAGATGTATGGAAATGGTAGTGCAAGGTAGAGGGGGAAGAGGTCGACCGAAGAAGACATGGATGGGGTGTGTGAATGACGATATGAGAGAGAGAAGAGTGAGTGTTGAGATGACGGCTGATAGAAGAGAATGGATGAGAAAAATTAGCTGTGCCGACCCCACCTAGTGGGATAAGGTAGTGAAAAATAAGAAGAATATAACGAAACTCTTAAGTTATTACCTGCTGTTGTATAATTAAATACTATGCTACATTTCGTTCACATGTAATAATCGTATTACTGGTGGTAGGACCTCTTGTGAGTACGCGCGGGTAGGTACCACCACCCTGCCTTTTTCTGCCGTGAAGCAGTAATGCGTTTCGGTTTGAAGGGCGGGGCAGCCGTTGTAACTATACATGAGACCTTAGAACTTATATCTCAAGGTGGGTGGCGCATTTACTTTGTAAATGTCTATGGGCTCCAGTAACCACTTAACACCAGGTGGGCTGTGAGCTCGTCCACCCATCTAAGAAAAAGAAAAAAAAAAACAATTCTCTATAATTTCAGTTCAATTAAATTAGCTAATTAGACACATTTCCAGGGGCAAGTTAGCCTCGCCCAACACGTGTGTTTATTAGCGCCGGGATCACATTATTTTGCGCCACAACATTTTTATAATGCAAATTGGAAACATGTATTCTAAACCCACACGGGTAGTTAGAGCCCTGCCTGTATCCGTCGTAGAACTTGAGCTTCGATTTCATTTCAGACTAAATTCTGATGTGTGTTGGCTCCATGACTATTTAAATTCAATGGTCAAAGAGCTTGTTCATCCATCTACGTTACGAAAAGACCGTTACAATTTACATTCTGTGTGCCTTAGTGTTTTAAGTGTGTGTAGCCAACTCAAATTTGTATGGAGTTGGAACAGCGCCCCTAGCGGCATAGGCAGGAAGCTTGTTTCAACTCCATACAAATTTGAGTTAACTTTTACGCGATCGAGAAGTTAAAAAACTCCCAATAAGCACAACAACAAAATAGAGTAATAAATTGTTTAGACAGTGCAATGTTTAACACAACGGTTTTAGAACTGGCGATTTCAGAAACGAGGAATAATATAGTAGGTATCGCAAATGTATTTTTATATTTCAAGACAACGCATTCTAGCTTCAGCGACCATTTAAATTCGGTTCTTTATTGGCTCTATAGTCTGACAAGCACGCGCTCCACGTTATGAAGATACCATAGAAAATCACCGCTTCATGTGTGCAATACACTAAAAGGTCACAAACTACCATCATATATCTTATTTTTTTCTTAGATTTGTGGACGAGCTCACAGCACACCTAGTATTAAGTGGTTACCGGAGCCCATAGACATCTACAAACGTAAATGCGCCACCCACCTTGAGATATAAGTTCTAAGGTCTCAGTATAGTTGCAACGGCTGCCCCACTTTTTTAGACTTGTTTTTTCTTTTATTGTGAATATTTCTATTTATTTAAAAAAAAGAAAATATTTGAGAAAAAACAAAAAGAAAAAAAAAGCCCGCTGAGTTTGTTTCGCCGGTTCTTCTCAGGACTGTGGCTTTTTTTGGAACCGGTGGTAGAGTTAACATTGTTATTTGTATTTTGACATTCAACAAGTGTGTCATACTGACATCTAAGTTGAAATAAATGATTTTGAATTTGAATTGAATACCCGTGCGAACTCACAAGAGGTCTTACCAGCAGTAAAAGTATCACGAGTATCTAAGTGGAGTTTCCATAGACATTGAACTGGTTTAACCAGTGCTACCATCGCCTTTCTCTCAACTGCACCTCATGGTGTTACCTTGGGTCGGAACCGGTAAAGGTCAGATTTGCGGAAGTTTAAAATGGAATAGAACAAAGGGAAAATCTTTCAGTGAACGGGAATTTTCTCGTATATTGCTATTCAGACTGCTTATGTGCAAGCTTATGTAGAAAATGTTATTTTTTTTCCCTACCTATGCTGATGGCCTTGAGAGGCTATTTCAGCTTCGCCCAAACATGTAGGTGAGCTCTCGGGGCTCAAACTGGACCTCAAACCCTAGCAAGAGCAGTGTTTCGCTGAATCTACCACCGGATCGGAAACGCGACCCACTGAGAAGATCCGGCGAGAAACTTAGTGGGCTGTGTCTATGGATTAAGGTCAATAACCCAATACAGCCAATTGTCAAATATAATATATTCTATGTCTCTCGGTATTGAACAACGTGATTTTCTTTACAAATATATTTGAAAAATTTTTCAGTGTTATTGAATGGTTAAAAATAAATTTACGTTTTTAGAGTTATAAAAATATTCGCGATTCTCATAGCTATTGCAGGGAAAACAAACAGTATATGCTACGCTTAATCTAGTTCGTGACGAAAAAAAGTTTATTTAAACACCTACTCACTGTATATTTAAAGTTACATTTCTTTTGTTCGAATAACAATCTGGATTGCGAAGCGAGAATCGATTTGAATCGCTTCAGAATCGTTTAGATGTTATTTTATAAAAATGAAAAGTGTGGTGTGTGTTTTGTGTGTTTATTGCCCTTGTAGGCAGACGAGCACACGGCCCACCTGATGGTGAGTGGTTACCGTCGCCCATGGACATCAGCAATGCCAGGGGCAGAGCCGATCCGCTGCCTACCGCAAAACTTGTGCGTGTGTTTAGATGCTAACGGGTCCATTGTCGCGAAGACAGCGGATTCGAGATGTTTTTTTTTTTTTGTTGTTTAGTTGGGTGGACGAGCTCACCGCCCACCTGGTATTAAGTGGTTACTGGAGCCCATATACATCTACATCGTAAATGCGCCACCCACCTTGAGATATAAGTTCTAAGGTCTCATGTATAGTTACAACGGCTGCCCCACCCTTCAAACCGAAACGCATTACTGCTTCACGGCAGAAATAGGCAAGGCGGTGGTACCTACCCGTCCGGACTCACAAGAGGTCCTACCACCAGTCCAGTTATTTCGAAATAGAATTAATGGAAGAGAAGGCTTCTTGCACTTAGGTCAATTTCGATTTATTAGTCATATCACAGTCTTATAGCGGGGAGAGAATTGTTGCTTCTAGGGAAGTAGAGAGCGAAAATGACCTTTCAGATTCGGCGTAATAAAAATACACATATAAATATATATATTCCGTAAACGTCCACAGAGACTTACACGATGAAGGCAATGGCATTTAATGAAGAAAAAAACAAACATAATTCATAGCGTATTTACCTAAATATTTCTGTCGCGTAAATATTCGTCGTGGCCTAAAGGATAAGACGTCTGGTGCATTCGTATGTAGCGATGCAACGGTGTTCGAATCCCAGGCGGGTACCAGTTTTTCTAATGAAATACGTACTCAACAAATGTTCACGATTGACTTCCACGGTGAAGGTGGGATAATAAAAATGAAACCTGCAAAACTATAATTTGCATAATTACTGGTGGTAGGACCTCTTGTGAGTCCGCATGTGTAGGTACTACCACCCCGCCTATTTCTGCCGTGAAGCAGTAATGCGTTTCGGTTTGAAGGGTGGGGCAGCCGTTGTAACTATATTGAGACCTTAGAACTCATATCTCAAGGTGGGTGGCGGCTTTTAATTTGTAGATGTCTACGGGCTCCAGTAACCACTTAACACCAGGTAGGATGTGAGCTCGTCAACCCCTCTAAGCAGTAAAAAAAAATAGAAAAACCTTTTCATCGAATGGCGGAGACCGTTTTTCAGAGATTTCATTACAAAATTGCAAATACAAATCCATTAAATATTCAATTTCAATACCCTTCGTTTTACCATCTCTGAGAAATCTATTTAAAATCTCTTAAAAACATTTTTGACCTACACATTATCTCTTTAACATGCCACCAAATATACTATATATATATATACCAAATAATCAAACATAAATCCTCTTTCTAACTGTCGAGTGGCGTAAGTAAATATGGCTTTTCAAGATTTATTCGTATCTACTTCCATAAGTAATATATTACTGTGTTTTTAAAGAAGTTTTTCGGGTTTGGTTCCAGTTGGATGCCGACATGTTTTATTTGGAATCTGTATTTTTCTTTTAGTTCGGCGTGTCTTCACGAACCAAAAAATGATATCGTGTGATAAAAACGAAACCCGTAAAAAAGCGTGTGAGTCTTCGAACGCCCGACAGAAGTGATAACTTAAGCTAATCTAAGTTGAACTATTTAATATTGAAATTGCTTAACTTGACAAAAGCTTAGGTTATTACTTAATTTTTATGTATATTCATTGTTATATGTAATATTATATTGTTACACCGGTAATAGTAACGCCATCTATCGCCGAATAGTCGAACGAATATCAAAGGATCTTGTAACATCTAGAACGCTCGAGAAGTACAACGCCATCTATTGTCATATAGCGGAAACACACAATACCTGACTTCTGTAGAATATTCTCAATAATTCTAGCGATGTCGTATCGACTATAAAAGCGTTGCAGAGAGAGCACGCAGTCAGTCAGTAATCGGAACTACTCGAAACGAAACAGCAAACGGATCACGTGAAGTGAAGCGGAAGAAGCGAATTGAGAATTTTAAAGTGTTGTAAGTGTTCTAAGTGCAGATACAGTATTAAGTTGTACTTTGGTGGAAAATTTATTTATCCAGAACCCCAGCGCGTAACAATATAATATGTATATAAAATATATATGTAATTGTTACATGTACCCCCACTATCTAAACGCACTATACCGAGTAAGCCTATAAAAGCACCGTATTTGGTGCGGCTCAGTGACTTGAGCATTGACCGGCGCTTGGTGCGGACGGACGTCCGCGGACTACTCGGCATACGTGAGCCATTTTGTTTAAACTTGTTTTGTCGACCTATTTGCTTAACATTCTGTCGTGTTATTTTCGGTATACTTGACAATCTAATTCATTAATTGTGAATCACTTGTTATTTGGCATATGTTATTTCTTTTAGTCATACGTGATTCGTGATTTGTGATTTGTACTTAAATAAAAATCAGTAAGATAAGATTAGGCCACTGACAATTGTTTTTTTTTTTTTATTAATTTCTCACTTCCGATTCCTAAAATAATATTATAATAATATGATAATTTTAAGGAAAATTGTAATATAAATTGAAAAAGATATATAAATAGTTAGGAGTTACATACGTTCTTAGCACCGCTGCCGTATGCTCGAGAGAAAAGGAAGCCAGATACAGTGGCGCCGTAACACGTTACGTAACGAAGCGTTTTTCCCGTCCCATAAGAATTTAATCAACTTAAAACAACATAACTACCACCAGTATAGGGCGATATTGTAAGCCGACGTGGATAGGTAGCACTACCTGTTTCTGCAACTAAGTCACCAGATGGACTGTTCGTTCACTCGTGAGCTCGTTCACGCCTCAATTAAAACAAAGATAAACTTGAGATCCTATGACCCTCAAATCACCTTGAAAGCTATGAGTTCGACATAAAGAGCCCCTGTCTATTTTTTTATTATTGCTTACATGGGTGGACGAGCTCAAAGCCCACCTGGTTGTTAAGTGGTTACAGGAGCCCATAAGCATCTACGACGTAAATGCACCACCCACCTTGAGATATAAGTTCTAAGGTCTCAAGTATAGTTACAACGGCTGCCCCACCCTTCAAACCGGAACGTATTACTGCTTCACGGTACAAATAGGCAGGGTGGTGATAAATACCCATACGGACTCACAAGAGGTCCTACCATCAGTAAAATATTACCAAAAGTGTTTTACGAATAATGAATATAAACCCTAACTATTATTTAAAAATGAAACGATAATTTAGAATAAGGCCACTGACCTGAACAATCGATTTGCCACTAACTATTCAATTTTCGAACTCTAGAATTTTTATGTTTTTATTAAATCTTAAAAGTTCAGAATAAAAAGCTCGTTGATTCATTGATTTAATTTTCGAACATGTATTTGGGAGAGCTTCTTTCAATTTTAAATTTCAGGAACACATTCACCCTGGAAAAACTATAGCTAGATCTATTGTACTTCACCTACGTATAACTTCAAAAAAGCCCTAATCCGCTACGACTATTGCTCAATGTAAAAAACACACATTTAGGACCATAAATACCATCCTTGATGCGCAGTCCACTCCCTACATCTGCGGATTGTTCAGTACCGCATGCCTCGAGCGCCCCTTAAGCGTGGGGACATTCTAGAAGGTTCGCTTCCCGTCCAGAAAAAAAGACCTCTTAGTACTATGGAAGTCCACGAGCGACGCGGATCAGCCATCCAGTGGCCGGTTTATTGGTCTGTTTACAAAGTCAACGAAGAAAGAAATTGTTTAACCGGCTTGCAGTTCCGAGCTATCGTGAGGTAATTCTACTATGTGCAAAGCCTTTGCTGCAATTGCCAAAGATATAGAGCTATACAAGCACATGGCCCGTTCCATATATCTCCGAAGTCGTTAAAAAATCAAAGTAACTTGCTATTTTTTCGAAGGTATAGATTTTGCGACGTGACTTACTCTCTAGGGGTTACGTATGGACGAAATGTACCCAGAGGACGGCACGGTAAATGGGTTTCATAAATATAATATTTTTCGTACGATATTTTTCGGTTCGTTTTCGCGGGCGTGTCTCCACTATGAATTTGTGATCAAGTGTCATTAACACTAAGCTCCACTGAGCTATAAGCAACGTGAAACGTGATTAATTTTGTTGACATCAACGCTAATTTTGTTTTCCCTGCATATTCGTTCGTAGCCTTAGGGTATATTCTAACTAACGGGTTCAGTCAGAGATAATTTGCTAACCCCTAACAAGAATAGTGCTTCGCTAAATCTACCACCGGATCGGAATTACAACTCATTAAGAAGATTCGGCGAGAAACTTTTCGTTGTAATCAACAAGTCATTATTAATTACTAGCTGATCCGGCAGACTTCGTAGTGCTTCAATCGATAAATAAAAGACCTAAACTTTTGTATAAAATAAACTCAAAACAAACAAAAGGAATCCGTCCGACGGAGGACACATCAAAGGAAAATCAAAATTAATTTCGAGTAATTTCATATTTATTTACCTTTTAAACCTTCTCTGGACTTCCACAAATCATTCAAGACTAAAATTAGCCAAATCGGTCCAGCCGTTCTCGAGTTTTAGCGAGACTAATGAACAGCAATTCATTTTTATATTTAAGTATATAGAAGAAGAAGATAGATCATCCCATATTCGCTCTAAACGTATGCCCCTCCCCATTTACGCCACTGAGTCCGATTTTCCGGTATTTTCATCAATATCCTTCCGATCCCGATATTGATGAAGTTGATATTTGCAAGTCATCGCACCACCTAGCCGGGAGCCTCTCACACTACGTTTGTTGAAGCGCGGTCTCTACTGGAAAATCTGTCTACTGCAATGTTCAAGATTGACTTCCACGGTGAAGGAATAACATCGTGTAATAAAAATCAAATCCGCAAAATTATAATTTGCGTAATTACTGGTGGTAGGACCTCTTGTCCGCACGGGTACGTACTACCACCCTGTCTATTTCTGCCGTGAAGCAGTAATGCGTTTCGGTTTGAAGGGTGGGGCAGCCGTTGTAACTATACTGAGACCTTAGAACTTATATCTCAAGGTGGGTGGCGCATTCACGTTATAGATGTCAATGGGCTCCAGAAACCACTTAACACCAGGTGGGCTGTGAGCTCGTCCACCCATCCAAGCAATAAAAAAATTTAAAAAAAATCATCGGTTCTACTGCATACAATATGTTGGCCCACCGCCACTTCAGCCGACTCTCGGATCTAATGACTTTATAACGGTATTTCGTTTAAATACTAAAACTAATATGACAACAATTCAGAATCGAGCACAAACAAATTCGAGCCTTAAAGCGGATATTAATTTCATCTCCAGCTCTCCTACAACTGGTGTTGTAAACTGTTCTAATTTGCTGCTAAGTAATGGCGGGTGACCGTGAATTAAAAAAAAGAGGTCTAATATTTATTAAGCATGACGGCGCGTTCAATTGTCGAGAGCAGAACAATGATGGCGGCATTTTGTCATTGTCCTTAGACTCTGACGCAGAAGAGCAAGTGGTTGTTATCATAGATATATTATACTACGCGTTCGGTGGCATCTAGAATGATTTATATATAACTAACTGTACCCGTCCGCTTCGCTGGGCATTTAAAATTAACATTATTATTTCTCACCTCCACAAAAATGCTCATCATTAACGCCCCCGCAACTGGTATAGGGAGTCCAACAATCATATAAATACCCTATTCATTAAGCACATGTATTTTCTACACGGATACCAAGTTTCAAGTCAATCGGACGCATGGTTCAGTAGTTATACCGGAACATCCGTAAAATCCACTGTAGATTTATATATTAGTATAGATATAGATTAACTGTTCGACAATACCCATTGGAATTTGTTTTGTGCCAATCATTGCGGTTAGTATGGAATCATAATGCGAAACTTCGGGTTTTCATATTCACCTCTCCCGATTTCCCTACGTCGGCCTGAGACGCACATGAAAATCAATGATATAGGGGTTGCCTCCGAACAAATAAACATCGTAGACCCGTGTCTCTATAGATTGAATACTGACGCCCGTATTTTACAGTCCTGACAGCTGCTATCGAGAAACAGTTCCTTTATGAAGGATCGGACATCAGTCTGCTTAGTGCGAGTTTTTTAACGTTCTCGATAGCGTAAAAGTTAACTCAAATTTGTATAGAGTTGGAACAGCGCCCCTCGTGGCAACTTTTACGCTATCGAGAACGTTAAAAAACTCGCACTAAGCACACAGTTCAGCACAGTCAACACTTTAACTTGTCCTGAAAGCAACCAAACGCCCCTAACAGCAAACGTAGGCAAACGTTCCAACTCTATACAAATTGGAGTTAACTTTTACGCTATCGAGAACCTTAAAAAACTCGCACTAAGCACACAGTTCAGCACAGTCAACACTTTAACTTGTCCTGAAAGCAACCAAACGCCCCTAACAGCAAACGTAGGCAAAGGTTCCAACTCTATACAAATTGGAGTTAACTTTTACGCTATCGAGAACGTTAAAAAACTCGCACTAAGCACACAGTTCAGCACAGTCAACACTTTAACTTGTCCTGAAAGCAACGAAGCGCCCCTAACAGCAAACGTAGGCAAACGTTCCAACTCTATACAAATTGGAGTTAACTTTTACGCTATCGAGAACCTTAAAAAACTCGCACTAAGCACACAGTTCAGCACAGTCAACACTTTAACTTGTCCTGAAAGCAACGAAGCGCCCCTAACAGCAAACGTAGGCAAACGTTCCAACTCTATACAAATTGGAGTTAACTTTTACGCTATCGAGAACGTTAAAAAACTCGCACTAAGCACACAGTTCAGCACAGTCAACACTTTAACTTGTCCTGAAAGCAACCAAACGCCCCTAACAGCAAACGTAGGCAAACGTTCCAACTCTATACAAATTGGAGTTAACTTTTACGCTATCGAGAACCTTAAAAAACTCGCACTAAGCACACAGTTCAGCACAGTCAACACTTTAACTTGTCCTGAAAGCAACCAAACGCCCCTAACAGCAAACGTAGGCAAAGGTTCCAACTCTATACAAATTGGAGTTAACTTTTACGCTATCGAGAACCTTAAAAAACTCGCACTAAGCACACAGTTCAGCACAGTCAACACTTTAACTTGTCCTGAAAGCAACGAAGCGCCCCTAACAGCAAACGTAGGCAAACGTTCCAACTCTATACAAATTGGAGTTAACTTTTACGCTATCGAGAACGTTAAAAAACTCGCACTAAGCACACAGTTCAGCACAGTCAACACTTTAACTTGTCCTGAAAGCAACCAAACGCCCCTAACAGCAAACGTAGGCAAACGTTCCAACTCTATACAAATTGGAGTTAACTTTTACGCTATCGAGAACCTTAAAAAACTCGCACTAAGCACACAGTTCAGCACAGTCAACACTTTAACTTGTCCTGAAAGCAACCAAACGCCCCTAACAGCAAACGTAGGCAAAGGTTCCAACTCTATACAAATTGGAGTTAACTTTTACGCTATCGAGAACGTTAAAAAACTCGCACTAAGCACACAGTTCAGCACAGTCAACACTTTAACTTGTCCTGAAAGCAACGAAGCGCACCTAACAGCAAACGTAGGCAAACGTTCCAACTCTATACAAATTGGAGTTAACTTTTACGCTATCGAGAACGTTAAAAACTCGCACTAAGCACACAGTTCAGCACAGTCAACACTTTAACTTGTCCTGAAAGCAACCAAACGCCCCTAACAGCAAACGTAGGCAAAGGTTCCAACTCTATACAAATTGGAGTTAACTTTTACGCTATCGAGAACGTTAAAAAACTCGCACTAAGCACACAGTTCAGCACAGTCAACACTTTAACTTGTCCTGAAAGCAACGAAGCGCCCCTAACAGCAAACGTAGGCAAACGTTCCAACTCTATACAAATTGGAGTTAACTTTTACGCTATCGAGAACGTTAAAAAACTCGCACTAAGCACACAGTTCAGCACAGTCAACACTTTAACTTGTCCTGAAAGCAACGAAGCGCCCCTAACAGCAAACGTAGGCAAACGTTCCAACTCTATACAAATTGGAGTTAACTTTTACGCTATCGAGAACCTTAAAAAACTCGCACTAAGCACACAGTTCAGCACAGTCAACACTTTAACTTGTCCTGAAAGCAACGAAGCGCCCCTAACAGCAAACGTAGGCAAACGTTCCAACTCTATACAAATTGGAGTTAACTTTTACGCTATCGAGAACGTTAAAAAACTCGCACTAAGCACACAGTTCAGCACAGTCAACACTTTAACTTGTCCTGAAAGCAACGAAGCGCCCCTAACAGCAAACGTAGGCAAACGTTCCAACTCTATACAAATTGGAGTTAACTTTTACGCTATCGAGAACCTTAAAAAACTCGCACTAAGCACACAGTTCAGCACAGTCAACACTTTAACTTGTCCTGAAAGCAACGAAGCGCCCCTAACAGCAAACGTAGGCAAACGTTCCAACTCTATACAAATTGGAGTTAACTTTTACGCTATCGAGAACCTTAAAAAACTCGCACTAAGCACACAGTTCAGCACAGTCAACACTTTAACTTGTCCTGAAAGCAACCAAACGCCCCTAACAGCAAACGTAGGCAAAGGTTCCAACTCTATACAAATTGGAGTTAACTTTTACGCTATCGAGAACGTTAAAAAACTCGCACTAAGCACACAGTTCAGCACAGTCAACACTTTAACTTGTCCTGAAAGCAACGAAGCGCACCTAACAGCAAACGTAGGCAAACGTTCCAACTCTATACAAATTGGAGTTAACTTTTACGCTATCGAGAACGTTAAAAACTCGCACTAAGCACACAGTTCAGCACAGTCAACACTTTAACTTGTCCTGAAAGCAACCAAACGCCCCTAACAGCAAACGTAGGCAAAGGTTCCAACTCTATACAAATTGGAGTTAACTTTTACGCTATCGAGAACGTTAAAAAACTCGCACTAAGCACACAGTTCAGCACAGTCAACACTTTAACTTGTCCTGAAAGCAACGAAGCGCCCCTAACAGCAAACGTAGGCAAACGTTCCAACTCTATACAAATTGGAGTTAACTTTTACGCTATCGAGAACGTTAAAAACTCGCACTAAGCACACAGTTCAGCACAGTCAACACTTTAACTTGTCCTGAAAGCAACCAAACGCCCCTAACAGCAAACGTAGGCAAACGTTCCAACTCTATACAAATTGGAGTTAACTTTTACGCTATCGAGAACCTTAAAAAACTCGCACTAAGCACACAGTTCAGCACAGTCAACACTTTAACTTGTCCTGAAAGCAACCAAACGCCCCTAACAGCAAACGTAGGCAAAGGTTCCAACTCTATACAAATTGGAGTTAACTTTTACGCTATCGAGAACGTTAAAAAACTCGCACTAAGCACACAGTTCAGCACAGTCAACACTTTAACTTGTCCTGAAAGCAACGAAGCGCACCTAACAGCAAACGTAGGCAAACGTTCCAACTCTATACAAATTGGAGTTAACTTTTACGCTATCGAGAACGTTAAAAACTCGCACTAAGCACACAGTTCAGCACAGTCAACACTTTAACTTGTCCTGAAAGCAACCAAACGCCCCTAACAGCAAACGTAGGCAAAGGTTCCAACTCTATACAAATTGGAGTTAACTTTTACGCTATCGAGAACGTTAAAAAACTCGCACTAAGCACACAGTTCAGCACAGTCAACACTTTAACTTGTCCTGAAAGCAACGAAGCGCCCCTAACAGCAAACGTAGGCAAACGTTCCAACTCTATACAAATTGGAGTTAACTTTTACGCTATCGAGAACGTTAAAAAACTCGCACTAAGCACACAGTTCAGCACAGTCAACACTTTAACTTGTCCTGAAAGCAACGAAGCGCCCCTAACAGCAAACGTAGGCAAACGTTCCAACTCTATACAAATTGGAGTTAACTTTTACGCTATCGAGAACCTTAAAAAACTCGCACTAAGCACACAGTTCAGCACAGTCAACACTTTAACTTGTCCTGAAAGCAACGAAGCGCCCCTAACAGCAAACGTAGGCAAACGTTCCAACTCTATACAAATTGGAGTTAACTTTTACGCTATCGAGAACGTTAAAAAACTCGCACTAAGCACACAGTTCAGCACAGTCAACACTTTAACTTGTCCTGAAAGCAACGAAGCGCCCCTAACAGCAAACGTAGGCAAACGTTCCAACTCTATACAAATTGGAGTTAACTTTTACGCTATCGAGAACCTTAAAAAACTCGCACTAAGCACACAGTTCAGCACAGTCAACACTTTAACTTGTCCTGAAAGCAACGAAGCGCCCCTAACAGCAAACGTAGGCAAACGTTCCAACTCTATACAAATTGGAGTTAACTTTTACGCTATCGAGAACCTTAAAAAACTCGCACTAAGCACACAGTTCAGCACAGTCAACACTTTAACTTGGCCTGAAAGCAACCAAACGCCCCTACAGCGCCCCTAGCGGCAAACTTGCCAAACGTTCCAACTCCATACAAATTTGAGTTAACTTTTACGTTATCGAGAACGTTAAAAAACTCGCCCTAAGCACACAGTTCAGCACAGTCGACACTTTAACTTGGCTTGAAAGCAACCAAGCGCTCCTACAGCGCCCCTAGCGGCAAACTTGGCATACATTCCAACTCCATAGAAATTTGAGTTAACTTTTACGCTATCGAGAACGTTAAAAAACTCGCACTAAGCACATAGTTCAACATAGTCGACACTTTAACTTGTCCTGAAATCAGCTAAGACACACCCAAAGACTTGTCCGCGTAAACGCAAAAATCACGGGAACCCCACACTTGTAAATGTCGTCACGTAAAAACGTAACGTTAATGAGTACTAGACTTCAGTTCGTGTTTCCGTGTGAATAGCTCGTTCCGTTCGTAGTAGGCGCCATTACTTTTCGGCAATTCGCCCGTAATGGGAATCGATTGATGCCTTCAGTGATTCAAGACTGAGAATAGACCTTTCAATCGTTTCTCGCATTGCTATACATGGCGGCTCACGGCCCGACAGATTTTAGGTGGCGGAGAAGTAACGAAAAGAATTCCGCAACGTACATTAAAAGTATTCAAAATATTCGAGGTATAAATTGTATTGAAACGTATAGTGATTGTAGCTAACACGACTGTTTTATGACGAAGTGCACATAAAGATGTCTAAGGACTCGAGTGATCACTCAGCAGATCGGCCGTCAACACGTCAAGTCAACGGAAATAAAGACATAATTAAAATTAATAAATTAATAAAGTAAATTAATAATAAATTCAGCACTTTGTCTTGCTTAGTCGTGCCCTTATGTTGAGAGCCAGATTTTGTTTTTTGTTTTTTACTTGTGTTTTTGACGTGACAACGTCTTATAATTCGATGGAGCCGGCTGCACGTACGAAAAAACATGACTTATGCGGCGTTACCTCGCTCTGAGGCGTTCCATTTAAGGCTTGAAGTGCAAGAGAGAGCGCGCAACGAGCGACAAAGAGGCACAATCGGCCTCCGCGTTCGGCAGCGTTCGACATCTGTCTCTCTCCTACTTGAGTGAGCGATGCATCCGCGTGGACAGCTGCTATACATTAATACATTTACATGTTTTCGTCAAGTATGAAGTTCAGTGAAATGTGAATGTGGTGTCAATTGTTTAAAGCAACGATAATTGCGATAATTGAAAAATGAAACCATTCCATCAGTATTTTCTTATGACGTTGTCACGTTCAATTATCGTCAGTTAACCGACTTTACAGACAACCGATTTTTTTATGTATCTTTTTAGCTTGTGATGCGTGTTATGTCTTCTAGTTGCCATTGTCACATCAATAGTTTCAGCGTTATCCTAGGCAATGCACCTTTAATTGACATTGACCATTCATAAATATTTTATCTATACTTATAATATTACTAGCTGACCCGGCAAACGTTGTTTTGCCATATATGCGCCATCTATTGATTACTTACTCAACCCAGTCAAAAGGTATCGACATCTGTTAGAATCATTTGGAGTTAACAGATAATTGTGACTGTCAAATAATAACAGACAAATAATTAGCAATAAATTAAAATTGCGACTATAATTTGAGATTTAAGCTATCCTATCTCTCAAGTTGGATCGAACTGCACATGGTGTGCGAATTTTATTATAATCGGTTAAGTGGTTTAGGAGTCCATTGAGGACAAACATTGTGACACGAGATTTATATATATTAAGATAAAGAAGAAAGATTCGTTTGTTTGTTTGTTTCGAATAGGCTCCGAAACTACTGGACCGATTTGAAAAATTCTTTTTCCATTAGAAGCCGACATTGTCCCTGATGAATATAGGCTACTTTTTTTAATTTTTTTTTTTATTTTTTTTTTTGTTTCATGTGTGTTTTAATGTTTCCGAAGCGAAGCGAGGGCGGGTCGCTAGTACACAATATGTTTGTAAAGTCGATTTAATTTCTGTTAAAATTACCCATCATTCCCGTAATGCCATACGAATTTGAAGTAAATTCAAGATAACATGTTTCTAGCTCATCACGAAGTTAGATTAAAATCAGTTACAGATTCTAACTGAGCAGACATTGGCCTAAAGCGTGATCCCTGGTTCCTTGTAATGAAAGTTGATCTCTTGATTGAGAAATCTTACACGCATGCTAAAATATTTCACACAAATGTACATATACGTATAATTATATGGAATATTCTAAAAGTGGTCAAACAACAATAAAATACTTAATTGCGTTTTTTGTACAATATTAAGAAAACAACATTTAAAGCCTTTATTTTCCACAAATAATTTTATTTAACATTCTTGAATTAAATAAAATTGAACTCGTCTTTTTCTCAATGAACAGTTAAACTATATAAGAAAAATACTTTTATTTAAAAAAAAAAAGTTTTATATAAAAATTACATTAAAAACGTTTTTCTTTACATACGTGAACATATATTTTATTAAAAAAAATTCTCTGTAAAAATTTTTGGTGTGTGCTAATGCGTCGTGTGACCCCGCACGTGTAGGTACCACCACCCTAGCTATTTCGGTTGCGAAGCAGTAGTGGCTTGAAGGTGAGCAGCTGTTATACTATCAAATCGCGACTTATAAAATTAAATTTAGTATTAGAAATTTAGAACAACTCATGTATCGGATATTTACCTTTTTCTTTTTTTTTTTTGGCTTAGATGAGTGGACGAGCTCACAGCCCACCTGGTGTTAAGTGGTTACTGGAGCCCATAGACATCTACAACGTAAATGCGCCACCCACCTTGGGATATAAGTTCTAAGGTCTCAGTATAGTTGCAACGGCTGCCCCACCCTTCAAACCGAAACGCATTATTGCTACACGGTAGAAATAGGCAGGGTGGTGGTACCTACCCGTGCGGACTCACAAGAGGTCCTACCACCAGTAAAACTTACTACTTATTCATATCTATGGACTCCGGTAACCATTTCAAAATCAAGTGTGTCATGTGGTCATCCATCGAAGCAATGAAGAAAGTATTCAAATGTGACTTTTAATTCTATTCTATTACTTCTATTCTGTGTATAAATTCTATTATTCCAATGTCAGGAAACGAGACAATAATGAAATTTCCGTTTCTTTGTTGCTGTAGTAGGCAGACGAGCATGCAGTGCGACGTCACGCCGCGCGCTTACACACACTACACAAGCGCAACGTGTAAATGGGCTGAGCGCGAGCTACACGGTAGGCGGAGTGACGGTGTTAGGTTTTATTTTCGTTACGAAATTTCTTGATTCGGTCGCGGCGCTCAAAACCCGCGATAAAAGCTATGCAATAGCTTAATATTTTTTTAAGTTTTAAAGGTTTTAAATGATAAAAGTTTTTCTTGGGAGCTCATTCCAAAGCCGGATAGTACGTGGCAAAAAAGATCTCGATTATTAATGCTACAATCATTACGATTATTTTGATTGTGTAATTTTTACTGGTGGTAGGACCTCTTGTGAGTCCGCACGGATAGGTACCACCGCCCTGCCCATTTCTGCCGTGAAGCAGTAATGCGTTTCGGTTTAAAGGGTGGGGCAGCCGTTATAAATATACAGAGACCTTAGAACTTCTATCTCAAGGTGAGAGGCGCATTTACGTTGTAGATGTCTATGGGCTTCAGTAACCACTTAACACCAGGTGGGCTGTGAGCTCGTCCACCCATCAAGGCAATAAAAAAAGTGTTTTTTTTACTAACCCATCAGTATTATAGTTATATAGATTAAAGCTAGCGAAATGTTATTCATCATGTAACAACCCAGTGAACCGACTTCACGAATGAGGAACTCGTTACGTGGCTCCTGATACGTAATCGGCATAATTAGAAGAAGCGGGGTCAATGTTGCTTGTGTATTTCAGATGAACGTATGTAATATGTGATTCGAATAAATTATACGTTCGTCAAAATGACGGTGTACGATGTTGAAAGAGACAACGTTCCCTTTGATCTTTGATTAAACTTGTTAGAACAGTTTTGTTATACAAACAAACGTTTATCAGACATATGTTATATAAATATATGTATGTTTTATTTTTATTTTTATAAATCGATTAAAAATCTCGGAGTCCGACTTTTATTAAATCGTTGCCTACCTAAATCTATACAATATATAAATCAACAGTGGTTTTTACGGATGTTCCGTTATAACTACTGAACCACGCATCCGATTAACTCGATACTTGGTATCCATGTAGAAAATACATGTACTTAATGGATTATATAAGTTCTGGACTCCCTAATAATAATGACAATAAATAATCTTATACCTTTACACGAGCAATTCTTGTATATTAATATAAAATATATATTATAATCTGAATCTCGGAAACGGCTCCAACGATTTTCATAAAATTTAGTATACAGGGGATTCGGAGGCGATAAATCGATCTAGCTACGATTTATTTTCAGATGTTGTTTTATTCGTGTTTTCAATAATCAACTCTTCCCGACATCTATTGGCGAGTAATAATACTATTTTTCTTAATTGAGGGTAACTAACCGCTTTAAAGACACAACAAGATGGCGTTATCAAAAAAAACCGAGCAAAGCTCGGTCATCATCTCGTAATGTTAATTTTAAATGCCCAGCGAAGCGGGCGAGTACGGCTAGTATATTTATTAAAGTCAATGTCTGTACGTATGTATGTTCGTATAGAATTCGAATCCGCCGAACCGATTTCGATGAAATATTCAACCACACTGCCTAAATTGGCCTAATTTTTTTTTATTGCTTATAGGGGTGACGATCTTACGGCCCATCCGGTGTTGAGTAGTTACTGGAGCTCATAGACAACAACCACGTCAATGCCACCACCCATCTTGAGTCATGGATTGTAAGTCTCAGCATTTATGGTACAACGGCTGCCCCACCCTTCAAACCGAAACGCATAACTGCTGCACGGCAGAAATAGGCAGGGTGATGGTAGTACCTACCCGTGCGGACTCATAAGACGTTCTACCACCAGCCTAGCGGGTAAATCTGTTCAGTTCAATAGCTATCGAATCAAAGTCGAATGAAAGAACGGCTGGCTAAGCAGACTAGATTTGCCAAATAGATTAATAAAATACAAGCAATAATTGGAGTAACATAAAAATTACCTAGAAAGATCTATAAACTACGAGTATCAAAAAAAAAACTAATTATATTTCTTCGAGCCCCTTAACGCAATACAGCGTTTTTAGTCAACGCAAAACTCGTTACTGAATCGCGAGATTTGTTACTAATTCAATAAACAACAATTTGTCATTTCCTTATCATCATCATCATCATCATCAACAGCCCACAGTTGTCTACTGCTGGACATAGGCCTCTCTCAATCCACACCACTGAGCACGGTCTGCGGCTCTCCTCATCCACTTCTTGCCGGCCACCGTGCGGAGGTCATCGCACCATCTAGCCATATATGTATATGTATATACATTAGATACATATTAAGTGATATATAATCCATATCCAGTGATATATATTATAATACTGTTACGCCGGTGAGAGTAACGCCATCTATTGTCAGATAGCGGAAACACAATACTTGAAATGTGTGGAATATTCTCGATGATTCTAGGGATGTGGTGTCGGATATAAAAGCGTTGCAGAGATGGCACGCAGTCAGTCAGTAATCGGAACTACTCGAAACGAAACAGCGAACGGATCACCTGAAGCGAAGCGGAAGAAGCGAATTGAGAGTTTAAAGTATTTGTTGAGTGTTTTAAGTGTTGAATACAGTTTTTAATTTATACTTCGGTGGAATTTTATTTATCCCGAACCCCAGCGCGTGAAAATACTAGTACTATATTCTAAAAACGTACATTCTAGAAAGTAATCGGTAACTAAGCTTAGTAACTAGTATATTGCTTTGAAAACAGCGACGAAAGGTTAGCAACAAAAGAGAAAATTACAAAGACCTGCTTGCTCTGTATGTACACAGCTTTGAAGGAAAAAATAATAATTTTAGTCGAGCTTTTTCCTCCGTCACTCTTGCTGAAACAATATTAAAGCTGGGCGAAACTGTGAAGCTCTAATTATTTATCCAAGGTGCTTCGTTTTTACCGGAACAAAATAAGGATTTAGTAATTTATGATCAACGTTTTTTTTTTAATCATGTTTTTTTTTAAGTGTCGTATTTAATGGTTAGTGCTTTTAAGTTCGTACTAAACAGCTGCCTATTTAATGTTTAGTGACTCCTGAAACCTTTCTCTGAAACCAGTATATGAGAAATAGACGAATTCTGCTTTTTATTTAGTAATCGGTATGTTTGTATTGACGTCCTGTTGGAGGCCGCGGGAATCCGCTGGATGCAGAATGCGCGGGGCAAGTTGTTCTGGTGATTTTTATGGGAGAGCTATGTCCAGCAGTGGATGTTTGATAGCTGTTTTAAAAAAAATCAGTATGCTTACACAACGATCTTAATAACGATAATCCTGGTTCTAATTTACACAATCTAGACGGAGAGTTTGAGGCTTTAGGCCAAAGTTGAACTGTTTTAATCAACGTTCTTACCTCCGGGTTGAGTTATGTTTTATCGCGAAGTCCTTTTTTTATTTAAATCAAACAACTCGAGAGGAACAGTAGCCGTTAACTGTAATTTGGAGAATCCTTTACGATCTTTTTCTGTGCTTTTGCTAACGAAAGCTTTTACTTTTAGCCATATAGGGAACATTTTATACAGCATGTCAAACCAGCTTTCTGTTTCTAGTTTCTTGCAAACCGTATGTAAGCTTATGAAAATTTTATTGACCGTCTTGAGACATCAGAATGCTCTGTATATGCATGTGTGGAACGACGGTGAGAGCTCACGATCCTGTAAACATTATGCTCATCTACCATTGAAGACCATGAAAAAGATCTTGTAATAAAATCAAATTTCCTCAATTTTATTGATTTGCAGTCGTCATCCTGACATATAGAATAGAAGACACATAAAACTATCCTACAGCTATTTTTTTTCCTACCTATGCTGATAGCTTTGAGAGACTATTTCAGTTTCTCCTTGACGTATAGGTGAGTTCACGGGGCTCAAACTGGGAGTGTTGATAACAAGACTGGCCCTAGCAAAAACAGTGCTTCGCAGGATCTACCTCCGGATTGGAAATGCGACCCACTAAGAAGATCCGGCGAGAAACTCAGTGGGCTGTGTCTATGGGTTAATTTACTGGTCGAGCTGGACGGTGACTGGTGCTTGAGGTACCTAAAAGCACCGTTAATGGATCGGGAGGATCCGTAATGACGTGTGTAGGGCTCCCACAGCTATTTAGCAGAATGTACATACATATATAGAAACAACACGATTGTTTGGTCAATCAAAATGCTTTAACCCTTTTAACCTAATGCTGAACTTGGAGAGATAGTCAAGGACCTACGTGCGCAGTATAAACATTTGGATAAGCTTCGCTTTATTTTTCTACAGGATCGAAGCGACTTCATTTTTAGTTCTCTGTTCTCATTCTGTCTTATGAGTCAGCATAGGTTGGTATCACGTATATCTAGTTATTGCCTTAGACCTCTTCTACGAAAGCCAGGGGAAAGTACGTAATGAAGCTACTCTAGTCATTCACTTTGATGTCCATGAGCTCAACTAACATCCGCCCATGATAGCGAAAGAAAAAAAACACTCGATTTAGAAGAAAAAGAAACATCTTAACTTCCATAATAACACTATTGCCTTCAATGATGTTCAAGAAATTCTTGGCCTTTTATAAAAGTTTATTTAAGTTTCGTTTTTATTCGGATCCTGGCTCTAATAACCACGATCTAGACGGAAAGTTTGAGGCTTTGTGCAAAAGTTCAACTATTTTAATCAACGTTCGTATCTCATCGTTGAGTTATGTTTTAACGCGAAGTCCTTTTTTATTTCGATCAAATGACCCGAGAGTCTGTGGGAACAGTAGCCGCTAACTGTAGTTTGGAAATTGCTTTACGAGCTTTTGCTACGTACGAAAGCTTAGTTCAGTTTTAGCCAAATAGGGAACGACTTACAAAGAAAATGTTCTTGGCCTAGGAAAAAATTTTTTTATTGCTTAGATGGGTGGACGAGCTCACAGCCCACCTGGTGTTAAATGGCTACTGGAGCCCATAGACATCTACAACGTAAATGCGCCAACCACCTTGAGATATAAGTTCTAAGGTCTCAGTATGGTTACAACGGCTGCCTCACCTTTGAAACCGAAGCCCATTACTGCTTCATGGCAGGAATGGGCAGGGTGGTGGTACCTACCCGGAATCACAAGAGGTCCTACCACCAGTGAAGACATAAATACAAACAAGACATAAATACAGCCTTATCCGTGTAATTTTTACTTTTAGTAACCTTTTTTATTATTTAACCTTTGAAATATTTAACTACTTAACACCAGGTGGGCTGTGAGCTCGTCCACCCATCTAAGCAATAAAAAAACCAATTGCTCTCCATTGTGTGGAGAAACTTCCGGTTCCCTAAAGTTGAAAAAAAAACGGTACCAAGATCTCTCACCGTTTCACGTGATATGCCAGAAATCTTTTTTTTTATTTCATCGATCGACAGACGAGCTGACGGTCCTATTGCCAGAAAGTGGTGACGTCATCATGACAAACATCAACGGTGCCCACAAAAAGTATGTCTCGGCTTTCGATGTCATTCAATTACACTGTTCGTAACTGGCTGAATATGTAAGCAAATATTCATTTATTTACAAGCAGAAGTGCCGTGGCTCTCAGATGTTTTAGATGCTGCGTTTTCATTCGGCTCGTTTTCGACGCGGATGATAGTAAACTAATTTATCGCAGAGCGCACCCAGTTAAATTTACTGCCACCATTAAACTGTAAAAGAAAAGACTAGACCAGCTTAAGTTTTATTACCAACCAAATTGGCGCACAGATTAACTTAATAGTGACCCCTCCATTACCCTTAATATTTACTACGTAGACTTCGCTGAGTTAAACCGCTTAAAATTCTTTCTAGCTTTCTTTTTAGCCAAAGCTAACGATGCTACGATGCCAAAGATAAAAAAATTTTTAGCTTTGGCATCGTAGCCAAAAAGTCTGATACAAAACCGTAGGACGGTTGACTGATTCGGTGACCTAATGGTTACCGTCCGTGGCGACTAAGCCGATGGCCCTGGGTTCGATTCCCACATCGGACAAACGTTCATGTGACGAACATGTGAGCTTGCTATTTGTTTAAGATGTGGGTGCTTATTTTATTCGCATATTTAAACGTTTATAACTATGTATGGACATATATTAGTCTCTGTTATTCTAGTTTGTAGCCAGTAAGTGATTTTCTTCTATTATTTGGAGTTTACTCCTTTAGAATCGATTTACATATATAGGCCCGGGGTATGAAAATTATGGGGACCAAAATCGTACTAGCATGTCACACGAAATGCGTTATGCGCCTGATTGGCTCCTGATTGCGTGATGCGTGCGCGCGCCAATCAAAATCGTACTAGCATGTCACACGAAATGCGTTATGCGCCTGATTGGCTCCTGATTGCGTGATGCGTGCGCGCGCCAATCAAAATCGTACTAGCATGTCACACGAAATGCGTTATGCGCCTGATTGGCTCCTGATTGCGTGGTGCGTGCGCGCGCCAATCAGGAGCCAACGCGCGGCCGCGTTATCGCAGGTGACGCCGGGCTGCTGCGCCGGCAGTCCGCCACAAAGCCTCGTACTGATCGCGCGTTTCTCTCATTATTGTATTTTCATATATTTGTTAGTCGTTTGTTTTGTGTCTCGTTAATTTGTTAATAATCTGTAGTGTATCGTGTTGTCGTAATATAGAACTATTTCTCGTATTGTTTCGTTTAATTTTTTATATCCAGTAAACTCCAGTCGTGCGTCGGAGCGGACACACACACTTTTTTATTTATTTGTTCACTTACTGCGAGTACTTTATCGAATTAGACTCGAGAGAAGATTCGAGAATTTCTTGAATGCGTAAGAAATAGCGACCCCAGTTTGAGATTTTATTGGAGTTTACTCCTTTAGAATCGATTTACATATATAGGCCCGGGGTATGAAAATTATGGGGACCAAAATCGTACTAGCATGTCACACGAAATGCGTTATGCGCCTGATTGGCTCCTGATTGCGTGATGCGTGCGCGCGCCAATCAAAATCGTACTAGCATGTCACACGAAATGCGTTATGCGCCTGATTGGCTCCTGATTGCGTGATGCGTGCGCGCGCCAATCAAAATCGTACTAGCATGTCACACGAAATGCGTTATGCGCCTGATTGGCTCCTGATTGCGTGATGCGTGCGCGCGCCAATCAGGAGCCAACGCGCGGCCGCGTTATCGCAGGTGACGCCGGGCTGCTGCGCCGGCAGTCCGCCACAAAGCCTCGTACTGATCGCGCGTTTCTCTCATTATTGTATTTTCATATATTTGTTAGTCGTTTGTTTTGTGTCTCGTTAATTTGTTAATAATCTGTAGTGTATCGTGTTGTCGTAATATAGAACTATTTCTCGTATTGTTTCGTTTAATTTTTTATATCCAGTAAACTCCAGTCGTGCGTCGGAGCGGACACACACACTTTTTTTTATTTTTTTATTGCTTAGGTTCACGGCCCACCTGTTGTTAAGTGGTTACCGGACCCTATAGATATCTACAGCGTAAATGCCACCACCTCGAGATATGCGTTCTAAGGTCTCAGTATAGTTACAGCGGCTGCCCCACCCTTCAAACCGAAATGCATTACTGCTTCACGGCAGAAATAGACAGGGTGGTGGTACTTACCCGTGCGGACTCACAAGAGGTCCTACCACCAGTAATTACGCAAATTATAATTTTGCGGGTTTGAGTTTTATTACACGATATAATATGAATTCCTTTACCGTGGAAGTCAATCGTGAACATTTGTTGAGTACGTATTTCATTAGAAAAATTGGTACCCACCTGCGGGATTCGAACACCCGTGAATCGCTAGATACGAATGCACCGTACGTCTTATCCTTTAGGCCACGACGACTTCTAAATACTTTTGGTTTCTAGGAAAATGTTGAGACAATAACGGATGAACGAAGTAGTTTTTACCATTCTCGTACGTGTTAAACTTGCTAGATATCTTGATCCAGTAATGAACAATCAAGGTGGTTTCTATCAAAAACATCCTTCGGAGTTTTCCTAATGATTTCACTTGCATTTCCAATACTAACTCTTGTTCAGGCGCCTGAATATGTATAGTCTGTGGTTTTTTTTTACCGCGAAAACTCAGCACTGCGTGACACGTTAAAATATACGCTTTGAATTTTTATCCCAATTTATATTATTTTAATTCTGTAATTCCCGAACAACTCTAATGTCAAATGAAGATGTCAAGTTTGAATTGCTTTGTAAGCGAGGCACAAATCATTTGCAAGTATAAATATGTTTATACGGTCGTGAGTAAACTTAATTATGTCCTATTTTCTATTCGCAAAATATTTTCGTATCAACTGTTTTTCACAATTCAAGCTATTTTAATTTTACAAACAATATTTGTATTAGGTTTATTTTTTTTATTGCTTAGATGTGTGGACGAGCTAACAGCCTACCTGGTGTTAAGTGGTTACCGGAGCCCATAGAAATCTACAACGTAAACGCGCCACACACCTTGAGATATAAGTTCTGAGATCTCAATATAGTTACAACGGCTGCCCCACCCTTCAAACCGAAACGCTTTACTGCTTCACGGCAGAAATGGGCAGGGCGGTGGTACCTACCCGTGCGGACTCACAAGAGGTCCTACCACCAGTAGTAAAATTACGTAATCAAAATCGACATCGGCACTTTTTTTTTTTATTATTTTTTTTTTTTTAAATAAATATTTACTAACAATCACGCCACGTTAACTGGTCCCGTGCTAAGTTCGTAAAGAACTTGTGTAACAAGTACCAGATAACGGAAATAAATGTAAGATTTTTATTATACACATACATATATTTAATATACATCCATAACCCTGGAAAAGACATTTTATATTTATCATACAAATATCTTCCCTTGGCGGGATTCGAACCCGCGACCCTCGTATGTAGTGACCATGTCACTTACCACTACACCAGACGGCCGTTATTTTGCCCTTGCAGGCTGACGAGCATGCGGCCCACCTGATGGTGAGTGGTGAGTGGTTACGTTCCTGGAATCCGTATTATATTCTACTGAACAACTGCTTCGCACTAAAAACAGCCAGAATTGTGGTGATTGCGTATTCATTTCGCTGCTGCCATTTTTACTGCACGATTTTATTCCGTCATCGTCATCAAAAAGTCATAACCTATTAGTTAAGACCTTTAGCTGAAGGATAATAGTATTTTTTATTATTGGAAGCGAATGGAAAGTTATTTATGAGTCATTTATGGCGGCCAAGAAAAGCATCAGAGACCTGAGGACCTGTGGTTTGTTATTTGTTCTCCGTATTCGCGGGAAAATTTCACTCGGAATATACCGTCAATCATGGTGACTTAAGCTTTCCGTTTAACATTGGCCCACTTACTCACTTTTTACATATCTGTTTTTTATTTCCAAACGGGATACGTTTTACCATAGACTATGAATTTTTTAATTAAGAGTTTTAGTATTGAACGAAGAAAACGCGCCAAAATTTGATATTACTTAATTTGTCAGCAAAACTTTTCTTTCTTGAAGTTGATTGATAACATTGCAAACAATTTTTATGTAAATTTTGTGAGATTTGCACTCTATGCTCATGCAAAATCATTTAAACTTCAATTGTAAACGTTTAAAACCCACGGAAAATCCATATTATTTATTAATATCCAGTAAAACTAAGACAATACATACAAAATTGTTCGCATGGCGGGACAAAGTTAAGATGGACGTGTTTGTACAAAAGTCAAACACGCTATTTTAAAAATATTTATAACGTTCAGAAGTATGTGTGCAATATTAAAATATATACAAAAAGGAGTAAGCGACGCTAGTCACTGGACGATACAAATTGAACTAAAATTTCGATTTTATATTGAACTTAAATCGGCGCGCGAACCTTGTTGTGATGACGGATCCTCCTGATCCATTAACGGTGGTTTTCAGTACCACAAGCACCGATAACCGTCCCCGTCGAACCCGTCGCTTGCGACGAAGGGCTCGACGAGCGAATTAACCCACAGACACAGCCCACTGAGTTTCTCGCCGGATCTTCTCAGTGGGTCGCGTTTCCGATCCGATGGTAGATTCTGCGAAGCACTGCTCTTGCTAGGGCTAGTGTTAGCCTCACTCTGGTTTTAGCCCCGTGAGCTCACCTACACGTTAAGGCGAAGCTGAAATAGCCTCTCAAGGCTATCAGCATTGGTAGTAAAAAAAAAAGTTGCGATGACGTCACGGGAGACCGGCGCGTTCGGGACGTCCGATCGCGCCTAAAGACGCCCGAGTGCGACCCGATATGCCAATATTGCATGCTACAGACCAGCCAGCATTGTATTTATGTATGTTATACATTACGTACCAAGTACACAGTGAAATAGATCTCGAGACTAAAGCAAAATAAATACTTTCTAACTGAAAATCCAGTAAGCATTGTATCCACTATTGTTATCGGTTAATAGTATACTGACTATACTGAGACCTTAGAACTTACATTTCAAGGTGGGTGGTGCATTTACGTTGTAGATGTCTATGGGCTCCAGTAACCACTTAACACCAGGTGGGCTCAATGGACATCTTAAGCTATGGTAATCCAGTCCAAGACGTTTGCAAGAAGATAGATTAATATCTTGTTACACACTCGCAGATTTTGGCGAGCAAGTGTGTGGACCACCACCATAGTAAGAATTGCGATTGGGAATTCTTTCACCGGACGGCTTTTCTAAATCTGAGTGCTGTGTTTCGGAACTTGATTGTATACAAGCTTAGACGTCAAAAGTATTTAGCGCAAAGCTATTTTATGATAACTACTGTTACACTCACAAAAAATCTTCTATTATTGAAGTGCCCGGCTAGAACGGCCAAAGGACCACTTGAACGGTCGATCAGTTATTTTGTCGTCTATTTTATGTACATATGAGAACGGTCAATTCGTTCCTTGTCGTCTGATTCGTGTCCGTCTTTTAGGAAGTCAAAAAAGTACTGCCTGCCGCTAGTCACGTCCGCCCTCGTTCCATTTCACCCTTTATTTTTGAATTCTTGTCGAGTGTCGTGTCTCAGTCTGTGTCTAGTCGTTGTAGGTCTTATGTCCTGTCAAGTAGATTGCACGCCACGACACTACCCAATTCCTCAATTCACAGAGAATTTACCACCGATATTCGAAGGCCAGGTTTTTGCAATGCACTCAATGTAAAAACAAATAAAGATCAATTTGTGCCAACAACTACCTTCATTTTAGATCGGAGGGGGGTAATTGGAGTATGTTCAGTTTTTTTTATTGACGTATAGGCAGTCGAGCATACGGCCCACCTGATGGTGAGTGGTTACCGTCGCTCATAGACGTCAGCAATGCCAGGCGCAGAGCCAAGCCGCTGCCTACCAAATGTGGCTTAAATGACTATGTGGGCTTAAATGAAAATTGTAACAAGAGCTGTAGACATTGTATGTCTTTTGGCAATATAATTGCCGTCAGCTATCTTAAGGTATTTTGACGAGCTGTCACTTGTGAGTTAAATTTCATAAATTCTACCCCATTCTTAAAACTGCAACGAGAATACTTCGCGGTAATAGATAGAGTTTTGGTACCACATCAACATAAAGACATATAAAAGAAAACATGAAGCACACAACGCGGATAGTGAATAAGGACAAGAAGTGGTGAGTGCAAATACACAGGATCGGCGGTCCATTCTAGTAATAGCGATACGGAAAGTTATTTATGTCGAGGTTAATAATTTTTATGTCAGCCGAATACAACGTTACGTCCATAATAAAACACCATTATTAAACTACGGGGATCCTTTCACGGTCGCGATGGCTATAAAAGTTCCGGTGAAGGCCCCGAGGTGTCAGTTTAATTACTAAACCGAATTGCCGCGTAGATTACCCTGAATTTTTGTTATCAAATTATACGGAACTAAAATTTCCGACTTCCGTTTGTTTTGCGGGAATTTACTGGTGGTAGGACCTCTTGTGAGTCCGCGCGGGTGGGTACCACCACCCTGCCTATTTCTGCCGTGAAGCAGTAATGCGTTTCGGTTTGAAGGGTGGGGCAGCCGTTGTAGCTACACTTGAGACCTTAGAACTTATATCTCAAGGTGGGTGGCGCATTTACGTTGTGGATGTCTATGGGCTCCGGTAACCACTTAACACCAGGTGGGCTGTGAGCTCGTCCATCCATCTAAGCAATAAAAAAATAATAAACAAAAATTGACATATATAGCAAACTTTGAAGTGGTCGAGTATACTGTGAGATACGAGTATACCGCAAGCCTCTGTCTAAAAGATAACATTGTAAAGACCACGTTCTAAAAGCTTTATGCATTAGACGCAATGGAATACAAAATGAAATTAATAGGAAGCGCGGGGTCAATGGTCGCGACAGAACGCAGAGGCGAGTGTGACATGGTAGGTTCACATAGACACAGCCCACTGAGTTTCTCGCCGGAACTTCCCAGTGGATCGCGTTTCCGATCCAGTGGTAGATTCTGCGAAGCACTGCTCTTGCTAGGGCCAGTGTTAGCAACACCTCCGGTTTGAGCCCCGCGAGCTCACCTACACGCTAGGGTAACGCTGATATAGCCACTCAAGGCTATCAGCATAAGTAGAGAAAAAAAAAACTAGCTATTACAATTATATATGTTTAAAAACTTTAATAGCCAATCCTCTTCTCCAGCCTAATTTTATGTTTGCTGGTTTAGTTTAAATGATTTAATATAATATTTTGTCGGTTAATAAAAAAGCAAATAATAGAACGAAGTAACGCCTTCATCGTCGAAGGTATTTTCGGGCATGTGTCTAGTACATATGTATTAGCGATAGGAATACATCGGTCGTCTCATATTTTAGTCCACGAAGGCACACTATTAAAAAATCCTCGCACATCCACGCGTTTTCCGAATTAAATACACCGTCTTCAACGGATTCGCCTTCAAATATGTACTTTCGTTTAAAAACTTTAAAAAAAAACCATGTCTAACGTGAACCCGGAAGCTGTTCGATTGCCGGAAATGCATCGGAAATAGATTGTCGCGATTCAAAATGGATGCTACTGCAGATGAGAACGCCCTCGTGTCGTAGCATCGCATTTGTTTACTGACACAAATGGGTATAGGGAAACGGAAAAAAGATTTCCGACTGAACGCGTTATATTGATCGATATACTGACTGTACTAATGTTGTTATTCGATATCTGTATTTATAGATATACCAATAACAAAATTAATCTTGTCAAAATCGTCAGCCCGATTTATGAGGCTTGTGGGGAGTGCTTAGTGGTAGGCAGTGGCCCCTGATTGCTGAAGTCCACGGGCGACGTCTTTGGAACCACAGGGACTCCTAAATTGGGTCTAAACGACCATTCCTAATTTTGTTCTAAATTATTTATTAATTATTATTAAATATTAGCTGTACCCGTCCGCTTCGCCCCCGCAACTGGTGTAGGGAGTCCAACACTCATACAAATATTAGTATTTCCATTAAGTACATGTATTTTCTAAATGAATACCAAGTTTCAAGTCAATCGGATGCACGGTCCAGTAGTTATAACGGAACATCCGTAAAAACCACTGTAGATTTATATATTAGTATAGATAAAACACAGTAAGTATTGAATACAAAATAGTGAAAGATAGAAATTTGTTCCCGGAAAACGTCGATTTTTAAATAGCTACTTTTTCCTTTAGAAGCGCAACATATGACGCAGACTGTGAACGCCTGCCGCCATTAATTTCTGGCATGATTAATAGCTTTAATATATTCAACTCGTCCGTGTCAGAGCACGTGAGATTATCAAAGTGCAAAATCAATCTCGGATTTATCTCACGTATTCCATGTGAGTGGGCGTTGTAATTTAGCAGCTCATTATTGATGGATTAAACTCGAGTTAAACTGATGAGATACTCGGGACAAGATCAATCTTTATTGATGTAATAAAAATGTAATGTAAGGTTTCTTTTTTTTGTAATACGTGTTTTACAAAATGGCAGTAGTTAGACAGTGTTGTAATGAAATTAGCTGTGTGGCCTATCTATAGTTAATATTATAAAGCTGAAGAGTCTGTTGTGTGAACGCGATAATCTCAGGAACTACTGGTCCGATTTGAAGCATTCTTACAGTGTTAGATAGCCCATTTATCGAGGAATGTTTTAAAATCGGGGTTTTTTTCCCTTTTGAGAGTTTCCACGGCGTGCGCTGCGGAAACGGTTAAAGTTTCGCTAAAATAATGTAAAAGAGAATTGTTCCTCTTCAAAAGATCTAAAAAAAAGTCCGGTACAGCATATGTCTCTATGTTAAGGTTGGCTCTCTGTAACGTTTTATATGATAACCAAATTTGTTCTTAAATAAAGCATTATTTGTGAAGGTGTTTTTATAAAGATGATATTCTACGTAAATGAAGAGGCAGGTAAAATTTAGCGTTATGCTTTTTTTTCTTTTTTTTTTATTGCTTAGATGGGTGGACGAGCTCACAGCCCACCTGGTGTTAAGTGGTTAATGAAGCCCATAGACATCCACAACGTAAATGCGCCACCCACCTTGAGATACAAGCTCTAAGGTCTCAAGTATAGTAACGACGGCTGCCCCACCCTTCAAACCGAAACGCATTACTGCTTCACGGCAGAAATAGGCGGGGTGGTGGTACCCACCCGCGCGGACTCACAAGAGGTCCTACCACCAGTAATATGCCAAACTAACTATTCCACGCGGACGAAATCGCGGGCAAAAGCTAGTTATTTTTATATTTCGTTCCGTGGGTAGGATACAGAGAGATTTATCACAAAATCGGTAATAGCGTTGTTTGAGTACATTATATTACGATTATCAATCGGTATTTAGGTATTCGTTGAATATAACTTACACTGTAAATTTCGCGCCTTTTAATAGTTTAGTCTATGATGTTTGCTCTCTCACTACTCTATGACATTGAACGAACACATTTAGCTTTCAATCTAATAAAAGTAACCACCAATTATTAATAAGTGTTTCCTTAAGAACCTATCGGTATTTCTGTTGCGAATTGAGATTCCGACGCCATGCCTCAGACTTTTTTTTTTATTGCTTAAATGGGTAGACGAGCTCAAGGTCTACCTGGTGTTATGTGGTTACCGGAGCCCTAAAATTTTTTGGACTATCTAAATTCCGCCACCCACCTTGAGATATGATTCTAAGTCTCAGTTTTAAAGTACAGCGGCTGCCCTAGCCTTCAAACCGAGATGCATTACTGCTTCACGGCAGAAATAGGCAGGGTAGCGGCACCTAGCCGTACAGCTTCCATTTTTTGATGGGTCTGATCCGGTAACCACTTATCATCAGGTCTTCTGTCCAAGAGTAAAAAAGTATGTGCACTTGTGATAACATCTCTGTACCAAAGCACGTACAAAATCATGCTTGGAAAAATAGTAAAGATATAGATTTTTAATTACACATTCTCAATGAAACAACATAAAAGAAAAGTTAAAAAAATCTCAATTCGAAACGTCTGCAAACGTTTATAAAATCAATTAAATAAATCTGATTAAAAACTGACTGTCTGCGGTATCAACAGAACGTCCGTAATAGAAATATTGTATAGTCTGCGTTCATTTGTTTTTCTTCATTTCGCTTTGGACATTAGCGTGTTGTGGCGTCATCGTAACACGTCAAAGAAATGTCACTTTTATTTGTGGAGCCTGAACTTGGAATTTTGGTTGGCGACGAGGCAGTTTTGTTTAGAAGCTTTACTGGTGGTATGGCGTATTGTAAGCCCAAATGGTTAGATGCAACGGTCCTACTTATTTTTGTCACGAAGCAGTCACGTCTTATGCATTGAAGGGTGGGACCACAACTCACTGAGCTTCTCGCTGAAATTCCTCGGTGGACCGCGATTCTCGCAAGCTAAGGCTGGTGTTAGCAAATCCTCTCAGGCTTAGCAAGTGAGGTCACCTACCCGGCCACGCGAAGCTAGATAGAATAGTGTTGTGGCCTAAAGGATAAGATGCCCGATATATTCGTATATAGCGATGCACCGGTGTTCGAATACCGCAGGCGAGTACCAATTTTTCTAATGAAAAATACGTACTTATCAAACGCTCACGATTGTCTTCCACGGTGAAGGAATAACATAATGTAATAAAAAACAAACCCGTAATAATTATAATTTGCGTAATTACTAGTGGTAGGACCTCTTGTGAGTCCGCACGGGTAGGTACCACCACCCCTATTTCTGCCGTGAAGAAGTAATGAGTTTCGGTTTAAAGGTTGGGGCAGCCGTTGTAACTATACTTGAGACCTTAGAACTCATATCTCAAGGTGGGTGGCGGCGTTTACGTTGTATATGTCTATAGGCTCCAGTACCCACTTAACACCAGGTGGGCTATAATATTAGCTCGTCCACCCACCTAAGCAATAAAAAAAGCCTTTTAAACTACCAATGAATAGGAAGGTAAAGAAGAGTGTATAAAAAAGGTAGGGTATGAACAGAAACCGACGAACAACCAAACAAGCATCAGTAAAATAAATAATTTCTTTTTCTATCCATACATGCAGACGGTACCTTTTTTTTCGGGCAGGTGACCGAACCTCATACAATTTATCTGTGTCTAGAGGTAGCGTAGGATATGACGGTCTGCAGATTTTGAGAGCAGACTGTGTACCTAAGGATTTTTTGGGAGCTTACCCACCAAAGGACAATTCCCCTTGCAATGCAGACGGTACCTGTCTTCGTAATATTATTGTAGCTTTGTTTACTCGTGTTACATACGTCCGTCAGCATTCAATTATCAGATTAATTCCATCCTTTAAACAGTTGTTTTTGGCACTTGAGGAACGGCGACAGATCTGTTCGGCCCCACGTCACATCACCTTTATAATACAAAATCTCATCGTACTTTACCCTCCCGCCTCGCCATGTCCTATACTTAGTAGCTATGTAGCTTCAACAAAAACGTTGCTAAGCACCGCCCTAATTAATTCTGCTAAGCGGATAACAATTTGCAGACAAATGGCTTTAGTGAAATCTAGGTAAATCCTCATTGAAACTCGCCAAAAAACTTTTATCGTCCTTGTTAATTTGCTTTAGGTTTACGTCCGAAGCTTCAATAAGGGATTTTTCTTCATTCACTAAACACAATTTGTGCGGATTGTAATCTATCTATTTATATAAAAATGAATTGCTGTTCGTTAGTCTCGCTAAAACTCGAGAACGGCTGGACCGATTTGACTAATTTTGGTCTTAAATTATTTGTGGAAGTCCAGAGAAGCTTAAAAGGTAGATAAATATGAAAATGCGCGTAATTAAATTAAAAAAATGTTTTTCCTTTGATGTGTCCCCCGTCGGACGGATTCCTGTTTGTTTTAATATTATTTTATACAAAAGCATAGGTCTTTTATTTATCGATTGAGGCACTGCGAAGTCTGCCGGGTCAGCTAGTCATTTATAAAAGCAAAAAATTTATGTTATACATTCTAAGGCATAGTTCGCATTGATTTAACTTGTATTTTTAGATTTTGTTTACTATTTATTTTTCATTGATGTTGTTGTTTTACAATTCCTTAGCGTCTCTATTGTTAATGCTGATGGATGTGGAATAGAAAGCAACTGAGATTAGTCAATATATTTTAATCAAAATAAGGTGGGGTCAAATTTAAAGGTTTTGAATAAAGAACTGTATTTAACTTTTAAACCTGAAACACACAAAAAATAATTTCAAGAAAAACTTATAGAAACTCAAGGTCCGTATAACATTTGGACTGTTGGTGTGGTATACAATGAACGCCCGCTCGGTACAAGAACGCTTGTGGTATTGTCCTGCATCTTGGTCTGAATATGTATAGCCTAAGACGTTATTAAGACACAATTTCAATCAAGAAACCAACTGACATAAACGAAAATATAACATTATACAAAACAGAACAAAAATTCAATAATAGACTAAAGAATCAATCGTCCATGCCAACGAAAACTGTGCAATTTTCGAAACATTAAAAATAACATTAACTATATGACAATAAAAATGCGAGATTAAATCGTAAAAGGATTTCTAAATATATAATCGAAACGAGAAAATCTAAGAACACAAACAAAATGAAAATCCACCTACAAAATGCTTCCAGATCATTCGATTGAGAGCCTTCTCGATAAGACAGAGTTTTAGGACCACCCGATTATCTAACTCGAACAGGATCCCGTAAATAAGGTATTGAAATTTGAATAAACAGGGTCAGGGTTTTGTATTGAGCTCTCACGAGATACGGAGAGTTTTACGGACCGTTTGAAGGCTCAGAGCTACAAAAATATTCATTGATTTGTATTTTACGATGACTAAGTAATTCATTCCGGGGCTTTAATTCGGGTAAGACTTTTCCAAACAGTTCAATAGTGATCGTTTCCGCTATGCACTATATTTACAAATATAAGAAGTTTTACAAATATCATTATATATTATTTCATATAGTTACGCCGGTAAGAGTAAAGTCATCTATCGCCGAATAGCAAAAACGAATATCAAAAGATCGAGTGAGATCGAGAACACTCGAGAAGTACAACGCCATCTAATTTCAGATAGCGGAAACACTCATCGAAGCTACTCGACTTGCCCAGAATTTTCTCGATAAATCTAGGGATGTCTATCTATAGGTATACTAATAAATAAATATACAGTGGTTTTTACGGATGTTCCGTTATAACTACTGAACTATGCATCCGATTGACTTGAAACTTGGTATCCATTTAGAAAATACATGTACTTAATGAATAGGCTAATATTTATATGAGTGTTGGACTCGCTAATAATAATGACAATAAAATAAATAATAATGTTAATTTTAAATGCCCAGCGAAGCGGGCGAGTACGGCTAGTCAACTATAAAAACGTTGCAGAGACGGCACGAAGCAGTCAGTAATCCGAGCTACTCGAAGCGAAACGGCTAACGGATCACCTGAAGCGAAGCGGAAGAAGTGAATTAAGAATTTTAGTGTTTTGTGAGTATTATAAGTGTTAATACAGTATTAATATTTTGTACTTCAGTAGAATTTTTATTTATCCCGAACCCCGGCGCGTAGTAGTATGTTTTGTGTTGTGGACATTAGAGCCAAGCTCACGCTGTTTTGTGTTGGTCTAGAATAGCACGAAATTATCGTTTCCCATGGATGCTGTAAGTTCACTCAGAGATTCACTGAAGAATTATCAGCGGCTATCTCTGATCATAATAGCGTACTGTGGTATCCTGCCAATTTCATCCGTGAAGCGGTCATGCGTTTCGGTCTGATTCAGAGTCCGTTTTGATTAGACACCATTGATATTTCAATGACTTTGTGACAAGGTGATCGGTGACCACGTAATGGTATTTATAGGCTTCAGTATTTAACATCAAGTGAGTGAGTTGGTTCACTCACTCGTCTATGCAATAAAAAATTTAGCTAATAGTAATTGTTGGAGATTTTTAATATTTGCTACGAAGTGCTTTAGTTAGGTATTCACATTGAATTAATTCCGATCAACTAGTTAAACAGTTGACGAGTGATACTGGTGGTAGGACGTGTTGTGAGTGCGCACAGGTAGGAACCACCACCCTGCTTGTTTCTGCCGTGAAACAGTAATGCGTTTCGGTTTGAAGGGCCCATCCGTTGTACTGTAAAAACTGAGACCTTAGAACTCATATCTCAAGATCTCAAGGAAGGTGGCGGCATTTACGTTGTAGATGTCTATGGGCTCCGATAACCACTTAACACCAGATGGGCCGTGAGCTCTTCCACCCAGATAAGCAATTAAAAAAAAAAAAAAAACCCGTTCGTAATGCACAGAGAATCATCACCATCAACAATATCTCTCCAAATTAAATTTATATTAGACTGCAGTGCGATGACACAATACGAAAAAAAAAAACCAGGAAGCATCTAAAATTCTGGAATGTACCAAATAAATATTATTATTGTTGGTTTAATAAATGAAATTAGTTTTCATTTTAGTTTCGTATAAAAGATTTAAGTTTATTCCTATTTCGACCTCGATTTCAGTACACTAAATTTGAGCCGTGTTCACACCGACGTCCGTGTAATAAAATATTCCATTACCCAAATCGGCGTTTAAGTAAACGAAGTCGGGAAACGTAAGAAGATAGAACGAACCTTTGTAAATGGAAGCGGAAAAGCGGGTTTCTTGAGTGCGTTACCTCGCGTCTTTGTTTGTGGACTCCGAATGAGGGATGTAGCCATATAAAGCCGACACGCCTTTAGATGTCGGACCGAATGCTTACGAATTTGCCTCCTTGGCTTTTATCATTTAATTAGGTTTTTTTTTTATTCTTTGTAATAGAACGTTTTTTAACGTTAAATTTAAGGAAAGCCGTCCGTGTGGAAAGTACATTCGAATACATTACATTTTTTTTGGTATGTAACACAATTTCCACGTTCGGAACAAATTATAATAAGTCGGTTTGTGGAAGTCATTTTTTATTTTATTTTTAGGTCAAAAGTTATAATGGCGCTAAAGTGGTTGTTTTTTTAAGGGATTTTATGACCTGGTAACTAAGACCTTTAGTTCAGGTTTTATTTTAATTTTACTGAAAACTTTTTTTATGTGAAAAATGATATTATGAAATCAAATGAAGTTGGTTAATATGAAACATGGCATAAAATGAAAAGAAATGAAATGAAATGAGATGATAAGGGACGAAATTATATAATCTCAGTAAAATGGTGGTCATTTACTGAGACTCTTTCAGTGGACTTTTTGGAGGATCCCGAGAAGTTGCGTTAAGCGGCTTTGTTTCATTTTCCCACATTTGTGCACTTTCACAGATATTGAACAGCTAATAAGCGACCGTTATTACACATTTAAACCTGAAGAAACACTAAATCGACAAAATAAAACAAATCACACAACGTCACTCCTCGCGTTCCCGCCAAAAAGTCCAAAGTGGTTGAAGAGTGATGGAATGCACAGATAATGTCAAATCCTACTATCCTACTATAACATTATAAACGCGAAATTTGTAAGAATATATAATATGGATGTATGTTTGTTACTTTTTACAATAAAATAATTTTATTACACTATTTTTAATTCAAATTTATTAAAATTTATTTTCTTTTTATCAGCTGGATTTTCTATAAAAGCGTATTTTGTTAGTTAAACTTATATTATTTTTTTTGAGGTTTATTTCACGCTGCGTACACGCCCTTAAAAAGTCTGCAAGTTGTCTGATGGAAGAGCAGACCACGTCTTACTGGAATGCGGTGGTGTTCGAAATACCGTGTAAAATAAATAGGCACATTAAAGTCGCTACCCAAGATCGTCGACAATATAAGAGGGCCAATCAATCTCTTGGAGGAACCGCAATGGCAAGAGTAAAGATTTCATCAGGACGAAGACAGGCGTTTTTTTCTGTTTTATTGTTCAGATGGGTGGACGAACTCACAGCCCACCTGGTGCTAAGTGGTTACTGGAGCCCATAGACATCTACCACGTAAATACGCCACCCATCTTGAGATTTAAGTTGTAAGGTCTCAGTATAGTTACAACGGCTGTCCCACCCTTCAAACCGAAACGCATTACTGCTTCACGGCAGAAATAGGCAGGGTGGTGGTACCTACCCGCGCGGACTCCCAAGAGATACTGTGGCGGGTAGCCATCATACAACGCAAGATAATTGACAGATGCCTGAATCTCGCTTACGACATTTTCAAGATAAAGCGCATATATAAAAGTTCCAAACAACAACATTCGGACCGTCGGTCTACCGAGCAAATATCACCCGTTCGGTAGAAGATCTTTCCCTCCTCGTTAAGCCCCAAATTGGTGACCTGCGACGAGATGTGAACACGCAACCTTCTGATTCATCATCAGCGCATCAAGAACTTCAGCTACCACAATCCCCGCATTCTCGCAGATAAAAGCACGTCATTGACAGTCGTCCTACAGCAAGCCGGCATCGCAGCCTCAACAGGACCATCGCAGCCGACTCACCGCGCTTCCTGGTCCTACGGCACGCAACTTCACTGCCTCATCACGCCGCTACAGTTCATCGCAGCCCACGACCGGATCATCAACGCTTGGGGTCACACATCTTCGGCGTGGCAGCTCTGCATCACATGGACTACGCACGACACGCACGCAACATTCAAGCTCAGTCTCGACTCACCGCAGACTTTGAGCAGCACTGGCGACAATCACGCAGCATTCAGCTCAGTTTCGACTCACTGCAAACTTCGAGCAGCACTGGCGACACGCACGCAGCATTCAAGCTCAGCCTCGACTCACCGCAGGCTTCGAGCAGCACTGGCCCTTGCAAGCTAATCTCAGCACGGACAACACTAACTAAAAATGACACAACCTCCAGTCTCGGAGGGGAGTGATGTGGCGGGTAGCCATCATACAACTCAAGATAATTGACAGATGCCTGAATCTCGCTTACGACATTTTCAAGATAAAGCGCATATATACAAGTTCCAAACAACAATATTCGGATCATCAGGTTTGAGCCCCGTGAGCTCACCTACAAAAGTTAGGGTTACGCTGATATAGCCTCTCAAGGCTCTCAGCTTAGGTAGGAAAAAAAAAAAAAAAAAAACAATATTCGGACCGCCGGTCTACCGAGCAATATCACCCGCTCGGTGGAAGATCTTCCCTCGGTCGTTAAGCCTTACAATACTACCACCAATGATTACGCAAATTATAATTTTGCGGGTTTGATTTTTATTACACGATGTTATTCCTTCACCGTGGAAGTCAATCGTGAACATTTGTTATGTAAGTATTTCATTAGAAAATTTGGTATCCGCCTGCGGGATTCGAACATTCGTGTCCAGCGATGCACCGGACGTCTTATCCTTTGGGCCACGACGACTTCGCATAAATACTGCGGTCAGTTGCGAAACTCAAACGAATACAAGAGTAACCACTTCTCCAACAGTGGAATCATTACAAGCTGTTATTAGGGTTCCCTTTTTGGTGCTAATTGATTAGAAATTTTTTATTACAGTTTGTTTACTGAAGCCGTCGTGGCTTATTGGATAAGACGAAATGTACTCTTATTGAACAACGCGACAACGCTGGTGTTCAAATCCGGCAGGATGGTATCAATTTCATAAGAAAATATTGCTCATTTTTTGAAGTACTTTTTTCAATGTTTAGACACAACGAATAAATCTATACATATAAAGTTTATTTGTATGTAAAGATTATTTTCGCAAGCGTTCTCATATTATTTGTGGTAGGCAGCGGCTTCGCTCTGCCCCTGGCATTGCTGAAGTCCATGGCCGACGGTAACCACTCACCATCAGGTGGGCCGTATGCTCGTCTGCCTAAAGGGCAATAAAAAAATAAAAAAATAAAAATAAATATTCCAGCCCATTTACCCAATATAGTGTTTCGGAGCCTGTTACCCTAAAAAGCCACGGATTTAGAATTAGCTTGGTTTTCGGAGCCTCAGGGGGATACCCGACAAAGATTTATCGAGTAGACCTTACATTGAGAAAGATTACCCGTGTCTTAAGATTTTTGTTTTGCGTTCTAATTAAAAGTATGCGACCCAAAACGCCTAAGACCGAGTCTTGTTACAATGCTTGTAATCTAATATCTATAGATTAATACGTGAAGCAAAAAACGTTTACCCAATTTTACGAAAATTGCGCGTACGGAGGAGTACGAAATTTCTAACACTTAAGGAGAAAGAGTGCAGAATGCAAATTTTTTTTTATAATCGATTAGTTTGTAATACATTGAATCAATAAAAAAAATTATTACACACACTACGATGTATTTGACACACAAACATATAGATACTTTATGTTTATTGTGAAACTTTTATTATTGCTCAAAGTCTGTGGTTAAATAGAGAATAGGTTAATAAGACATGACACTATTTGTCTATAGTGTAGTCTTGGCGGAATCTGCGATTGTAGAAGTATAATAGTTATAGTCTTTGACAATAGAACCTTAATAATGTTCAAACTTATAATTTCAATTAATTATAGTCGAATTTGGACTACTGCGAGACCACTAGTTATAATTAGTACGTAATAATTTTCATTTTCCAGTCCTTCACGCGTCCAATGATCGGAAACGGTGGAAAGACCTAATAAAAAATAAAACCTGTCTAAACATAATGGTGACGACCCTAAGCAGCGAGAAAACGACGCGAGAATGAGGAGGAGATTTTTATTTTAACATTTCGTTAAATACGCTTTAAATATTCCATAGTGTTCGTGCTGACGGTAGTTGGTCAGGCTGACGGGAGAAGATCACGCGGGCGCTCACCTACCCGCTGGTCTGATCTAGTAAAGACGCTCACAGGCCTGCCAATAACCGAGGTTATAAAGACCGCCGAGGATAGGAAGACGTGGGGAAGCATTATGCTTCGAGTGGTCCGCATTTCAAATTAGTCACGACCTTTAGTAAAGAAGAGACCGACTCAGAAGAAGAAGTTCGTGATCACGAACGACCAGTCATTCCAATACTGCTCGACCTTTATTTCTTTAAGAAATTCATAAACATTTTTTTTTTAACTCAATTACCACGTAAATATGTCGAGTATAGATGTTGAGGTTTTTTCAGCTAAAAACAAACGGAGAAAATGCACATTATCCGTCGGCATTTGAACGTTGTGGTAAAACAATTAACTACATCGGAAATGAAAATCGTATTACAACGTAGAATTAGCTTTTTATTTTTATAATTTACACGCAAAAATGAAGAAGAACAAACTGATAATGTGCTCAGTGAGGCAGTTAAGGATTTTTGTTATGGGGGAGGGTGATGGGAGAGATGTGTTCCGCACTAAACGCTTCACTCTCCTCCCCTTGCCTTTTCATGAGTTCTGTCTCATGCGAGGCTCGGACGTGGGTTGTTGAGCGACAGGAGGTTTTAGTCGGTTCGACTCCGATATGCCCCGCCCTCCATCCCCAGTGGAGGGTGGGAGTCCGGCGATTTCCTCCTGACAAAAAAAAAAAAAAAGGATTTTTTATAGCTTCTAGTTCCTTTTAGCCTTAAGACGAAACGAGTTACCATCATCCTGCCTATTTCCACCGCAAAGTGACAAATGTGTTTCGGTTTAAAGGTTTAAAGGTTACACCACTTACACAATATAATTTAAGACCACTTCAAATCTCAAAATTTTTTTTAATACCAAATGGATCGTTAACGCACCCAACCCCATCACCGCAAAAATAAAATCTGCCCACAAGGGTAATTAAACGAGACACGGTAAGCAATATAAAAATATTTTTTTCTCCATATTCGCTTCTTTTCACAAGATATTTTTTTTTTTTTTTTTATTGCCCTTGTAGGCAGACGAGCATACGGCCCACCTGATGGTGAGTGGTTACCGTCGCCCATGGACTTCAGCAATGCCAGGGGCAGAGCCAAGCCGCTGCCTACAAAACCTACTATTAGTGATAAAGCTATTCATCTGGCCCTATTCAAACTCCCACGATTTATATTCTAGCCACATTCTACATACAATAAGCCCCTTGCACGATACACACACAATTCGAACACATTGGATGGAATGTATGAATGGATCCACGTTGTTATAGAAAGCAAAATTTGATACCAACCTTGATCTTTGGACAAGTAGTTACTGAATCGGATTACTGTACAAAGATACTTGGATCTTATAACGGCCAAGGCCAATTAGTATGTGTAATAAATAAAAGTTAATACACTTTACCAAAGCATATACATATGTGAAAATTCCCAACACCTAATCTTGGGCTTACTGTCTAACACTACTTTAGTAGGTACATAAATACGAATAAAGAGATTTTCTAAATTATAAATTGTATTTTGTATGTTTGTGTAGCTTTTAATATATTATATATGTTACCCAACGTCAATCTTTAATTAACTGGAAATAGTTAAAATTAACTGTTTCCTTGATGTTACGCATGTCAACAACTGTTTAAGACGGTATTCAAGAGAATTCATGACTATGCTGCCCCGACTTTCTCCTTCAAATACGAGTGACTATTGTCGTACAAAACATTCTGGCTCGAACAGTCTAACGGAGCGGAGCTCTGTGTTGCTATCGCTATACACTTGAAGTGGAATAAATGGAATTCATTGGAAAAGTGACTCTTAATTACTGTCAATATGGAAGGCAATGATAATGATGAAGAGAATGGCGTCATCAACGCTGACGTCATCATTTTAAGAACACCATGGAACCAGCCTTACAGCCTTACCAGCCTTAAAGCCAGTAAATGAGTGGACGAGCTCGCGGCCCACCTGATGTCTAAGTGGTGACCGGAGCTCATAGATATCTACAACGTAAATGCCGCCACCTACCCTGAGATATCTAAGATCTCAATTTTTACAATACAACGGTTGCCCCGCCCTTGAAACCGAAACGCATTACCGATTCACTACAGTAATAGGCACCATGGAAGGATGCAGGACCCCATCATATTATGTATTTTCTCAAGAAAGTCTCATTGAGACCATCAGCCTCATCATTGAGTATTATTGAGCACGCAGCATTGAGGACTCACAAGACGTCCTATCACCAGTAATAAATGTCCAACGAATAGATTCTTACTGTTAGCATTGTTAACCAGCGCAGATCTGTCCCACCATCCTGCCTATATCAGTCGCGAAAGAGTTTCGCGTAAATATTTCCGACCAAACTTAATTTAAAAATATAAAAAAAAGTAACGGAAAGCTCGCATGCGTAATTTAAATTAAAAATCGCTGTGGAATATAAACATACCTCTTATCTATATATTAATACGTGAAGCAAAAACTTTGTATCCCTTTTTACGAAAATTGCGCGGACGGAGGAGTATGAAATTTTCCACACTTAGAATATAGAGAAGAAGTGCACAATGCTAATTTTTTTTTAAATAATGCATAAAAGATACATTAAATCAATAAAGAATACATTACACACACTACATACCATGTATTTGACGCACACACGCATGCATACTATTTATTGACAAACTTTTGTTCTTGGCGTCTGTTGTCAAATTGAGAATAGATTATTTATTGTTTGTCTTTGTTAATATTTTTTATAGTGTAGTCTTGGCGAAATTTGTGATTATAGAAGTATAAAATACAATCAAAATAGTGTACAAACTTACAATTCCAATTAATTATAGTCGAATTTCGACTACTGCGGGACCACTAGTTTTTATAAATTTGCAACACATAATACCTGTGAAGCTAACGTTTTAATTAATTACGCACATAAATCATTAAGTGTGTCAACTAATTATCTTATTACAAGATGCGGTGAGCTTATTAAAGCGAGATAAGTAATAACAGTGTAATAACAATTTGAAGTTTTGTTTTTTTAGCTTCTTTTTTATTTTATTACGTAAATGCGTGAACGAGCTCATCGCTCGTCTGATGTGAAGTGGTTACTGGAGTCCTTAATCACCACAACGTGAATGCTGCCACAAAAAAATAAAACTTGCGTAATTACTGGTCGTAGGACCTCTTGTGAGTCCGCACGGGTACCACCGCCCTGCCGATTTCTGCCATGAAGCAGTAATGCGTTCCGGCTTGAAGGGTGGGGCAGCCGTGTAAGAGACCTTAGAACTTATATCTCAAGGTGGGTGGCGCGTTTACGTTGTAGATGTCCATGGGCTCCAGTAACCACTTAACACCAGGTGGCATGTGAGCTCGTCCACCCATCTAAGCTAAAGAAAAATAAAAAAAATAAAAATACTTCATATCACAAACGCAATTAGTTCAACCTTGAATTACTCCTCGTCTTATCAAGTTTGATAATTTTCGTAACAGAAAAAGAAATGGAACGAAAGAGAAATATTAGATTGGAAGGGCTCGACGAGCGAATTAACCCACAGATACAGCCCACTGAGTTTCTCACTGGATATTCTCAGTGGGGCGCGCTTCCGATTCGGTGGTAGATTCTGGCGAAGCACTGCTCTTGCTAGGGTCAGTGTTAGCAACATTCTGGTTTGAGCCCCGTGAGCTCACCTACATGTTAGGGCGAAGCTGAAACAGCCTCTCAAGGCTATCAACATAGGTAGGAAAAAAATGGCAGCTTATCGAGAGGTCTTATGAGTTCGGCACCCCGATGGTCATGTTTTTTTATTGATTACAGTAAAGCCTTTGATTGCTTCAAACGGAATCACCTGTGGAAAATACTAACAGATTTAGGAGTATCGCAACATCTGGTCCTACATAATTTTACATCAAATGATTATTTGCCACAAAACTGACAAGTTAATAAGGAGTATTGACTTCTATCTATACATTAATACGTGAAGCAAAAACTTTGTATCCTTTTTTACGAAAATTGCGCGGACGGAGGAGTATGAAATTTTCCACACTTATAGAGAATATAGAGAAGAAGTACACAATGCTAATATTTTTTTTAAATAATGCATAAAAGATACATTAAATCAATAAAGAAAACATTACACATACTACATACCATGTATTTGACGCACACACGCATGCATACTATTTATTGTCAAACTTTTGTTCTTGACGTCTGTTGTCAAATTGAGATTAAATATTGTTTGTCTTTGTTAATATTTTTTATAATGTAGTCTTGGCCAAATTTGTGATTATAGAAGTATAAAATACAATCATAATAGTGTACAAACTTATAATTCCAATTAATCATAGTCGAATTTTGACTACTACGGGACCTCTAGTTTTGAGAAAAACACAACCTATGTTTTCTTTAACTCAAAGCTTACCCAATGAAAATTCACGCTGCAATATCACAAACAATAAGTTAGTTTCACTTAAGTTTCTTAACTAGTCCCTAGCTGTATCAACAAAGGTGCAAAGTTACTCAGTATTGTGTTAGAACTACAATAAAAAGATTACTATATAGTGTTCTCAGATTCCACGTGCAAATTTTAAAAACATTATAAGAGGTTTATTTGAAATTTTAGAAATTTTGTCATCTTTTTAATACGCTTTTATTAGCTTCAGTATGTATGCTAGTATGTAACGGAATCTTTGAACATGATTTTGACCCCCTTTAAAAGTCGGATTAATTTGAAATTTGGTATACTTATTAAGGACCGATGACAATTCAATATTTAAAAAAAATTGAAAAAATAAATGGAAGAAATTGAAATTCAACTAAAAAATGAAAAATAAATAATACTTTTTAAAAAAATACGCATTGATAGAAAATCCAACTAAAAAATATAAAATAATTCATAATAAGTTTGAATTGAAAATAGTGTACGAAAAAATTATTTTATTGTAAAAAAAAGCGTGGGGTGCATGGTATCACTGTTATAAATATTTTATGAACAGATATGAGTAGAATGGTTATTTTGATAATATCCTGAAAAGCACCCCACGCTTTTTTACAATAAAATCATTTTTTCTTACACTATTTTTAATTCAAATTTATTTTCAATTTTTTTAGTTGGATTTTCTATAAAAGCATATTTTGTTGTTTTTTTAAACTATTATTTATTTTATAGCTCAAGACGGGCAAACGAACTCAAGCTCGCCTTCTCTTAAGGAGGTAAGTGACTCCACTGCATAATGAATATCCAATCCATCAAAGAAGAATGCAAGTCTTCTTCGCGGCAGAAATAAACAAGGAGTTGGTACGAATAATTAAGCATAATTAATTATCTTTGCTGTGGTTGGATAACATAATCTCTAGCATAATCGAGCATAATCGGCATAATCGTATCGCTCTCGACATGAACACACTGAATCCAAACAGACACGAAAGTTTGTTCGTATGAAGGGCTTCATAGAAACTCCTTCCAGTTCCTGACACCGATAGCTTTGAGGTCGTGCTCTACGTCTGAACAGAGCAGGGTGGGAACCCTGGGCAACTGCTCTGGGCTGTAAGGCCTAAGATGATGATGATGATGTTAATAGAAACTCATCTTGAATGCTGATTACCGTGTGACATGAGACAGGAAAGCTAGCTCACAATAATAGCTACCACAAAAGTACGCTATTAGATCACCTAGTATTTAGATGTTTGTCAAAACTATTCCACTTACCTAATGCGAAATCACAGGCGGGACCGAGGAATACATGGGCGCAGTCGTTATACGCGTCGATGGCGGAAATGACAGCATATGCTGCATCGCAGTCTGTGACGTCATAGGTCTGCCACTCGAAGCCGACCCACGAGGGAAAGGCATCCTGGACCGCTGGATGCTGCATAGCCAGCTCCAACACTGGCTCCACCTGTGTATCGAATTACTAGATCAGTTCGTGATTCGTCACTGCATGATGTCTTAGGGGGAGGGAGGAGGGAGGGAGGGAGATCATCATCCTATCTAGTCTCATGGTTTCCGTAAAAGGATGCCTAGGAGAAAGAGTGGCAACTCTTTTTAAGTACTATGCCAGCGTAATGCAATCTCCAAATAGTATTGTTACGCCGGTAAGAGTAACGCCTACTATTTTATGTTTATTGCTTAGATGGGTGGACGATCTCACAGCCCACCTGGTGTTAAGTGGTTACTGGAGCCCATAGACATCTACAACGTAAATGCGCCACCCACCTCGAGATATAAGTTCTAAATAGGCGGGGTGGTGGTACCTACCCTTGCGGACTCCCAAGAGGTCCTACCACCAGTGATTACGCAAATTATAATTTTGCGGGTTTGATTTTTATTACACGATGTTATTCCTTCACCGTGGACGTCAATCGTGAGTACGTATTTCATTAGAAAAATTTCGGGGTTGGTTGGTTTAATGCCTAAAAGCAACGCACTATGAATAAACGCAGAGGTTCCAGATAGTATGAATAAATTCAACTCCAGTGGCGCGAGGTGCTTTGTTAAAAATTGGAAGAATGGATCATAGGCCGTATTAATATTCTGCGTATTTCTGCCACTCACTTCAACTATACTTGAGACCATAGAACTTATATCTCAAGGTGGGTGGCGCATTTACGTTGTAGATGTCTATGGGCTCCAGCTATCACTCAATATCATATAACATAATCAATCAGGTGGGCTGTGAGCTGGTCTACCTGTGAGGCGGTGGATATATTCTTGGCTATTACTAGGGCTTGAGCTCACCTACCCGTCCAGGCGTAGTTAAAATAACCCCTTAGGCTACCAGTAATAATACCAGTAATAAATAAAATAAAAGTACATTTTAATTTTGCATAAAAAGTTATAGGTAGATCCGGTATCGGTTTATGGATATTTTAGTAACACGAGATTGTATTATTACAACAGAACAATCGATCTGTGATTAAAAGGTTCCCTGACGTAATTTGCAGTGTATATATATGTTCATAGTTATATCTGGGAGCCTCGAGCGTTCGTCTTTTGAATGTACCCTTCCCAAATTAAAATAGAACCCTCAACAATATTCGTCAGGCTACCGGGAGTTTCCCTTTTAACCGACTTCAAAAGAGTTGGAAGTTATCGGCCGCCTTTTTTTCAATAACTTACTTTCTACGTGAATCAATTTTGTTGATTCCTTGAATTGAAATTGATGAATATTTCATGTTATTTTGTTAAAATCGGTCACAGTCGGTTAAAGGCGGTCACATCCCACCTGGTGTTAGGTGGTTACTGGAGCCCATAGACATCTACAATGCAAATGCGCCACACACCTTGAGATATAAGTTCTAAAGTCTCAGTATAGTTACAACGGCTGCCCCACTCTTCAAACCAAACCGCATTACTGCTTCACGGCAGAAATAGACAGGGTGATGGTAGCTACCCGCGCGGACTCACAAGAAGTCCTACCACCAGTAATGAAAGACATAAGGAAGTATATGCCGAAAGTATATACTGACGGACAAAAGGGAATGCAATGTTGCTGTCGAGGATATCGAAGAAAGAGCAAAGTGGAGGAGTAGATTAAGGAAAGTTGACCCCACCACAATGTAGGATAAATAATTAGGAAAAGAGAAAGAGATTTCCCGGAACAGACGTCATTTACTCAAATATTGTGTACATTGACACGATCGCGTCGTCTCTATGATCTAATCACGAATAAATGCGATGTAATAAACTATTCAGTCACCCCTCGTCCGATATTCTCAACAGAGTCGAGGTTATCATTGTCTTTACGATTGAAAGAAATGATTCAATGTCTGAGCAGATAGCTTATTACTGCCGAGATTAATTGACAAGGAATGTGTGTTTTCGATAGTTTTTTTTATTTTTATTTTTTTATTGCTTAGATGGGTGGACGAGCTCACAGCCCACCTGGTATTAAGTGGTTACTGGAGCCCATGGACATCTACAACATAAATGCGCCACCCACCTTGAGATATAAGTTCTAAGGTCTCAGTATAGTTACAACGGCTGCCCCACCCTTCAAACCGAAACGCATTACTGCTTCACGGCAGAAATAGGCAGGGTGGTGATACCTACCCGTGCAGGCTCACAAATTATAAATTTGCGGGTTTGATTTTTATTACACGATGTTATTCCTTCACCGTGATAGAGCTACTAGTGTTTCGCTGAATCTACCACCGGATCGAAATCGCGAGGAGATCCGCCAAGAAATTTACTGGGTTAAAAGGCCTATAAACATCATTACGTGAGTTGACTTGAGGGATGAGGGCGAATTCTCAGTTGTATTGTGTATAATGAATGGCTTTTCTATAATTCAAAACGAAATGCATGACTGTGTGGCGGTATTAGGCGGAATGTTGGTACGTGCCCGCATTACCACAAAGAGGAATTCTACATTATTATTATTTTTATTTCGGGAAAATATAAACAAATAAAAATACTTTTACAGTTCAATCTCGCGCTTTGAATACTTTAGTTAGTTACAGATTATTTTTATAGTAAAAGTTAACTTGTTATAGCAAAATAGACGGTAATTAACTAGCACAATGTGTGAATGTGAACGAATAATTACATTAGTCGTCCCACGTGATGACGAAAACTGTAAACTACATTCAAAACATCGGAAATAATGTAATGACTGAGCTGTAAAATTAGTTTGTTTAAGACTGGTGAAAAGCGAAACAAACACAATTATAATTGGAGTTTCTTGAGCGGAATATTTCCTTCTTCAAACGAGTTTTAAAATCAGTTTTAGTGATGTGGCTGTCCTCTTCAGATTGCTCATGTTCGTCAGCGTCGATGACTACTCCGCATCAGACCATTACTGGTAGTAGAGCATGTTTTAAACGCGCATAATCAGGTACCAACACCGTGGCTATTTCTCCCGGAAAGCAGTCGTGAAATGAATCGTCTTAACAGTAACTATATTTTAGTGATATAGTATATATGACGGATTAGGCTGGTACCGTGGTGTTTTTAAAATTATGACGTCCACGTTGCTGACGCCATTCTCATCATTATTATTGCCTTCCATAGTAACAGTAATTAAGACTCAGTTTTCCAATGAACTCCATTTATTACATTTCAAGTGTACAACGATAACAAGAGAGAGCTCCGCTCCGGTCGGCTGCTCGAGTCGAAATTATTTTAATAGCTCGTATTTGTAGCAGAAAGTGGGGGTATGCCTTAGTGGTGTATTCTCTTGAATACCGTCTTAAGCAGTTGTTGATGTGCGTAATATTAAGGAAACAGTTAAATTTAACCATATTTAGTTAACTAAATAGTGACGTTTGCGCCGACATATATATTACACAATTATTTATCACCAACTTATACTTGCAATCGCTTGGAAAAAGTGAAACATTCTTGTGTCTTTTTTTTTTCATTTCACTGTGTATTAAGTAATAGTCCTTTCAACGTCATTGCCTTGTAAATGGCATTGTTCGTCTGAATACATTTGATACATTTTCTTTTGTGTATGACGCACAGTCCATTGATTCCGTAGCGAAAACCGTTAAGTACCAAGTATAAATTTGGCAAAATATCGCAGGAACTTAGACATCTGGCTCACGAGACAGCTCTACCGCCACACGTTCATAGGTTAATAATAATACTTGGTAATTTTGGCATTTTTTTTAAATATTTATCACTTACGAATAAGCTAGTGTTAAGTGGTTATGGAGCCGATAGAAATCAATAATGGCACCACCCACCCAGAGATATATATTTTTTTATTGCTTATATTTGTGAACGAGCTCACGGCCCAAATGAGTAACTATACTTGAGATCTTAGAACTTATATCTCAAGGTGGGTGGCGCATTTATGTTGTAGATGTCTATGGGCTCCAGTTACCGCTTAATAGCAGGTGGGCTGTGAGCTCGTCCACCCATCTAAGCAATAAAAAAAGAAACCTGATGTTAAGTGGTTACCTGAGCCCATAGACATCTACAACGTAAATGCCGGCACCCACCTTGAGATATGAGTTTCAGTACAGTACAACAGCTGCCCTACTCGTTAAGCAGAAACGCATTTCTGCTTCACGGCAGAAATAGGCAAGGTGGTGGTTCCTACCCGTGCGGACTCACAAAACGTCCCACCACCAGTAAGTATCTATGTATGTATGTCTCAATTGTTTTTTATAGCCACTGCGACAACTTAATGACTGGCGAAACATTCATTTTACATTACATTGTGTCTATACTCACAGCACCGATACACGCTCCGAACGTTATGTTCTTCGGGAGAAGTAGGGCAGCTTTGATCTTACAGTTGCCATGCTTGTCGCAGAGACGATCGCAATCGCGGAGCCGAGGTTTCTCCCCGCGGCAGTTCTGCGATTCACCCCAAGGGATCGCGCACACCACTAGCAACACAGATAACCACATTTTCACGCTATTCACACATTGCGATCACTTCACTGCACATGACTTAATGAAGGTACACTGTGACATTTGCATCTGAAACAAAACAAAATAATGTTCATACTCTTATACTCATATAACGTCGAGGGTTGATATTGGTTGAGTGAAATTTTTGCAACTTTACAGGAAAGCCATTAATTAAGTTTAAATTTTGGAAATAATACCAACACATGTTCACGACTCAAAAGAGATATGTTTTTTTTTATTGCTTATAAGACGAGCTCATAGCCCCCTGGTGTTAAATGGCTACTGGAGCCCATAGACATCTACAACGTAAATGCGCCACCCACCTTGAGATATAAGTTTTAAGTTCTCAAGTATAGTTTTTGTTCTCTTTTGTCCGTAGATCTTGTAGGTTCTATGATACTAAGTTCTCCAATGCTGACGTCTTTTTTTTTCCTACCTATTCTAGTAAACTCGAAGGGTTATTCTAGATTCGCCGGGCTAGTAGGTGAGCTCACGGGGCTCAAACCTGACGACGTTGCGAACACAAACCCTAGCAAAAGCCGTGCTTCGCAGAATCTACTACCCATCGGAAACGCGGCCCCCTGAGAAGATCCGACGAGATACTTAGCGGGCTGTGTCTGTGGGTTAATTTACTCGTCGAGCCCTTCGTCGCACGCGACGGGTTCGACAAGAACGATGACCGGTGCTTGACGTACCTAAAAGCACCGTCAGTGGATTGAAAAGATCCAAAATGACGTGCTTAGGGCGACGCCGACATATACAATGACGAATCAACTATAGATTCTTTGAAAAACCTCAAAAAGTACTCGCTCCCTCTTTCAAGACTATCTTTATATTACAATTATTAATATCGCCCTAGCAATAAATACTTATTGGCTCACTAATTGCATTAATTTTATAACACAAACACACGGTAGGTACTCAACACTATCGTGTTATCATTGATAATGCAGAGAGAAAAGGCCGATAATACTTTATTTTCGTCTTTGATTTCGGATAAGCGACCGGTACAATAATAATAGACGTTATCAATCCTACCAACACTTTAGATAACATTGCTGTCACCAATTCGTGTGAGTTACGTTGTATTTAGTATGTAGCTGTAGTATTTTATTTTATTTTCATTGTTGTTTCTTTGTAGGCTGCTCAAGGATTTTTGTTATTGTGTGTACTTATGTATGTATCTCGTAGTCGTCGTGGCCTAAAGGATATAGACCAGTGTCGATAATTTTTAAAACCAAAAAAAATAATAGTAGGATAAAACCCATTACAAAAGGAGGGTAATATTATAAAAATGAAAGGAAAAATAATTTACGGGTGATCTGAGGTCGGGAAGGGGTTGGGGGGGGTAGGTTTAGGGTAAAAAACGTTTTTTTTCGATTTCCAGCAAAACTAAAAGTCCTATGGAAAAAAGTCAAACGGCAAAATTGTAGGTAACAAAAAGATCTAACACTTTTGTATTTACACTTTTTTCACATAACCTAAAAATTTAAGTGAAAAATTAAAAAAACCAAGTTTTTGGTTTTTTATTTTTATCTTTTTCAAAAAAAACTCTTTTTTCACGAAATTTGCTGAAAACTTACCTTTTTATGTCCCAAATACGTTGTAATTTATTTGATTAGAAATATTTATTTTTTCACCTTATTTTGAATTAATATCGATAAAGGACCCTAATTTTCAATCGAAAATTCACCCGTCAAAATATCAGCTTTTTTCAAAAAATTGGAATGTTTTCTGTTCGTTGCAATCTCTTTTTTCCGATGGTGAAAATATATATATATATATATGTTACTATAGCAAATCTTCTCAGAAAATGCAAAAAATCGAGAAAAAAAAACCTCGAATTCGAATATATTTTTTTAATTATTATATACAATTTTTTATTTTAAAATTTACACTTTAATGACTCGAAAAACATAATATTACATGTTACATTGATAGAAAAAAATTGCAAATCAAAATATAATACTATAATTAACAAACAAATAAGTTAATAAAATTCATATTTAATAAGACATCTACAATATTTGGAGAAAGTTGTCGAATCTTCTTTAAATTATATGCTTAGATGCCTATTTATAACTATTTTTAGATAACTACGTGTGACCTACGAAAAATTTTAGCACATCAAAAGGTATTTGAAATATATGAAATATACATGAAAGTCTGCCAAAAGTTAGTTAAATTAGTTAGATAGTTAATTAAATTTTAAAATAAAAAATTGTATATGTCGGCGCAAATATGACTATTTACCTACCTATTATAAAAATAATAATGATTCAATGTGATAATCGGATCATCTGGTCATCAACTAATTACTCTGTGTTTGTTAAGATGAGAAATTGATGTAAAAACAGTCTCTTTTATTGTAATGTCAAAACTTGTAAAAACGCTGACGTGTACCAAGCCCTATAAATACGGCCGTGCTGTCTAGCGCTGATTCACGATGTTCGACCAGCCCATACCGTGGGCCCCGAAGGTCAAATATTTAGGCGTCACCCTCGACAGTAGGATGACATTCCGCCCTCACATCAAAACGGTACGCGACCGTGCCGCCTTCATTCTAGGACGTCTCTACCCGATGATATGTAGGCGAAGTAAAATGTCCCTTAGAAATAAGGTGACACTCTACAAAACTTGCATACGCCCCGTCATGACCTATGCAAGTGTAGTGTTCGCTCACGCGGCCCGCACTCACTTAAAATCATTCCAAATTATTCAATCCCGTTTTTGCAGGATAGCCGTCGGAGCCCCGTGGTTCGTCAGGAACGTCGACCTCCACGACGACCTGGACTTAGAGTCCATCAGTAAATATCTACAGTCGGCGTCGATGCGCCACTTCGATAAAGCGGCACGAGAACCCTCTCATCGTGGCCGCCGGTAACTACATTCCCGATCCTGCGGACAGAATGGAAAGCAGTCGACGTCGCCCAAAACACGTCATCTCGGATCCTCCCGATCTACTAACGGTGCTTCTAGGTACTTCAAGCACCGGTCATCGTTCTCGTCGAACCCGTCGCTTGCGACGAAGGGCTCGACGAGTAAATTAACTCTCAGACACAGCCCACTGAGTTTCTCGCCGGATCTTCTCAGTGGGTCGCGTTTCCGATCCGGTGGTAGATTCTGCGAAGCACGGCTCTTGCTAGAGTTCGTGTTAGCAACGTCATCAGGTTTGAGCCCCGTGAGCTCACTACAAAAGTAAGGGTTACGCTGAAATAGCCTCTCAAGGCTCACAGTTTAGGTAGGAAAGAAAAAAAAAAAAAAAAAGCGCTGATTCATTCGTGTCCGAGCCGTAGTACAGTACGGATCTCTGTGGAATGTCGTTATGCTTCTCGTGAAATATACGCAGCTCACAAAGTTCTCGTGAAGTTTTGTTTCGGAAGCCCAAACATGAGTCATCGTCGAGAACTTAATGACCGTAACGTCAGCAATGGTGACGTCACACTTTTTAAAAACATTCCTTCAGCGTTTCTCCTCCGACATACATAATAATAATAATATTATAATATAATATAATAATCTATACTAATATTATAAAGAGGAAAGATTTGTTTGTTTGTTTGTTTCGAATAGGCTCCGAAACTACTGGACCGATTTGAAAAATTCTTTTTCCATTAGAAGCCGACATTGTCCCTGATGAACATAGGCTACTTTTTTTTATTTTTTTTTTATTTTTTTTTTTGGTTTCATGTGTGTTTTAATGTTTCCGAAGCGAAGCGAGGGCGGGTCGCTAGTATATAATAATTAAAAAAAAATATTTTTGATTCGAGTTTTTTTCGATTTTTTGCATTTTCTGAGAAGATTTACTATAGTAACATATATTTTTTTTCACCATCGGAAAGTAGAGATTTCAACGAGCAGAAAACATACCAACTTTTTGAAAAAAGCTGATATTTTGACGGGTGAATTTTCTATTGAAAATTAGGGTCCTTTTTCGATATTAATGCAAAATAAGGTGAAAAAATAAATATTTCTAATCAAATAAATTACAACGTATTTGGGACATAAAAAGGTAAGTTTTCAGCAAATTTCGTGAAAAAAGAATTTTTTTGAAAAAGATAAAAAAAAAAACAAAAAACTTGGTTTTTTTAATTTTTTACATAAATTTTGAGGTTATGTGAAAAAAGTGAAAATACAAAAGTTTTAGATCTTTTTATTACCTACAACTTTGCCATTTGACTTTTTTTCATAGGACTTTTAGTTTTGCCGGAAATCAAGAAAAACCGTTTTTTACCCCTAAACCCCCCCATCCCCTTCCCGACCTCAGATCGCCCGTAAATTATTTTTCCTTCCATTTTTATAATATTGTCCTCATTTTCTAATGGGTTTCATCCTACTATTATTTTCTTTCACTTTTCATTATTTTTAAAGGCTTCTACCCTGGTCTAATAAGACGTCCGGTGCATTAGTATGTAGCAATGCAACGGTGTTCGAATTCCGCAGACGGATACCAAATTTTCTAATGAAATACGTACTTGACAAATGTTTACGATTGACTTCCACGGTGTAGGAATAACATCGTGTAATAAAAATCAAACCCGTAAATAATGTTGCGTAATTACTGGTGGTTAGGACCTCTTGTGAGTCCGCACGGGTAGGTACCACCACCCTGCCTATTTCTGCCGTGAAGCAGTAATGCATTTCAGTTTTAAGGGTGGGACAGCCGTTGTAACTATAATGAGACCTTAGAACTTATATCTCAAGGTGGGTGGCGCATTTACATTTTATTTATGTAGATGTCCACCCATCTACGCAATAAAAAAACAAATAAATAAAAAGATTTCAGGGTCTTATAGGTCCTAATTCGCTTCCTTCCAAGCTATTTTGACCAGATCGTCGGTCCATTTCATTGGTTTTCTGTCCACGTTACGACATTCAGTACAAAGTCTCTATAAAATGATTTTCAGATTGATCATCACACCGCGGTATCGAATTTCAAATTATGTTTGAATTCTTACAGAGGGTTTCACCCAAAGCATTATCTGTTACCCCCCCCCCCCCATACCAGTGAAAACGGTTCGCACACGATTTAAAAAAAGTAACGATTTAGTAGATACTATTTATATTGATACTGTAGGGCGTATTGCAAGCCACCGCCCTGCCTATTTGTGCCGTGAAGCAGTAATGCGTTTCGGTTTGAAGTATCCCACTATAAAACTAGGACTTAGAACAAACATCTCAAAACTGCTCAAAATGGGCTCTGATCATGGGTAATCAACCACTCACCTAAAAAAAAGATTTACGATAGCAACGTCCGAACTCATAAAGAATTTCGGGATCTAACTAGTTTGGTTTATTTTAACATATTGTTATTACGTAGTGCTCCTACAAAAATTAATTTAATGTATCTATTGAAGCTCTTGAAACTTGAAAGCTTACCGAACGTACGAAACGAAAAGTTTACCGTTTCCCGGTTGCCTGATTGAGTGAACACGCTAAGCTAATACGGGGACAGGATACATAATACATTAAGGCGAAGGGTTATTTATTACTGAAGTGTTTTTGGGGCTGGTGGTAATTACGTAATATGCAAGATTATGACAACACTGGTGACGTCACGGAGTCATTACGAACGGGAATGCGGCTAGCAGCATGGTATTTTGAACATTCTTTTTCCTGCGAGCGATTGGAGTCAAACAAGTCCGAGTTGATTTAAAAGAAGTGTTATTGGCTCACATTATTCGACAATCCCATTACTTCTCAAATAAAGCAACTCAATTCAAATGTAATTTTTACGGCTTAATTTTCCGACGCTTCCTTATGAATTTTGTGGTCACAAACGACTCGAGACAAATGGTCAACGACCCGAGAAATCCGAAATAAAAACAATAAAGCAACGTTAAATGTAAATAAACTATATTAAAAAATGTTATGATTTTTCTTAAAAAATGCGAAGAAACTTTTTTCCCCAACCTATTATTACAATAATAATATAAATAACTAATACGAATCACTAATATTTCTAGAAAAATCCTAGTATTATTGCATCTATTAAAATCGTTTACTTTTAATGACGCCGCATTTTTATCTAACATCTATATATTAATACGTGAAGCAAAAACTTTGTATCCCTTTTTACGAAAATTGCGCGGACGCAGGAGTATGAAATCTTCCACACTTATAGAGAATAATAATAATAAATAATAATAAATAAATATTTACTAACAATCACGCCACGTTAACTGGTCCCGTGATAAGTTCGTAAAGAACTTGTGTTACAGGTACCAGATAGCGGATATAAATGTAAGATTTTTATTATACACATACATATATTTAATAGACATCCATAACCCTGGAAAATACATTTATATTTATCATACAAATATCTTCCCTTGGCGGGATTCGAACCCGCGACCCCCTCGTGTAGTGACCATGTCACTTACCACTACACCAGACGGCCGTTAGAGAAGAAGTGCACAATGCTAATATTTTTTTTAAATAATGCATAAAAGGTACATTAAATCAATAAAGAAAACATTACACACACTACATACCATGTATTTGACGCACACACGCATGCATACTATTTATTGTCAAACTTTTGTTCTTGACGTCTGTTGTCAAATTGAGAATAGATTCAATACTGTTTGTCTTTGTTAATATTTTTTGTAGTGTAGTCTGGGGGAAATTGTTTATTATAGAAGTATAAAATACAATCATAATAGTGTACAAACTTACAATTCCAATTAATAGTCGAATTTCGACTACTAGTTATCTATAAAAACATCTACGAGCACATACAAATAATAAATTTTCGGGGGAAAACGTTTGCCACGAGGCGAACTCCCGTCATTGCGAGCGTCCGTAAACAAATCGCGTTCGGCTGTGTGAAAGAAACAAATCGCACATCACTCAAACTGAGTTTTAAAGTGATACATTATGGCTTTAATTGCTACTGTTCAATGTTTTTTGTACGAAAACTCGTTTGCATTTCACGTTCTTGGGTTCAGTACCTAATTTTTTAATTTATTCATTTAAATAATAAATAAATATTTACTAACAATCACGCCACGTTAACTGGTCCCGTGATAAGTTCGTAAAGAACTTGTGTTACAGGTATCAGATAACGGATATAAATGTAAGATTTTTATTATACACATACATATATATTTTAATATACATCCATAACCCTGGAAAAGACATTTATATTTATCATACAAATAGCTTCCCTTGGCGGGATTCGAACCCGCGACCCCCTTGTGTAGTGACCATGTCACTTACTACTACACCAGACGGCCGTTAATTTATACTTTATTTCAGTTTTTTTTTTTTAAACCATAACATTTTGTTAGTAAGAATTACTTATAATCTATGTTAGTAAGTTAAAAAATCTAACACATAAATATCATTACATACATTTTATATCATTACATATTTTTTTTCCTTCAAGTGTCTGCTGCAAAGGCTATTAATCAGCAGTCCCTCGATCGTGCTCGATATGATTTTTAGAAGACTCTTGCCACTGTCTCTGACTCGACGCATTAACGAAGCACTTCTCTTCCGCATTATTGCAAAGAAGTCATCGGTGTGAGATGTCGCAAATATTTTGTTTTTTTTTTAAATAGAACTCTACATGAATATCTCTCGAAAAGGCTATCGCAGTTCACATAAGTCAAGACGTACATCCAATACCGATATTGGCATACCAATTGTTTAACACCACCTTCAAATTCGAAGAACTACTTATAAAATCGCGAAATATCACGGAAATTATTTTTACGCCCGCATCAACCCTTTACATTATTATTTGATAATCGGTAGTAATCAGTGAAAGTGGACGATAATTTGAGTCTTGATGGACCATAAGTACAGAACTGGTGGTGGATCACCTCTTGTGAGTCCGCACGGGTAGGTACCACCACCCTGCCTAATTCTGCCGTGAAGCAGTAATTCGGTTTAAAGGGCGGGGCAGCCGTTGTAACTATATTGAGACCTTAGAACTTATATCTCTAGGTGGGTGGCGCAATTACGTTGTTGATGTCTAAGGGTCCAGTAACCACTTAACACCAGGTGGGCTGTGAGATCGTCCACGCATTTAAATAATAAAAAAAATTATAAATAAACCACCGAAGCATCGTTTTTTATTACTTAGAAAGTGGTTGCCGGATCCCATACACATCGACAGCGTAAACCCCGCCACCTCTCTTGAGAATGAGTCCCAAGTCTCAGTTTTATATTACAACGGCTGCCCCATCCTTCAAACCGAAACGGCATGACTGTTTCACGTCAATAATATGCTGAGCGATACCTAACACCCAAAACACCAGGCTTCGAAGACTCCGTTGAGACCAAACAGTATCATTTTCCCCTAATCTACTACGTCAAACCACCAGTACACGCGTTACAGTAAAACACTAGAGCAATTAAAAACGAATATATCACTTCAATACGATTATAATCGGTACGTTCTGATTTATTGGGGGTCTATAAATGAACGACCTTGCCTTGAGTATGCACAAATAGCGTATGATCATAGCTAACTTAAGGTGAGCGTACGTACGCGCAGAGGCAAAAATAAACGTTAGATTAAATATTACGTGCTCTAAATAAATCGATTAATTCAATCTCCGTCGTGGCATCCAGGGAATTTTAAGTCGTTGTGGCCTAAAGGATAAGACGTCCGGTGCATTCGTGTTGAGCGATGCAACCGGTGTTCGAATTCCGCAGGCGGGTACCAATTTTTCTAATTAAATACGTACTTAAAAAATGTTCACGATTGACTTCCACGGTGAAGGAATAACATCGTGTAATAAAAATCAAACGCTCAAAATTATAATTTGTGTAATTACTGGTGGTAGAACCTATTGTGAGTCGGTACGCATAGGTACCACCACCCTGCCTATTTTTTTTTTTTATTGCTAAGATGGGCGGACGAGCTCACAGCCCACCTGGTGTTAAATGGTTACTGGAGCCCATAGACATCTACAACGTAAATGCGCCACCCACCTTGAGATATAAGTTCTAAGTTCTAAGTATAGTTACAACGGCTGCTCCACCCTTCAAACCGAAACGTATTACTGCTTGCGCTTGCGACAAAGGGCTGGGTGAGTAAATTAACCCACAGACACAGCCCACTGAGTTCCCACCGGATCTTCTCAGTGGGTACGCTAGGGTAACGCTAACATAGCCTCTCAAGGCTATCAGCATAGGTAAGAAAAAAAAAAAACAGAGTTCCAAGTTAAAACAAACGCTCATCATGATATCCGTTAGTTTAATACCACATCTAAAATGGTCCCACATCTAAAATGGTCCCACATCTAATGCAATAATAAAGGGATTTGTTAAAAACGTTACGAAAACTCAATTAATTAACACACCAAAGACCAATTGAAAACCAGCCTTTACGCTAATGTCCGGCTGTCCTATGTGTTACGAACACGGCATCGAGTTCTATTGTTTGTTTTGTTAATTACAACCCCGTGTTCTTGTACAAACAGCGACAGTTAGTACGAGGATCTAACACGACAATAGTTCGCCAGACTGATCCACATTGTGTCTACTGATTAGTACAGTTCATTTTCAGAGGTTATTTTTCGTCTCTACGGCCTCACAGCAACAGAAATGCGATTTTATTTAACTTTAAGGATAAACAAAGAATATAATAACTATAGTTTTTTTTTCCTTTGTAGACAGACGAGCATACGGCCCACGTGATGGTGATAGAGACCACTCTGTCGCTCATGGGCATGACTCTTAAATGCTCAACTAAGCCACTACATATCTGGAAAGAATTCCCCACCAGCGTGTTTAGCGTACGCTATGATATACCCCTCTTGAAATCAGGAAATGGTGTACCGGCGTCACACCATGCACTACTTAACGTTGGATGCAAATAACAATGGACAACTGTAAGCTAAGATAATGATGACGCGTCATGTATGACAGCTTAGTGTATGATAAGTGGATATCTTGAGAGAGTATTTTAGCATTATCTAACTGTTAAATGAAATTAACGGCCCATATGTTTGGTTACTGGAGCCCATAGACATCTACAACGTAAATGCGCCACCCACCTTGAGATATAAATTCTAAGGTCTCAGTATAGTTACAACGGCTGCCTCACCCTTCAAACCGAAACGCACTACTGCATCACGACAGAAATAGGCAGGGTGGCGGTACCTACCCGTGCGGACTCACAAGATATTCTACCACCAGTAATAAATGTGTGTACACTATGTGGTTGTAAGTGGATATTAACCTCAGCACCGCTGTGCTGTCTATTTGTTTATCCAAAAACAATAATGCGCGATTATAAGGACGACAGCTATTGTATTATCGTCTACATATACATTATATACCGCTGCTTTATACCTTCAAAGAGAACAAAACGTTATTTATTACAGGTAGGTTGTTCCTGTAATTTCGTACGGGCCTCATTTACATGTTATCTTTCATTTATTTATTTACATATACGCACCCGATGATGATTATTTGTAAAACTATATAAAGCTTTCGCAAAGTTTTTTTTTATTACTTAGATGGGTGGACGAGCTCACAGCCCACCTGGTGTTAGGTGGTCACTGGAGGCCATAGACATCTACAATGTAAATCCGCCGTCCACCTTGAGATATAAGTTCTAGGTCTCAAGTATAGTTACAACGGCTGCCCCGCCCTTCAAACTTGATTTGATTTGAAACCGAAACGCATTACTGCTTCACGGCGGAAATAGGCGGGGTGGTGGTACTTACCCGTGCGGACTCCCAAGAGGTCCTACCACCAGTAATATGATGACTGTAAAAAGGTTAAGCCGTAACAATAGTTTTGATAGAAGATCACATCAAACTATAGACATGCTTCAAGACTTTAAAGATTATAATACAGTGAGGAATCTTTCTCATATGTACTAATATTTTATGCATATTAATAGCCCGGGATTAACAACGTACTTTATGTACTGATATTGATTTTCTTTGCATCCATTGTGTGCATTGGCGCGTTAACAAAATATCACTAAACGAATGTAGTTTGCGTGTAGATAAGACACGTAAGTAAACACGGAAGACTAAAAACACTCTGAATGCAAATCATGTAATATTTATTTGAACTAACACGTGATAAAGATTATTTAATTTTAATTAAGACAACTATTTTTTTTATTGCTTAGATGGGTGGACGAGCTCACAGCCCACCTGGTCACAGCGCCAGCCCATAGACATCTACAACGTAAATGTGCCACCCACCTTGATATATAAGTTCTAAGGTCTCAGTATAGTTACAACGGCTACCCCACCCTTCAAACCGAAACGCATTACTGCTTCACGGCAGAAATAGGCAGGGTGGTGGTACACCGCGCGGACTCACAAGAGGTCCTACCAAGGTCAAGATGATTGCATAAATACCGGCGGTTAGCATATTTCTGATTCATTCAGCAGCAGATATCTTTGGTTGTGGTTTCATTTTGTTTCCTCATTAGCCTCGGTGGAGCAGGAGCTAGGGGGTCTTGGGAATGACGTGGGAGGAGCTAGAACAGACTGCCTGGTGTGGTTACTGGAGCCCATAGACATCTACAACGTAAATGCGCCACACACCTTGAGATATAAGTTCTAAGGTATCAGTATAGTTACAACGGCTACCCCACCCTTCAAACCAAAACGCATTACTGCTTCACGGCAGAAATAAGCAGAGTGGTAGTATCAACCCGTGCGGACTCGCAAGAGGTCTTACCACCAGTAATAACGCAAATTATAATTTTGCGGGTTTGATTTTTATTACACGATGTTATTCCTTCACCGTGAAAGTTCGCCCGAGATTCGAACACCGGTGCATCGCTCAACACGAATGCACCTTCTTATCCTTTAGGCTACGACGACTTAATGCGACTACAAATTCTTTAATGTATCGTTTATTGCTCGACCCTTGTTTGAGTGGTCACACTGGGAACCGTTCTTGCAAAGCGACTGTCCCCACCTTCAAGCCGAAACGCATGACTTCATCGCGATAAAGATAGACGTGGCACAAGAATCGCATACGACTGCATTTGAATATATCTGAACGATATTCAGAATTACAGGTATGATTCTTATCTGTTTCGGATACCATTAACACAGCAGAATCGCAATGAATTGCATCGCAATGAAGATGGGAATCAAATTAAAAGCTTGCAATGTATACTGACATACATAATATATAGATTTACCGATAGTGTTACTTGCCTAAGATACTAATGAAGCAATCTTTCGGTTCGATTCGAAGTAAACAGTACATACAAGAAGATCTTAAAAAAAAGAAAAACAATTGTTAAGTATTAATATTCGTTCTCCCAATATCCTTAATTGGGATTCTGATAATGTGTATTTTGGAAATTAAAATGATCCGGCTCATAATGAATTTAAATTAAAATACTAAATTAGGCGTATATTGCACGCGAGTAGGAACCATAGACCTATTTATTTTTCAGTTTAAATGGCAGTAATCACGTTTATCGTGTCCATAAATGATGCACAATGAGGCCGCTAATAGAGGGCTAATGAGAAAACAAAATTAAACCACAACCAAAGATATCTACTGCTGAATGAATCAGAAATATGCTAACGGCCGGTATTTATACAGTCATCTTGACCTTGGTAGGACCTCTTGTGAATCCGCGCGGTGTACCACCACCCTGCCTATTTCTGCCGTGAAGCAGTAATGCGTTTTGGTCTGAAGGGTAGGGCAGCCGTTGTAACTTATGTCTTAATGTGGGTGGCGCATTTACGTTGTAGATGTCTATGGGTTCCAGTAACCACTTAGCACCAGGTGGGCTCTGATGTCGTCCACCCATCTACGAGGGCGGCACCGAAAATTTCGGGAATTAACGAAGTGACACAACATTACTATTTAAAAATGTATTTATTGCTTTTCGAATTATTCTCCGCGAAATTTGACACATTTTTCCATACGATGGAACCAATCATTGAAGCAACCATTCCATTCGGAAGTTGGGGTCTCCAAAATGGCCGTTTTGTAGGCGTCCACAGCTTCTTCAGGTGATGAAAATCTCTGTCCACGCAATTTATTCTTTATTTTAGGGAAAGTATAGAAATCATTAGGGCTTAGGTCGGGGCTGTACGGCGGATGGTCTAATAATTCTATGTTTTCTTGCTCTAAAAACTCTATTGTTCTGTGCGCGGTGTGAGAACTCGCATTGTCGTGATGGAGGATGATGCGGCGGTTGCAGTTCTCTTTACGGAGTTCAGAAACGACCTGTGGCAAACAAATGCTAGCACACCATTCTGCATTAACCGTTCTTTGTCCCTCAAGAGGAATAGTCGTAACATGGCCGGTTTTGGAGACAAACGTGGCCACCATTTTTTTTGCAACACTCCGTGAACTAACAATTTTTGTTGGCTTTAACTCATTTTCGAACACCCAAACTCGTGACTGGTTTTTTGTTTCGGGTTCGTACGCGTATATCCAGGATTCGTCACCTGATACAATGTTGTATACAGCATTTGAGGATCCTGCGTGGAATCTTTCGAGAGTTCTGACGCACCAAGTAACGCGAGCCGCTTTTTGCTCTTCACAGAGTGAATGCGGTATCCATCGGGAAAACAACTTTTTTACACCTAATTGTTCATGCAAGATTATTTGTATTTGACTCATGCCAATGTCTAAAGTTGCCTGAATTTCACGGTATGTCACATGTCGATCTTCCTCAATCAGCTTACGCACAGCATCAACGTTTTCTTGGGTGACTGCAGTTTTTGGACGACCTTGACGGGGATCATCACTGAGCTTGACACGTCCACGTTGAAACTCAGCAAACCAGTGATAAATTATGGTTTTGGATGGGGCTTCATCACCAAATGCAGAAATCATCCGGTCAACACACTGTTTTTGTGTTAAACCACTTCGAAAGTCATAATAAATCATCGCTCTTGAATTTTCTCGAGTCAATTCCATTTTCTCAACGACTAAACAAGTTTGACAAAACCTCGTGACAAGACCGAGAATCTTTTTTTAAATAAATAAATGGTATTCGATTTTTAAAACCAAGGAGTTTTCAATTAAGAAGGTTTTAATATGACAGGAACAGTGGAAATATTCCATTCCCGATACTTTTAGTGCAGCCTAGAAAGCAATAAAAAAATTATAAAAAAAACCCACATATTTTAGAGTAATGACATGTGACAGTGACAAACAGCATTCCCTCCTGTGATGTCAACAAACTACGCAATGATTCGACCCGATCGGACATTTGATGACATTTCGTATTATCCGCTTTCCGAAATCCTTAAACGTGACAAAGTAAATTTAAAGTTCTACCGAATTTAACTTTCCTATTTTCCATCACCATACCACATACAACTTTTACTGTGTTTACAGAATTACCGGATCGCTATTACAAGTACGTTCTTACATAAATTGATTTCTATTAAAGAAGCAAGGTAAATGACACCGTGTAACTGGGTCATACACAAATAGAGAACAAAAAAGTGCAGCAAAAAAAATTTCTCAGAATCAGTGTGAAACAAACTATTTATTATTTAACTATTGATTATCAATCTTTTAATCACTGTAACCGAGATCAATATGTCTTATTTTTAGCATAATCGCAATTTTTATATTTTTGCGGACCACAGAAAAGACGATTTAGTCTACAAGAGAGATGAAAAGCTGTGATGCTCTTTTACATGATACATTACTATAACACTTTTTTTACCCTTTTTGTGTATGACCCAACTACATAGCCAGGTATGTGAGACTGGGACGCACACTGCTATGCTTTTTTGCGTGTCCCTAAAGATAATCTACCCCCGAATCTAGAACGTGATAAAGAAAAAACGATTTTATTGTAAAAAAAGCGTGAAAGGAAAATCTTTTTTTCTTACACTATTTTTAATTCACATTAATTAAAACTTCTTTTCTATTTTTTTGTTGGATATTTTCCATAAAAGCGTATTTTATTAGTTTTTTTAAACTATTACTTATTTTTATTTTTTTAGTTCAATTTAAATTTTTTCGATTTTTTTTTAAATATTGAATTGTCATCGCTCCTTAATAAGTATACCAAATATCGAGTTAATACCACGTTTTGAGGGGGTCAAAATCATGTTCAAAGATTCCGTTACATACTAGCATACTAACATACATACGTCTGAAACTAATAAATGCGTATTACAAATAATTTTCCGAAATAGTTGAGTACCAGTGCCCGAGACGGTCAGTGGTACTCAACCGTCCGCGCTTGGCAACAATGCACGTCTCAACACATCGAACATAAGCAAATAAACATGCAATTCTTCATTTTTATTGGACGAAAAATTTTCCGCACATTTGCACGTTATCGTTGCAAGCCTGATTGATTGACGCTCATTATTTGTCAGATGCAAAAATAGATTCGAAACATTACATTTACCAAAATTAATCGGCTTAACTTTTAACCGATATCAGTCCATTGAGCGTTTTGCGATTGTCATGTTTGAACACGTTCACAATACAATTAAAACAAATTTTACAGTATCATAGTGGTATCTTATACCTTTAAACGAGCAATTCTTGTATATTAATATAGAATTATATAATCTGAATCTAGGAAACGGCTCGAACGATTTTCATAAAATTTAGTATACAGGGGATTTCGGGGGCGATAAATCGATCTAGCTACGATTTATTTTCAGAAATTGTTGTTTTATTCGTGTTTTCAATAATCAACTCTTCCCGACATCTATTGGCGAATAATAATACTATTTTTCTTAATTGAGGGCAACTAACCAAGAGTCATCGTCTAGTATATATTTACTAGTGGTCGCCCGGTAGTCGAAATTCGACTATAATTAATTTAAATTATTAGTTTGAGCATTATTAAGGGTCTATTTTCAAAGATTATCATAGACCTCTATAATAACAAATTTCCCGAAGGCTACACTATAGATAAATAATATTGAAGACAAATAATAATTCTGAATTTTACCACAGTCTTTAACAATAAACAAAGGAATAAATTATATGCGTGTCAAATACATGATAGTGTGTGTAATGTTGTTTTTATTGATTTAATATATTTTTTATGTATAATTTAAAAAAAAATAGCATTCTGTACTCTTTCTCTATATTTTCTATAAGTGTGGGAAATTCCATACTCCTCCGTCCACGCAATTTTCGTAAAAAGGGGCACAAGGTTTTTTTCGCGTATTAATATATAGATTTCGGATATGACTTACCTTTCGTGGTCACGGACGTGTCGCGTCGTAAAATATAAATGTAGTTTTAGTCCAAATCCGAAGGGAATACTACGTTGACAACGTATTAGGTGATATTTCTTAAATTATTTAAAAAAAAAATCGCTCCAATCAGGAACAAAAATAAACAGGGCTCAGCGAACTTCAAGAATCACTAATTCTCATTAGCTTCTATTTATCAGTGGCATTATGCGCAATATAAATTTCCCACATAGCCCCACTTTTAAACGCAACGCTGCGGTGAGTAGTAAAAAGAAAAAAAACAGCACCTATAAAAACTTACGCATGTTTTTTTTTTTGTATAGACAATTGAGCTCACTGTCTGCTTCGGGTGAATTATTTTAAAACATTCAACAATGGCTCCAATAGAGTTGATTTGTAGTATACTAGATGGTATATTAGATAGTTTGTTAGATAATATATTAGATAGTAGAATGCAAATGATAACCAAGTTATACTTCAAAATCAGGGTGTCCAGGTTAAAATATCAATAATACCTATATATTGCTTATAATAAAATGACGTTTATCAATGAAAATCGTCAAGAAGCTATCGATATCGGTAACAGAGGAGACGGCACTCGAACGATAAGCCACTCGAGTCCCGATAATGTATCAATGTTTCCAAAGCCTAAAGTCAACGATGACAACAACACAGTTTCTTTATAAGTGTTTACTGGAAAACAATATTTTTGTAGCGCCTTCTCCATTACCACAAACTGGCTTTTTGTGATACTGCGTATTATAAAGTGACGAACGTAATATAGGTATTTTCTGCGTTGGAAACATCAGTCCAGTGCTGGCAGCGTGAATTATTTTGTGCAAATCATCATTTTCCTTATAACATCTTCATTCTTCTTCACCTTATCCAACTAGGTGGGGTGGGCACAGCTATTTTTTCTCTTCCATTCTCTTCTATCAGCCGTCATCTCAACACTCACTCTTCTCTCTCTCTCTCTCTCATATCGTCATTCACACACTCCATCCATGTCTTCTTCGGTCGATCTCTCTCCCTCTACCTTGCACTACCACTCGCCATCTTCATTAATTGTAGATATTGAATTTTTGATGGTCAACATAAACTGACAAACGAAAAGCTTGTAAGAAATTAACACCTGATTATCAATCCCACAGTCGGCAGAGTCCACAGATATTACGTGCATTCCCCGTGAACGTGAAGTCAAAGAATTTTTTGTTAAGCTTGAAATCGCAAATTTGTTTTTAATTACCTTTGTAGACAAGCAGATATTCAACCCATTTGACGTTGAGGGTTCTATGTCACTCACTGACGTCAGTAAAGTAAGGCTTACCTTCAAGACGGCACTTACAAAACATAACTGGTGGTAGGACCTCTTGTGAGTCCGCGCGGGTAGGTACCACCGCCCTGCCTATTTCTGCCGTGAAGCAGTAATGCATTTCGGTCTGAAGGGTAGGGCAGCCGTTGTAACTATACTGAGATCTTAGAACTTATATCTGAAGGTGGGTGGCACATTTCCGTTGTAGATATCTATGGGCTCCAGTAACCACTTCACACCAAGTGGGCTGTGAGCTCGTCCATCCATCTAAGCAATAAAAAATAAACGTTTTTTTTTTCCTACCCAATTACCGGTAGTTTAAAAGGCTATGCCCGCACGGGTAGGTGAGCTCACGGGCTCAACTTGAGAGAATTTGCTAACACTACGAGGGCGGCACTGAAAATTTCGGGAATTAACGAAGTGACACAACATTACTATTTAAAAATGTATTTATTGCTTTTCGAAGTATTCTCCGCGAAATTTGACACATTTTTCCATACGATGGAACCAATCATTGAAGCAACCAGTCCATTCGGAAGTTGGGGTCTCCAAAATGGCCGTTTTGTAGGCGTCCACAGCTTCTTCAGGTGATGAAAATCTCTGTCCACGCAATTTATTCTTTATTTTAGGGAAAGTATAGAAATCATTAGGGCTTAGGTCGGGGCTGTACGGCGGATGGTCTAATAATTCTATGTTTTCTTGCTCTAAAAACTCTTTTGTTCTGTGCGCGGTGTGAAAACTCGCATTGTCGTGATGGAGGATGATGCGGCGGTTGCAGTTCTCTTTACGGAGGTCAGAAACGACCTGTGGCAAACAAATGCTAGCATACCATTCTGCATTAACCGTTCTTTGTCCCTCAAGAGGAATAGTCGTAACATGGCCGGTTTTGGAGACAAACGTGGCCACCATTTTTTTTGCAACACTCCGTGAACGAACAATTTTTGTTGGCTTTAACTCATTTTCGAACACCCAAACTCGTGACTGGCTTTTTGTTTCGGGTTCGTACGCGTATATCCAGGATTCGTCACCTGATACAATGTTGTATACAGCATTTGAGGATCCTGCGTGGAATCTTTCGAGAGTTCTGACGCACCAAGTAACGCGAGCCGCTTTTTGCTCTTCACAGAGCGAATGCGGTATCCATCGGGAAAACAACTTTTTTACACCTAATTGTTCATGCAAGATTATTTGTATTTGACTCATGCCAATGTCTAAAGTTGCCTGAATTTCGCGGTATGTCACATGTCGATCTTCCTCAATCAGCTTACGCACAGCATCAACGTTTTCTTGGGTGACTGCAGTTTTTGGACGACCTTGACGGGGATCATCACTGAGCTTGACACGTCCACGTTGAAACTCAGCAAACCAGCGATAAATTGTGGTTTTAGATGGGGCTTCATCACCAAATGCAGAAATCATCCGGTCAACACACTGTTTTTGTGTTAAACCACTTCGAAAGTCATAATAAATCATCGCTCTTGAATTTTCTCGAGTCAATTCCATTTTCTCAACGACTAAACAAGTTTGACAAAACCTCGTGACAAGACCGAGAATCTTTTTTTAAATAAATAAATGGTATTCGATTTTTAAAACCAAGGAGTTTTCAATTAAAAAGATTTTAATATGACAGGAACAGTGGAAATATTCCATTCCCGATACTTTTAGTGCAGCCTATGTAACCTTAGCTAGAGCAGTATTTCATAGAATCTACTATCGGATCGGAATCGCAACCCACTAAAAAGATCCGGCGAGAAACTCAGTGGGCTATGTCTCTCTTCTTCTTCTTCTTAGTCGCATACTACTAAAGGTCGTGTCCCTGAAAGCCCTTCGTGGCTCTTTGTACCATCATCCCTCCATTTCCTTCAGGTTTCGGCTTCTCTCAGGGCGCTCGCAACAGAGAGTCCAGTGAGCGCAGTTACCTGATCTGAGCAACGGCTTGGTGGCCGGCCGGCGGGTCATTTCCCTTCTACCTTGCCCACCACAGTCAATTTTTCAATGTCTATGTCTATGGGAATATAATTTATGACGCACTAACTAGACACGACCTTCGAAAATGAATACACCGCTACGGAAGAAGAAAATGACGCACCAAGCGATCGAAATTGAAAGCACGAAATCTACGTACGCGAATATAACCCGTAATACATCGTTTTAAGAACTATGTATGCATTTACAAAAAAAAAAAAAATATTCTTTATTCTTTATTGTACACACGGTTAATATTACAGTAATTGCGTAAGATATAAAAAATGGCGAGCCTAACTCAACAATTGAGTTTTCTACCAGCTAACCGTTCTTAACGAAGGAAAGCTTTAAATGAGTGGGTAGAAGAATTCAATCTAATCAATTTACAATTTACAATCTAAACAAGAACAATAATAATAAAAAAAACTAAAAAAAACATTAATACATAATATATTAGACTACATATATATACATACACACATAAATAACGTAAACATATACATACACGTACATATATAATGAAATACATAAAATAAATACATATAAGTAATACTAAATTGATAGATAGTACTCCTTTAATGCCTTCCTGAATACCTCAATATATATACCTACAACAACAACAAAAAAAATCGTATATCGCAAGCACGTGTTTAAAAACATCACTCATGTTTCGGCTGTGAAATGATACACGTACAAACAATACACGCCGTTTACTATTTGCATTTATAAATACTACCGACGTTTGGAGAATCAGAAACGAAATTTATAGTTTTCTAGTTACGATGATATTGATTTAACGATCCAATGAACGTATCTATATATTAATGCGTGAAGCAAAAATTTTGTATCCCTTTTTACGAAAATTGCGCGGACGGAGGAGTATAAAATTTTCCACACTTATAGAGAATATAGAGAAGAAGTGCGCAATGCTAATATTTTTTTTAAATAATGCATAAAAGATACATTAAATCAATAAAGAAAACATTACACACACTACATACCATGTATTTGACGCACACACGCATGCATACTATTTATTGTCTAACTTTTGTTCTTGACGTCTGTGGTCAAATTGAGAATAGATTAAATATTGTTTGTCTTTATTAATATTTTTTTATAATGTAGTCTTGGCGAAATTTGTGATTATAGAAGTATAAAATACAATCATAATAGTGTACAAACTTACAATTTCAATTAATTATAGTCGAATTACCGATTACTGCGGGACCTCTAGTACAGATAAATGTACCGAACATTAAAATGTTTGCGTTCACTTGGGAAACGTAAGATATAATTTATCGTTCGATCAAAATGTATTTATAATTAAATTTAAATTTTGATAATGCTGATACCGTACGAGCTGCTAATCAAATTAATATAATTTCGTAATGTTGATGAAAATTAAAACTGTTGAATGAAATAACTTAATACAAAAAGAAATTTGTAATGAAATACGTACTCAACAAATATTCACGATTGACTTCCACGATGAAGGAATAACATCGTGTAATAAAAATCTAACCCGCAAAAGTATAATTTGCGCAATTACTGGTGGTAGGACCTCTTGTGAGTCCGCACGGGTAGGTACCACCACCCTGCTTATTTCTGCCGTGAAGCAGTAATGCGTTTCGGTTTGAAGGGTGGGGCAGCCGTTGTAACTATACTTGAGACCTTAGAACTTATATCTCAAGGTGGGTGGCGCACTTACGTTGTAGATGTCTATGGGCTCCTGTAAACACTTAACACCAGGTGAGCTGTGAGCTCGTCCACCCATCTAAGCAATAAATAAAAAAAGCTGTGCCCACCTAGTGGGATAAGATGGAGAAAGAGAAGAGTTACGAAACAACAAAAATGAAAGCCATGAGGAAAAATAGCGCATGGAGTCTGTTTCTTAAATCTGCGTCGTAATGACGTTGCAGAGGCACAAAAGCACGAGTGAGGTGGCTGATCGACCTCACGGTGACCATTCAACTGTTAACTCAACAATTGAGTTATCTATCAGCTAACCGTTCTAAAAGAGGGAGAGCTTTCCATAAGTGGGTAGAAGAGTACAATCTAATCAATTTACTTATTGATACAATACACAATAACAATAATATTAATAATAATAAAAAAAAACACTAATCCATAATATATCAGACTATATACTTACACAATTACACACATAAATAACATAAACATATATATGTACATACACATCACCTACACCTAACCGTGCGGACTCACAAGAGGTCCTACCACCTGTAAAGCTAATTTTTCTCTTCCATTCTCTTCTATCAGCCGTCATCTCAACACTCACCCCTCTCTCTCTCTCTCATATCGTCATTCACACACTCCATCCATGTCTTCTTCGTTTGACCTCTTCCTCCTCCACCTTGCGCTACCATTTCCATACATATCCTAGTCACATTTAGCGGTAGGCAGCGGCTTGGCTGTGCCCCTGGCATTGCTGAAGTCCATGGGCGACGGTAACCACTCACCATCAGGTGGGCCGTATGCTCGTCTGCCTACAAAGGCAATAAAAAAAACATGCATCTTCTCTCTACGCATCACATGTCCATACCACGCTAACCGTCCCCTCTTTAATTTATTGATTACCGGGGCTCCTTTCAGACTTCCTCTGATATTCTTGCTGTGTCGTAACTACCTTCATTTTTTTTGCTCACGAAACTCCCGATAGTTAGTCAGTCGGACATAAGTGAAACAAAAAAACGAAAATAGCATTTCATTAACGTTCATCGATAATTGTTAGAGACAAGATAAATCACTAAAAAGAATCGACTCCAGTGAAATAGAAAAAAAAATTACAATTTTCAAACAGAGAACAAACGCTTTAATGTCAAACTTCAAAGATCTTTGACATAAATAGTTTTTAAACGAACGCAAACTTTGATCTATGTGTGTTAAAGTACGTACGTAAAAACTGTCAAATTCAAAACGATCTCACGAACCATTCGATAACCACTTAACCCTTTGCCCACCACTCTATGACAACGCAAAAAAAAAAAAAAAAACAGTACCATTGAAAGATAAATTAGATTTTTTTTACAAACTTCGTAAGATCGCTTGTTGTTACAACCGAATTTAGATGAAGTACAAGATAAACTATACAACGAAAAATTATTCATAAAAGTCTTCAAGATATTACGGAGAGGAATGAACCAGTAATTTACGGTGAGCATTTCATAAATCACGGGGCGAAATTGTGTTTTTACACCTCACAGGTGGCTGGGTATGTTAACGGTGTGGTTTTAAAAAACATTCTAGTGTCATTATCCGGGATTACTTGGATACATTACCGGCGACCACTACGAAACAATTTCGGGAAATTAATTTCGCAAATCGTTCAGGATTCCATTTGTATATGCGCATAGCCCTTTATTGATCTTGTTTTAATTGGGTATTAAATTTATATAATAATAATAATAATAAATAATAATAAATATTTACTAACAATCACGCCACGTTAACTGGTCCCGTGATAAGTTCGTAAAGAACTTGTGTTACAAGTACCAGATAACGGAAATAAATGTAAGATTTTTATTATACACATACATATATTTAATATACATCCATAACCCTGGAAAATACATTTATATTTATCATACAAATATCTTCCCTTGGCGGGATTCGAACCCGCGACCCCCGTATGTAGTGACCATGTCACTTACCACTACACCAGACGGCCGTTATATGATTCGACTGTTTAAAAGTCTTTATTCTTTATTGTACACACTGTTAATATAATACAATAATTGCGAAAAGCTATAAAATGGCGAGCATAACTCAACAATTGAGTTAACTACCAGCTAACCGTTCTTGAAGAGGGAGAGCTTTACATAAGTGGGTGGGACAGTACAATCTAATCAATTTACTTATTGATACAATACATAATAACAATATTATTATTAATAATAAAAAACAACACTAATACATAATATATCAGACTATATACATACGCAATAAATGATACATTAACACATACAGGGTTATTATTTGTTAATAATTTATATTCGTGTATAAGATTCGTGTTTGCATAATTTCACGTTTGTTTAGGCTCGGAACTTTACTGGGTAATCATCGTTTCAGTGTTGGTCTTGTGGTCGGTACTATTAGAAGGTTTTTAGAGTAACATCAACAATGTACACTCGGACAGTATCGATAGTCATAACACAGCGTCGCCAGGTTGCAATTGGTAGTAACTTAAAAAATTACTACCTGTGCGGTATGCAACCTCTTTTAATGACGTCACTCACAAAGGTACGCGAAAAGTCCTACTTTTTTATTTTTTTTATTGATGATGTAAGAAAATCAGATGAATGATTTAAAGAGAAATGATGGTAAGTGAATGTAGACAGAAAGAAAAGGACAGAGTGATAGAAGGATAAGAATGTAAGATATTATGATGTGACAAATGATTTATGTATCTCAGTACAAAAGGGCGTGAAAAGAGGGAAAATGATTAGTCGACCCAAAGTATTTGAATTAATGTAACGTGAATGGTAACATAAACAAGCCAGGAAGACGTAAGCCCGACAATAGCTATGATCTTCTGCCTCATTACTGCGGGGATCATTCGGCCAATTTTAAGAGAAGGACAGATGTTATTAAACTAATTTTTTATACTGGTGGTAGGACCTCTTGTGAGTCCGCACGGTTAGGTACCACCACCCCGCCTATTTCTGCCGTGAAGCAGTAATGCGTTTTGGTTTGTAGGGTGCGGCAACTTAGCACCTTAGAACTTATATCTCAAGGTGGGTGACGCATTTACGTTGTAGATATCCACGGGCTCCGGTAACCACTTAACACCAGGTCAGCTATGAGCTCGTTCTCCCATATAAGCAATAAAAAAAATTAAAAAAGATGATACTCTGACCTTGCATTTCAAAGTGAGGAGCGGTATTGGTCTATAAACTTGAAAATCATCCAGATATCTACTTAGTTTCAAATGAATCGTAAGCTGACGAGTAGGAAACGTTTCAGATATCTACTTAGCGTCAAGGTACTTACGATCCAAACTTACGAATCCAAACGTGCCCGTGAGCAATTTTGAAATACATCAATTTCAAGTTTTACGAAGACCAAATTATCTGTTAGTGAAAGTTGTGAGTAGCACTTAATACAAAACGGGATTATCAACTCAAAATGAGAGTGGAAATTCAAATTATGTATTCTGGGACAGAGTGGCCTCTTCAAAATCTTTCACCAGAAAAATACTGAAATTTTTTGCGTCAATTTCAGAAATAGCTTGTTCTCAATTCTGATGCCCTGTTTTCTCTAGATTATATAATACTAGCTGACCCGGCAAACGTTGTTTTGCCATATATAAGATTTCTAGCGAATTTCTAGTGTAGAAAAAAAACTTATTGTAATTATGTAAGGATATGGTAAATGAGTGAAAGAGGTATGTAGCGATGTGAACGATGAGGGAATATAAAAATAACAAAAACTCATTCAACCACACTATGCCTCATTATAACAAAAAAAAATGTCCAAAAAATAAAAAATTAATGTTAAAAAAAAAAAAGCGGTGGGCAGCCCTTATCACTTAGGGGTATGAAAAATAGATAGTAGCCGATTCTCAGACCTATTGAACATATAAAATTTCATAAAAATCGGTTAAACCGTTTCAGAGGAGTACGGTAACTAACATTGTGACACGAGAATTTTATATATAAGATTTTTGCGTTATTGGATTATTGATCTTTTTATAATTATTAAGATTTTTTTGGCCTTTCTACTTGTCAACCTCGAATGAGCCCATCCTAGCTTGGCCTTGCTTGGTGGGTGATCTAACAAGGTTCAATCTGAAATAACTTGCTAATATCGACCCTAGCAAGAGCAATGCGTTACTGAATCTACAATAAGATTGAAGTCGTAACACACTGAGAGAAAATTCGACGAGAATTTCAGTGGGTTGTGTCTGTGGATTTTTATGACCGGGTAGATAGATGCTGCCTATCATCTACTATATAGAACTCCAACCAGATGGTCAGATCTGGTTGATAATGCGGTTGGTGGTAGTCTATTATACCACGCGGTCCATGCCACTCATGACCGAACACTATGAAGGAAAGTCACATAAAGTCCTCTCCTCAGCAGTGAGGGAACGATGAAGAAGAAGAACATAAGACGAATATGGCAATGGTTCGTTCTTAGCCGAGCCCGTGCTCTTCCACAAGTCGTGGTGAAAACGAAAAGGCCTCTTGATAACCAGTAGCTAGTTCTTCCATAACGATTGATCTGAGAGTAGAATGATTAAATATTCAGGTACCAACGAAAATACATTTATGTCATTCTGAGATATATAATAATCTTGCAGTGACGTCACTTCTGTCAACTTTAAATAATAAACAATAAAAATAACTAAGTGGGTCTTGGCCTACGACATTAGACGCCACTATTCATTCCGGCGCTGTGCAACACCTTGCCAGTCCGACACTTGGAGCTCACGTAGATTCCCTTCCACAGCGTCAGACCAGCGGTACTTAGGCCTCCCTACAAGACGGCGTCCCTCCGGTACACCCGCATTACATACCCGAGTCATCCGAGCCTCTCATCTCCCCCAGAATATTTGGTTCACCAAAAATCCTCGCCACATCTTTTTTTTTGCAATCGAATTTTTTCCGATCGCCGACAATCCGATCCCATAGACGACGACCCAGAATACAGGGAATCCTAATTTGGGGCCAGATAACCGTGCGTGATTTGTTCTCAGCTATTTATTTACACTCTGTATGCACATGTATGTACTACAATCTATATGCAGCGTCTCCTCATGTACTTCGGACACGTGGCCCGACAAAATCCTGACAACTTGGAAAAACTAATAGTTGTAGGTCACGCGGAAGGAAAGAGAAGTCGAGGAAGATCGCCAACCAGGTGGACGGACATTGTCAAGGAGACCACAAACACCAGCGTCCCGGGCGCCTTTAAGCAGGCCAAATGCAGGCAACGTTGGAGGAAGCTGGTGAAAAAACTGGACCAAGGTGGTCACGACCCTCAGTAATGAGGAAGCGACGAAGAAGAGGATTTATTTATAACTAGCTTTTGCCCGCGACTCCGTCCGCGTGGAATAGTTACTTTGGCATAACGCTAAATTTTACCCCCCACTTCATTTACGTAGAAAGTGAAAATATTTTTGAATTACAGAATGTTAAGGAGCTATTTAAACCCCTATTTTGAAACATTATTTATTGGTACTCCACTTGTATTCGCCTTAACGTGATGTTATATAGCATATAACCCATAGCCTTCCTCAATAAATGAGCTATCTGACACTAAAAGAATTTTTCAAATCGGACCAGTAGTTCCTGAGATTAGCGCGTTCAAACAAACAAACTCTTCAACTTTATAATATTAGTATAGATAAGGTCGACTAGAACTTGCATATTGTTGTGTTGAGTCCACGAGCGCACGTAGCCTCTGAGAAATAAATGTCAGTTAACGTACCAAGCAAGGCTGCAACCTCAAAATGAAGCAGAAAAATCCACAGAAGGCGAGTGTGGAGTACCCGGGACATCCTCGTAATTACATTTCCGTTTGCAGTCGACGGACGTATCTAAGGTATATCTTTGATTGAGCGCAATGGACGTGACCGATTTGACAATAAGACTGAAGAAAAAGAACGTGCTTTAAATATCTTCTAAGAGCATTTATTCATCTTAATTCCATCGTGTGTCTAGTTTATAATTATAATTTAACAGTCCTCCTACAACTGAGCTAAAATTAGGCCGAGCTTGATATCATCCCATACCCTAGTATACGGAGATGCAATAAATGTAAGGGTTTTTTCCGTTGACAATGGGAAGAAACATTTAATGTAATCCTACTGCCAGTCTATTCAAAATTTTTTGGCGGTCGAATGAGCGTGGTTACTGAATTTCATGGGCCACCAGACGGGCTCGGCTGAATCGCACGCAACGTACTGATAGTCTGAGTAATAAAAGCACTGACTTCTTATGAACAATTGTATTTAGTCTGAATTAGAACATTTAATTATATTCAAGTCTGATTGAAGTGTACTGAAGACGCGTCCGTTCGCGTGAGAGGCGCTTGGGCAGAGAGCGTGCAGAGTAGTGAATGGTAAAACTGAACATTAACATAGATTATTACGGCTTCCTACTGACCTAATACAGATAAACAATTTCGTTTTTACAGAGTAATAATTACATGTGAATTTGCGTGAACACAGTCAGTACCTACTTTACCCCTCCGAACACAGTACATCGCTTAAGCGGGACGTCTTAACTTAATTACTGAAAACCATGTGGGCCGGAAGCTCATCTACCGATCCATACGATACGAATGCGCCGGACGTCTTATCCTCTAGGCCACGACGGCTACCGACTTTGAGTACCTATTATGGTAATGAAATACGTACTTAAGATATAATAATAGCATCGTGCATTAAAATTAAACATGCGAAAATTACAACATGTACGTATAATTAACAAACAATGCAGACATCGATCTCAAGTCGTGTCGGCATTCACGTTTGATGTCTATGGACTCCGGTAATCACTTCACATCAGGTGAGTCACTTCTGCACCTGCCTACAAAAGGCTTATTAGGCCAATTACAATAGAAAACACACTCAACAGAATAAATCACATTTGTTAAACAATTCTGTTAATTCAATCTCTTAAACAATTACAAAAAAATTGCTAAGCAACTTTTTTTATATCAACTTATAACTGCAAAAATTATTTTGTTAAATCTCTACTTTACGAAAGCTATATTAATAGCTATAAAAAAATCCATTACTAACAAAATATTAATTTAAAGAATCGTTTATGACGTAGTAACTATGTGTTTTCTTCTGAGCTAAACGATGAAAGAATGACCGGGCTAAAAGGCCTTCATCACTTTAGCCTTCGTACGATCTGTAACTATCATTGATATGCTGGTCAACGAAGAGGATGCCGCCTTTCGGAGCTTAGAGAAAAGGCTTTATGATAAACGATCACTAGATGTGATCGCCGAGCTTATAACTCTACAATCAAAGCTTTACGATCTTAATAAAAATATTTGCTTATGGAATTTATATTATTATATTCATTTGGAAGTCAATTCCTCTCGATCGACTTTAACGCAAACCCAATTTTAAATGAACCTAATGAAAAAACTCGAATTTGCGATTCGTCATCTAAATTTTTTCGGGGTTTTTTTTACAAAATCAGTATCTGTTTGCGTTATTTTACATTTTGATGTGAATTTTGCGGATTAATCCGAGACCTTGAATTGTTTAATTGGTATGAGAAAATTTTCGGAGCTTTTACGAGATATTCAAAATGCCATCTATACCGTACATTATGCAAATATTATGAGGTGCGTTAGGGTAGGTACCAACATCGAACCCATATCTGCCGCAAAGAGCTCATACGCTCTACTTTAGGAGAGGCACAGCCGTGCAATTAAGGCCTCACTAAATAAGTGTCAGCTTTACATTATGATGCCCATAGGCCCTGGTAATATCTTAATACCACAAGCGTATTGCAAACACTAAGTCTTTCTAAAGCGTTGCGAAGTACAAATCATTGTGAAATCGCCTTCATTTCCTTCCCAACTTCGAGGCTCTTATCAATTTCTATAAACGAACCTTAATGGGCCTTCATACCCTTTAGTTTTCAAGGTCTATTTGATTAGTAAAAGCCGAACCCTGGAAATTTCACTAAATTAATATTGTATTGATTAAAATCTACTTTAATCTATATGTTAATACGTGAAGCAAAAAGTTTGCACCCCTTTTTACGAACATTACGCAGACGGAGGACTATGAAATTTCCCACACTTATAGAGAATATGACGACGCTTGCAGCTGAAAGTAAGTATTGTACTTTTTGACGAAGCATGTTGCTGATAACTTTATTTCTGTAATCTGACGAAGCATGTTGCGGATAATAACATGTACTTTTAGGTTAGGAATATAGTGTTCTTTTTTTTTATTACTTGAATTATGTGATTTATCAATATAGAGAAAGAGTGCTGAAGTTCGCATTAAAGATACATTAAATCAATAAAGAAAAACATTACACACACCACCGTTTATTTGACACAACATATATAAGTATATACTCCATGTTTATTACCAATCTTTTGTTATTAAAGTCTGTGGCCAAATTGAGAATAAATTAATATTGTTTGTCTTTAATATTATTTGTCTTCAGTGTAGTCTTAACGAAATCTGCGATTATAGAACTATAATATAGTCTTTGACAATAGAACCGTAATAATGTTCAAACTTATAATTTAAATTAATTATAATCGAATTTCAACTACTGGGGGATAACTAATATTATTAATAACTAGCGACCCGCCCTCGCTTCGCTTAGGGAACTGTAATTTATTATTGATAACAGTATTTCTCCACTATTTAATGGATGTTATTATACATATAAACCTTTCTCTTCAATCACTCTATCTATTAAAGAAAACCGCATCAAAATCCGTTGCGTAGTTTTAAAGATTTAAGCATACATAGGGATATAGGGACAGAGAAAGCGACTTTGTTTTATACTATGGAGTTATCAATAATAATGCTATGTGACTTTATAGGGAACATCTGCAATGAATGTTTCAACTAATATTAAACAGTTTGAAATAGTAAGCAGAATATAAATAATAATTGATTTATCTTGGTGTCCGGGGCCAATTTTAGAAGCAAAATAATAAAATTATAACATTGACATCGGTCCTTGATACATAGGTAAATTTTCAAATTAATTGACCGTCTTGAAGGTCCTGATATAATTACTTTCAAAATATTCCATTAGACACATGTGGGTCAAGCTAATGGCAGCGTGTTAATATTAGTATTTTCTTCATGTTTTCGCCAATCTCTTTCTGAGAAAATAGTAGAGAAAATTGAAACTGATGAAACTGTACGTTAATTAGCGTACAATATTCGTAACATCAGGTATAAATCTATCTAATCTAAATAATCTAAAATCTATATATAATATTATTAATACGTGAAGCAAAAACTTTATACTTATTTTGATGAAATTTCCCACACTTATAGAGAATATAGATAAGGAGTGCAGAATGCTAATTTTTTTTTTAAAGTAGGCTTAAAGAATTTAAGTATTTATTTATTTTTTGCTTATATGCGTGGATGAGCTCACAACCCACCTGGTGTTAAGTGGTTACTGGAGCCCATAAACATCTATCCGTCTACAACGTAAATGCGCCACCCACCTCGAGATATTAATTCTAAGATCTCAGTATAGTTACAACGGCTACCCCACCCTTCGAACCGAAACGCATTACTGCTTCACGGCGGAAATAGGCGGGGTGGTGGTACCTACCCGTGCGGACTCCCAAGAGGTCCTACCACCAGTGATTACGCAAATTATAATTTTGCGGGTTTGATTTTTATTACACGATGTTATTCCTTCACCGTGAAAGTCAATCGTGAACATTTGTTGAGTACGTATTTCATTAGAAAAATTGGTACCCGCCTGCGGGATTCGAACACCGGTGCATCGCTACACACGAATGCACCGGACGTCTTATCCTTTAGGCCACGACGACTACCAAAAATAAAGTAAATAGTAAAAAACATTACATACACTACCATGTATTTGACACACACACGCATATGTATTCTTTTGTTTATTTTTAAAGTCAGTAGTCAAATTCAGAGTAGATTAATATTGTTTGTCTTCAATATTATTTATCTATAGTGTAGCCTTGACGAAATTTGTTATTATAGAGGTCTATTGTAGTCTTTGACAATAGACCCTTAATAATGTTCAAACATATAATTTAAATTAATTGTGGTTGAATTTAGACTAAGTAGCGACTACTAGTTATTATTAAATACGAAGTGGATGTGTCCATTTCCTTTGTACAACAGCAAGCCCGCCTTTCAAACCAAAACACCTGGTCGTTTCGCGGCCAAAATAAACTGGAATACGCTACCAATTCTAACTTATAATACTTAATTACTTATAATACTTAATTTCGGTAGGCAGCGGCTTGGCTCTGCCCCTGGCATTGTTGAAGTCCATGGGCGAAGGTAACCACTCACCATCAGGTGGGCCGTATGCTCGTCTGCCTACAAGGGAAATAAATAAAAAAAAGCCCTACCACGACAAAAGCACTCGTTACACAATACTGTCGAGATTCGGACCTCATGTATCAAAGACGTTTACTAGATATGGGTTCAATTTAATAACCGTCTCGCCCTCTAAAGCGAAATGCATGAGCGTTTCTCGTCAGAATAAATGAGAACGGTATTTATATATACGAAGGAACTCGCAATCCTACAATATTTACTACAATATTTTTTACTGGTGGTAGGACCTCTTGTGAGTGCGCGCGGGTAGGTACCACCACCCAGCCTATTTCTGCCGTGAAGCAGTAACGCGTTTCGGTTTGAAGGTTAGGGCAGCCGTTGGAACTATACTTGAGACCTTAGAACTTATATCTCAAGGTGGGTGGCGCATTTACGTTGTGTATGTCTATGGGCTCCAGTAACCACTTAACACCAGGTGGGCTGTGAGCTCGTCCGCCAATCTAAGCAATAAAAAAAATATTTACGCAAAATTGTATGTTCGACGTATCGATGGACAAGTAAATAGCGATACGTACGACAAATAAGATGACAATCGTAAATTTGAAAGGAATTTAGTACTAAGAAGAGTACGCGATAACAAACGATAAGCATCGAACGTGGTGCTGTTTCAAAATTAGCAGCGCTCCGAAACGATAACACCAATCGAATTTATTTTTATCTCGTATTTTTTTTTCCATATTTTTTTTATCTTTTTCCTAAGAAAGTATTCGTTCGTCTGTCGAAAACGGAATTTATTTTTTTCTCCTCCTTCTTCTTCTTCTAGTGCCTCTTCAATCCTGAAGGTTGGCCGTTAGCTTCCTGAATTCATTTCCATCAGCAGCCAGCCGGAACAGCTGCTCGACGGAGGCAATACCGGTCCACTCCCGGATATTCCGGAGCCATGACTTCCTTCTTCGCCCAGCACGTCTCTTTCCGTCCACTTTGCTCATCACTATCAACTGCAGCAGCGTGTATCTGTCGTTCCTGAGCATATGGCCGAGATATTCTATCTTGCGCTTTTTGATAGAAGGCAACATTTTCCGGGACTTATGAACGTGCTGAAGCACGGTTTCGTTTTTTCTCTTACCTACGCCGAAAGTTCGGTTTTCCTCCCGCTGTACAGGAAAGAAAGTCTAACATTTCCTCCTTAGGTCCACTGACAAGTGCGCATGCGCGTTAGTGTCTACGACTGCTCTCACGCACCTAAAATTCTCCGCCATTGTTGTGCTCGGCTAATTTGCAATATTGTGTTTAGTGTAAAAGTGAAATAAATCAAAGACAATAAAATTTTATATTGAAGTATTAAGCAAAGATGAGCTCATCAGACAGTTCTTATTCAATTAGTAGCAGTTTATTTAAAATTTTAAAAACAGTTAAATTTTTTTTTTTTATGAGTGGGTGGGCTCCAACACAACAGATTACCGTAATCATATCCGTAATTATACGGAACTTATCTTTTTTTTTTTAATTTTGATTTTTATTACACGATGCTATTTCTTCGTCGTAGATGCGAACTTTTGTTATTATATTTAAAAACTAGCTGACCTGGCAAACGTCGTTTTGCCATATAATTATTTCTAGGAAAGATAAATAACTTATACACCGACAGCAGCACCATATGCCGGGCTGATTTGTGAATCTAAACCATCCAGGGCGCCACCGAATTGCATACAAAAAAAATCATTCAAATCGGTCCAGCCGCTTAGGAGGAGTTCAGTGACAAACACACGGACAGAAGAAATATATATCGACGCTTGAAAGGCAAACGTGACTAAGTGACAATGCGTGAAATTTACAGTAGACTAATTTAAAGTTGAAATACCTGAAAAAAAAATATTTTCCTATCATCCTGGCCTATCATTTATGTATAAAGCAGTTATTTTCGCTTAGTCACGTTTGCCTTTCAAGCGTCGATATATATAAAGATAAAAATAATATTATTTTATTTAGAATCCACCCAATTCCCTGAGCAACAGAGCATGGTTTATAAACAACTCAAAAAATATTTGTATCTTTCTAAGTCAACTAACAAAATAAACGTATTTTTGTATTTCTTCTAACCCCGAACTTGTTTTGATAAAACAACATGTTTTGATCCTCGCAAAGCACGACCACAATCATTTCTCCAAAGCTCTTTTACGAGTTCATTTTACGTGAGTTCACTCTTGACTTAGGCAGATCGTCTCACTTAAGTATCAAATTAAGTTATCAGCGTAAGACTCCGAAATGTCGGAGACTTATAATCATTGCTGGTCCGTAATCCTTAAGCTACGCGACTGCGTTATCAAATTTCGAGAATTAATGTGAAATAAAGTTTAATCTTCGTCTCACAATCGACACACCTATAGATGACTTTTGTTACAAATGTATAATATGTCGTCGTCGTGGCCTAAAGGATAAAGACGTCCGGTGCATTCGTGTTGAGCGATGCAACCGGTGTTCGAATCCCAGGTGGGTACCAAATTTTTCTAATGAAATACGTACTCAATAAATATTCACGATTGACTTCCACGGTGAAGGAATAGCATCGTGTAATAAAAATCGACAAAATTATAATTTGCGTAATTACTGGTGGTAGGACCTCTTGTGAGTCCGCACGGGTAGGTACCACCACCCTGGCTATTTTTGAGGGGAAGCAATTATGCGTTTCGGTTCGAAGGGCAGCCATTGTACTGTAAAAACTGAGACCTTAGAACTAGTGTCTCGAGGTGGCTGGCGGCATTTGCGTTGTATTACACCGGTCACTCACATGCGCACGAATACGCAAACCCACAAGTGTAGGACGACATTTGCGAATGATTATGCAAAGTTTTCGCTGCATTCGTGGTTTTCCAAGCTGTGTCGGTTTTTTAACAGACATCAAAGCGCGCGAACCTCGAACCTTCGCGTAGTCTCCCACACATTCGCTTGCCCAGTTGCGCCGACGATTGCGAACATAGATTATACACTTAATATATTAGAGATAGATGCGCAACTCTCATTTTTATTTTTGCTTTAGTTAAAGCCCGGTCCAGCAGGCGTCGCTACGGTCGATTATTAGTCTCCCTACCCCCCACCAGGTGGCTTTTTTAGTAATTTTAATATTTTTAATAACTCTCTTTATGAAAAAATCTTATCGTTTAGAATCGCTGAAATTCCCGGTAGTACTTATGAGATATTAAGGAATGTTTGATTGTGTTTAGCATTCTAATCGATAAGATCTTTTCATACAGAGAGAAAACAGTTTTTTAAAATAAAAAGCTGTAATTCTCTGTAAGCTATTTAATTTCCCTATATTACAAACAATTTTCTGTTAAAAGATTGTATGAACGTACAATTGTATAAAATTTCGAATAACAATAACTCCTCTAGATTAATCCTACTAGCGTACTTATTAACATTAAATCGAAAGTTATCTACAAGTTAATTAAGTCTAGATAATCAAATCATTCAATGTCAATTAAGTCATTTGTGCGAAATATAAACATGTCAGCTTTTCATTACAAACATAGTAGACAATTTGAATTAAATTTAATAAATTTGTTTCTTAACGATAGCAGTTCTTGCTTAAAGTTGATCGTGACAGATCATGACCTTGTATGAAAATATTACATCTATAAACACTACCTATGCTTCGTCATACAATAATTGTCATTTAAACTAGCATTGTAGAGATAATACACACACTAAAGTGAATACTAAATTATTCTTAGCATTCTTATAAACATTTAGAAATTTAAGAAACGATTAACCCACAATCATGTTCATAACATGTGACATTTTGTTCTGCACAAACGTTTTCTTGCATGATTTGAAAAACAAAAAAAAACAAAAAATGTTTAAAAAATGTAATGATGATTTAAAGTACTCTTAAATATTGATAGTTTGTACTTAATGACGCTTATAGTAATCTTAGACATGATTACAATAGTTATACTTTTATTCCCTATCTAAATTATTTCTATTCTGACGTTTCTGATGCTTTAGCTTTGGTAATACTAGATGAAACAAACAGCAGATTGAAAGAAAATCATCTTAAAGTTAATTACATTCATTACAAACCATTAGTTTGCATTTTGTTACAAAAGAAACTGATGTTCGTTACATGCAAATGAATTATAAACATACACATGCAAACATAAAATGTAAATTTATCTTTTAATCCAAATTAAATGTACATTAATATTACATCTAAATAATAGAAAGGGTTTCGAAAATTTTTATTGCATTCAACAGCAGACGAGCACGCAACCCGGCTCATGATAAGTGGTCACCAGTGCTTATAAACTTCAGCAGTGCCATAGGGGTTGCTGTCTATCACTTAAGTTTTAATAAATTATTAATATACTCAGTCACAAGCATATTGATTTCACATAATGAAAATGTAAGAAACATAATCATGTTTGGGCATTTTCATTTATATCTGCTCATACAGAAAAGACAACTTAGCAAACATATTCCACAGTTAATCTAAATAATTGCAAATAATGCTTTTGAAGACCGCTGACTTTTGATCATTAATTAAAATCATCTTCTCGTAGAATGTACAAAAGGTTATTTACAAAAATTTATATCAGTATTTTCATATATTACTAACTTACTAATTACAACTATTCAAACATAATACTATAACTATAAGAACTAAACAACCTATTTTAAAACAAAATTGGCATCAATCTAGTTCTTATGAACTATTTCAATTATTAATTTATAAATTATAAACATATTTAAAAAAAATTAAGATCCTTCAGAGTTCACGTTCCTTGCTGAATCAGTTTCTCTTCTGAAACGGAGAAACAATGTATCTTAAGTATGTAACAAATATTGAAAAAATACGGCCATGAAAAATTTAGTGTTAATGTAATCATACTTACAAATTAATATATTACATAACACGTTCTGGTTCAAATATAGTGCATCAATCTTTTCATGTTTCATTCACATTTTAGTGCTCCTTATAATTTTTCCATAAAATTTTGTCTTTATCAAACCTTTGTCTACAAAAATAAAAACATTATTTTATATTGGGTAGAAGGATGAACGTGGTCACAGGCCACTTGGTGTAACTTGGTTATCAAACACCAGGAAACAAAACGTGAATGCCATCATCTAACTTTGGATGTGAGATCAATTGTGCTGTATTTTATTTAAACAGGAAAGCATGACTGATTGATCATTCCAAAAAACTAGTTCGGGCCCACTTGACAATAAGCATATAATACGCTGAGTTGCAAAACATAAATACTCCCACCCACTCGAGACAATTTTATTATCTGAGGTGTGTGTGTGATAGTACGAGACTTAATACAGACTGTTTTGATCAAAACTTAACATATATGATGGCTAGGCAGCAGAAATAGGAAGGACCATTAGTTGGTGCTAATTCATTTAATTATATTATGAATAATAATTCTGTTAGCAAATAATATACCGGGAAAATAGTGTAAACTCACCGTTATCAAGGCATCCGAAATAGCACTTCATTTTCGATCTTCGAGGCATGCTGATTTTTAATAATAAACTTTCTGTAAGAAATGAAAATAGTTACACAGGCTTACGAAACGCTAACGAAGAAAAAAGTATTGGAGCCAAGTTATGTCTAAAGACAATTCAAAACAGAATTTCTCAATGTCTAATCGTCTAATATTCTCATAAAGCTAAAAGTCGCTCTAAATTAATACTACAACGTAAAATAACTCACACCAAGACCAAAAAAAAACGATTTAAAAAATTAAAGCGTTACGACATTTTGAAAACTTTTTTTTTTTTTTTTGAGATTGTTTTACGGCCCTGGAATTTTGAAAACTTCAAAGCAGTGTTTCCACTTACGTTTTTTTTACCACATTTTACCCTAGTTTCTTTTGAATTTATCCCTAAAATTTCCTAAACATCTTTCATAAATCCTTTATATAGAAAGCATAAATAAAATACAGAAAATAAACCACAGTATATTATTTAATGTAGGTATATATAATATAAACGCCCCCAGAAGATCATAGATCTATAGGATTAGAATTATCAAGGAAGTCGACGCATTGCTTTTATATTCTTTTTCTGCACGCAACCTAACACTGTTCGGTTCTAAAATTGAGCAATTGTTTGCTGGCAAAGTTGGGAACTTTCTATGAAGCAAGCCGTTCAGGGTTTCATTAGAAAGCCTGTTTCTTTTGTCAGTTTTTACATTTGAGAACACTGAATAATCTTTCCACCTCAGTCTTTGAAGAAGGAACTGCTAGCAAAAGTGAAATGACAATTACAAGGTTTTCGTAAATGAAATTACCATGAAAATCTTTCATGGTACATGAAGTACCTGTATATTACAATACAAGTAAGTTCTGGTGACATCAACGAAAATAGGTAAATAAAAATTTGGCGGATTATACTTATTGGGATTCTGGGGAATCCCTAAGAAAAAAGCAGTGGCTTAATCTATGATTTACTTTACTAGAGGGTTACTGTTGAATCAAACCTTCTTTATAGTTTTTATACACAACTCTGTTTTATTCTTTTACTTGTCAACTCGACTTAATGTCATTCTCTCCATAAAATAAAATGTTCATTGTTTTACTTTAATTATCGTTTATTTTAAAATTCACAACAGTTACTAGTATAGGCTTTGCTTTTTACCCCGAAATATCCTAAATCCTGGTATTTTTTAAATTGTCTTTATCATCCAAAATATCAGCTATTTTTCCCTAAAAAAGGGAGAATCCCCTAAAAGTGGAAGCACTGCTTCAAAGTACGCTAACATTTTTTATTGAGTCAGAACTCGTATCTGCCATCTAGTGAGTTTATTAGTTCATTAAGGCCAAAACGTTTCAAAAATGACCTCGCCGGTTCCTAAAGATGACGCTAGTTGAATGTTCTTTTCCTTTGTATGGGAGTTGCACCCCCCTGATTGCGAAGGTAACGGACGTATACTATACGCCATTTTCATAGTTCGTGACGTCTACTCTGTGTAGCGTATCTTCATCAAAAGAAATCCCATAAAAACAGCATGGCTGTTAATGATGTCTGGGAAATAATTCAAAACTCTTTTTCTCTTCAATGTTCTATTGACGAATTAAAAAGGAGGAGAAATTCGTGAGACATTCGTAAACAAGTATAGGAGGAAGCGCAAACGGCTTCGCAAATTGAGTATGCGAACCCATTTGCACAGCCGCTAGGTTTGCGAATGAATGTTTGACGGCCCTTCACATGCGCGCAAACATTCGTACAATGTACGAATATTTGCACGCATGTCAGTGGCCGGCATTATAGATGTCTCTGGGCTCCGGTAACCACTTAACACCAGGTGGCCCGTGAGCTCGTCCACCCACCTAAGCTATAAAAAAAAACGATTAAAAAATTATTACTCAGTGGCATCTAAATATTAATATTCATTAATTTGAAATTTCTTTTCATTCTTCGTAATCTATGTATTCACTATTGATTCTTCAGTATTATTCAATTTTGTTAGACTACAGTAAAGATACCTTCAAACACAGCCCACTGAGTTTCTCGCCGGGTCTTCTCAGTGGTTTCCGATCCGGTGGTAGATGCTGCGAAGCACGGCTCTTGCTAGGGTTCGTGCTAGCAACGTCGTCAGGTTTGAGCCCCGTGAGCTCACTTACTAGTTAAGGTTACGCTGAAATAGCCTCTCAAGGCTCTCAGTTAGGTAGGGGAAAAAAAGGAAAGATGTCAAGATTAGTAGGCACAAGGCAGTTAAATAAGTATGTGATCATAATATTATGTATGTATATAATAACAAAAATTTGTAAACTCAAAGCGTCGACTCGACTTGGCATATTTTTAAAATGAGAAAATTAATTTCTTATTTCATCATCGTAATGAATTGTATTCCAAATTATTCAAGACTAGCGGCCCGCTCCGGCTCCGCTCGGGTCTTTAACAAATATTTCAACGATATTTGACGTTGTTTTATTTTTTAAAATAAAAGAAAACTTATTGCGGCATGACTATAATAGTTAGACATATGCTGTCGCGACACTTTTTGTAAATAATAATGTATTTTACAAAGTCATTGTACATTATTTTATTCTATCATCAATAGTTTTCGCAGGACACGCGATGTAAAAAATATTTTAGGTAATTGTTTTACACCTTGGGTTACATTATCGGAGTTTTAGTAAGGATCCCTAATTTTTTCAAAAACGATTGTAGCCTATGTCACTAGGGAATACTGTAGCTTCCAAACAGTGAAAGAATTTTTCAAATCGGTTCAGTAGTTTCGGAGCCTATTCAATACAAACAAACAAACAAATCTTTCCTCTTTATAATATTATATTATACCTATAGTATAGATTAGTATAGATTACCCATCGGAGTTATCTTAAAGGATTCGATTCGAAATTCGGCGGCTGTAGAGTGGCTTAGAATAAATCTTAGTGAAGATTCGAAGGGATTACGAATTGCTGTTATTTGAACGGATTAATTTTAACGAGTATTTGTTTGTACGAGAAATTTAGTTCAAAGCGATGTATTTAGCTTCAGTAAATGAAGGGCTGAAGAAAATATAGTTAAATTTTTGCAGCTACAATTTGATTTGGAATCAAGCCAAATTTGCACATATTGTTCGCAATTTACTACAGTTTTTTTTCCACTAAAGTAAAAAACGGTTTTTCTAATCAATTCTAGTCAAGCTCACAACTGAAATAGATAAAATCGAAACTAATTTCAACATAGATACTGACGCACGAAGCAATTTTGGAAATTTTGGCTTCAAGTTAATAAGACGAATGTAAAATTTCGGCAAGAGGAAAATATAGGTTTTCGTAATAATCATAGTAATACAAAGTTTGATAATTATTTTACATTTTATTCATATATATTACACAGATTTAATCAGAATATATTAAGTACGAATATTAGCTGCGAAGCAGAGCACAAAGAGAACCACGATATAAGAAACACTTTATAATGCTTCCTATCTCATTTTCTCCCAAGTTAAATCTTATGAATTTATGTGTCTATCTCTTTTTACTGTCGCTTTTTCTTTTCATCGACTTTCAAATCACAACGATGCTAAAGAAGTTTTCAATTCAAAAAAGTCATCACGTACCTAAAAGATTAGGTACGTGATGACTTTGGTGGTGATTAGGTGGGATGAAGACATCTGAAAAACCAATTCATTCTTTCAATCACGTAGCCATCGCTTATATAAACTGTAACAAGCTTCACGTCTCTAGATTCTCGTTCTCATCAAAATTTAATATAGACGTCAAATCAAAACCCCGTTGAATATCAGCGCGCCTTCCGAGAAACAGAACCCAAATTTCGACAAAAGGAACAATGCGGTTAAATAAGACAATATAATCTCTCTATTTCCTTATCATTAATTTTCTACATAAATTCGTCAAGACAATTTGAAAATGTGCAATTACATTTACTAGAGGTGCCGCAGTAGTCGAAATTCGACTATAATTAATTGGAATTGTAAGTTTGTACACTATTATGATTGCATTTTATACTTCTATAATCACAAATTTGGCCAAGACTACAATATAAAAAATATTAACAAAGACAAACAATATTTAATCTATTCTCAATTTGACAACAGACGCCAAGAACAAAAGTTTGACAATAAATATTATGCATGCGTGTGTGCGTCAAATACATGGTATGTAGTGTGTGTAATGTTTTTTTTATTGATATAATGTATCTTTTATGCATTACTAGCGGACCCGGCGAACTTTGTTCCGCCACACGGTTTGTTTCAAACACATCAACCAGTCAACTTCAAAATTCTACTATAATTAACACAATTAACCATAGAATATATTACGTTTAGCTGTCTGTTGCGTTTTGTTATAGTTACCACGTTTTATGTCAAGTCCCACGGGAATGTGATAAAAAGTCCTATCCTATCCTATCCTATGTCCTTCTCCTGGTTCTAATCTACCTCCTCACCAATTTTCAGCCAAATCAGTTCAATCGTACTTGAGTTATAAATAGTGTAACTAACACGACTTTCTTTTATATACCTATATAACTATATGGATTTAAAAAAAAAATTGCAGTGTGCACTTCTTCTCTATATTCTCTATAAGTGTAGAAAGTTTCATACTCCTCCGTCCGCGCAATTTTCGTAAAAAGGGATACAAAGTTTTTGCTTCACGTATTAATATATAGATAAAACACGTAAGAGATTAAGGTGGAATTTTTATCAAACCTTTAATCGCAAAATCATCGAATTCAACAAATCAATTTTTACAATGCACCAATGTCTTTGTCATCACGGGGACTTCACTATTGTGTAATAGCACTTTAAGCTCAAATGCGGGCGCCGCAATAAAGATTAAAAGTATAGACTAGTGATATAATTAAAATTGCTTTTAGTGTTTAATCTCGCATTTTTTATTCTCGATTCGAGATTAAGCTTTGTCATCGTCGTCGAAGTCGTCTTGGCCTACCGGATAAGACGTCCGGTGCATTCGTGTTGAGCGATGCACCGGTGTTCGAATCTCAGGCGGGTACCAATTTTTCTAATGAAATACGTACTCAACAAATGTTCACGGTTGATTTCCACGGTGAAGGAATAACATCGTGTAATAAAAAATGAGACCCGCGTATAATTTTCGTAATTACTGGTGGCCTCTCGTGAGTCCGCGCGGGTAGGTACCACCACCCTGCCTATTTCTGCCGTGAAGCAGTAATGCGTTTCGGTTTGAAGGGTGGGGCAGCCGTTGTAACTATACTTGAGACTTTAGAATTTATATCTCAAGGTGGGTGGGGCATTTACGTTGTGGATGTCTATGGGCTTCAGTAAACACTTAACACCATATGGGCTGTGAGCTCGTCCATCCATCTAAGCAATAAAAAACTACTTCTTAGAGGATTAAGAGAACTGCTTCTCTCAATTTATCGTAGGTGCTACGGCTATGTTCCTCTATGAAGAACATTTGAAGATAATCAGGCAGACAATGCCTCTAAAGTGATCCTAAGATCAGTGCAGCTCGTGAGCATTTTTAGCCTCTTATGAGCAGATGAGTCACAATCTCATTTACGAAAGGAAATAAAAATGAAAGAACCCACTGTTAGTAACAGCAAAGGTTGCGAAGATTTGCGATGATGAAGCTTAGCCATTACCTGTTGTAATTACGAAGTTTTTGCAGCTCTTAAAGCCGAGCCACTTAGTCATTTCTCAGCGTGATCGAATTAAAACTTCAAGGAAAAATTCGTGCCTTTGAACATAAGTTCAAAAAGTCTTGGATTAGTTGAACAAGATTACAAAACAGATTACAAGGCGTTGCTACTGACATATATGCGAACAAAGTGAATTAATAAGTAAGTTTGCTTTCTCTCTCAAATTATAAATTTTGTTTTATTAACTCTTTTTTTGTGCGATCTATTTGTCGAGTGATTAACACTAAATAAAACTTAAAAAATAGGAGGCAAATCACACAGGATACCTCGTCCGAACCCAATCTTGTAGGCAGCGGATTGGCTCTGTCCCTGGCATTGCTGAAGTCCATGGGCGACGGTAACCACTCACCATCAGGTGGGCCGTATGCTCGTTTGCCTACAAGGGCAATAAAAAAAAACACTAAGGTTCTTTGTACTATGAGAAATACAGACTGCAAGAGATACTCACGTACGTTAAAATGTACAAATTATGAAAAACCCAGACAAAGAAGAAGTAAAACCTGTGTGCTAAGTGCGAGTTTTTTAACGTTCACGATAGCGTAAAAGTTAACTCAAAATAGGATGGAGTTGGAACGTTTGCCTACGGTTGCCGCTAGGGGCGCTGTTTCAACTGCATACAAATATGAGTTAACTCTTACGTTATCGAGAACGTTAAAATATTCGCACTAAGCACACTGTTCGTCGCACGAATGCTTGCGAACGAAACTTTTAAACGGTAGGCAGCGGCTTGGCTCTGCCCCTGGCATTGCTGAAGTCCATGGGCGACGGTAACCACTCACCATCAGGTTGGCTGTAAGCTCGTCTGCCTATACGGCATAAAAAAAAAACAAAAAAAATATGTCTGAAGTGCGAATCAAACCCACGATCCTCGCTCCACTAGTCAAGAACGCTAACTACCGCTCCAATGAATCGATTAAGACGTCGTAATCTTCAAAATATATAAATATAATCAAAGTGATGATCACACTCTTCTATTTGGAACGCAAGATTGCGTCTCAGAAATAGGGGAGGATCTTTTTAAGCTCATGTTTTTATTACACACACAAAATTCGGTCATTAGTATGTTTTATGTACCTATAAATTTCCAAAGTTTATATATAAGACACATAGTTAAATACCTGGTCGAGTAGCTCCCAATTTCGCACTCATTTTAACAGCACAGTATTCATGCAGTCCACTGTGATAGGTCTAATAGCAGTTATACTGTACAGTTGAGAAATCGACCTCATGTCTCAAAGTTTCTATCCGTTTACAATGGTCAATAGTCCATAACGAAACCAAAGCAATACCTACGTATAAATGTAATTGCGTTTATACATGCCTATACAATTTACGCATGTATTTTTTTTTTTATAAATTCAACGTAATGACAGACATGTTTATGTATTTGAATTTGCTTTGTAGATATGTATTTTAAATTTCTAAATAATTCAAACATTACGTAAATCGCGGTATGTACATTGCGTTATATTTTTAAACGTTTATAACCCAATTCGAATACTAAACTATCCCTCAGACACAGCCCAATGAGTTTCTCGCCGGATCTTCTCAGTGGGTCGCGTTTCCGATCCGGTGGTTGATTCTTTTTTTTTTATTGCCCTTGTAGGCAGACAAGCATACGGCCTTGATGGTGAGTGGTTACTGTCGCCCATGGACTTCAGCAATGCCAGGGGTAGAGCCAAGCAGCTTCCTACTGCGAAGCACTGCTTTTGCTAGGACTAGTGTTAGCAAATTCGCCAGGTTAGAGCCCCGTGAGCTCACTCACTCGCCCGGCTACGCTGACATAATGACTTTTACTGGTGGTAGGACGTCTTGTGAGTCTGCACGGGTGCGTACTACCACCCTGCCTATTTCTCCCGTGAAGCAGTAATGCGTTTCGGTTTGAAGGACGGGGCAGCCGTTGTACTGTTAAAAAAGTGAGACCTTAGAACTCATGTCTCAAGGTGACAGACGTCCTTTCGCGTTTTCTATAAATAACAAGCTAGCTACGTTACCAAAGCAACTTACCTAATTTTCCATTTAACAAGATCACTTTATTCATTAATCGAATAAAAAAAATATTGGGTCCTAAATTCGACTGTATTTTTATGTGCCTCAGGATATTTTTGTGGGTAATTTTCATGATTATTTCTTCTACATTTCAAAGAGCGAGTGTTTTTTACGTGGTCTATTTGAGTTTGATCAAAATCTGATCTAATGTTTTTTTTTAGATATTCTTAGTAATAAATATTTAATTTTCTTCGACTACATGGATGATATTTTAATTTTCATTTGTTGAAAAAAAAATGTTTTTTTTCTAATTATTTTGATCTCCTTTTTTTATTTATGTATTTATTATAAAGAAGATGTTACAGGCTCATGTTAATTCAAACGAGTAAATTTCTACCGCAACGCACGGGTGAATTATGCCTATATCTGCCGCAAAACAATAAGGTGTTTCGGTTCAAACAGTGGTCATTGTTAAACAAACATACAACCTGTCTCTTTTTTTTATAGTTTAGATATGTGGACGAGCTCACAGCCCACCTGGTGTTAAGTGGTTACTGGAGCCCATAGACAACTACAACGTAAATGTGCCACCCACCTTGAGATAAGTTCTAAGGTCTCAGTATAGTTACAACGGCTGCCCCGCCCTTCAAACCGAATAAAAAACCTTCATATCTCAAGGTGGTTGTAGATGTAGATGTCTATGGGCTCCGGTAACCACTTAGCACCAAGTGGGCCGTGAGTTCGTCCACCCATCCAAGCTATAAAAAATTCCTAAAAAAGTAAAAGAGGTCCTACCAATTTGACCACCGCTAACGTCATTCTTTATTTTGTTTTTCCTACCTAATCACTGGTTACCTAAGAGGCTTTTCCAACTACTCTCGCACGTGTAAATTCTATCGACAGACGCAGAAATTAATCTGCATACGAAGAATGTTGTTTCACTTGGGTTTTTTTTTTAAATTAACACGAGAGTCTAAAAATATTCAGACAACAATACTTTCAGTGATCGATGTAACATTATTAAGTCTAATTCAAATTTATAGTATTTTCTTGATTAAAATCTAAACTATTTATCGTCGTATCTAAAAATTCTAGTATCAACTGATTAAATCAAATTTTCTAAATCACTAACGTTTACAAAATTTCTAAAAAGTTTTTTTCTTTTTTTTAAGACCAGCAACGCTATATTTATCAGAGTTTATATTTATCATGTCAAATCGAAAGATATGACGGAAAATATGTTAAATCATTAATATTATAGAAATAAATAAAATAAACTTACCATAAAAAGCGCATTCTAATTAATACAACATACAATCACTCCGGGAAAATTTCACTTACACACACACAAGATCACTTCAATCGGTAAATGAATTTCCGCGATTTTTCACTGAAAATAGCGCGAAGCGACGTACACTCCCTACGGCGTCCAGAACTATACTGAAATTAGTGAGAATCGTAACGTATTTTTTTTTGTTTTTAGATAAAGAACGCCAAATTATCATACGTACGAAAACAAATGACGTGTTATTTGATAAGTTTTATAAAGCCGCACTGATTGTTGTATTTGACGGGGTTATTTTTCGAAAACCTATAATGACATGTAACAAAATACGAAAATAGATTTTTTCAATTAACGATAATGTTGTCCGCTAATAGCATTACTTTTTTTTAAAATCGTTTTATTTTGACTAATAATGCATGAAAATGCAAATCATTAAGTCGCTCGTAAATGTCTAGAAAGGAATATGCTTTGAGTGCGCGCAAGAAAACCTCTGTGAAACGCTCATTGAGACTAGTCTTTGAATTCCTTGAAAGACATTATTGAGGGCGAGATCCAGGTAGTAAGTAGAATATTCCGAAACAAATTCCTCAGTAGAGACAAAGTTTCTTCATTAACTTCGAAATTTCAATGTTTTTTCCTACATAACTTACTTATTTCCTACCTAAGCTAATACCCTTGAGAGGCTATGTCAGCGTAATGCTAACGTGTAGGTGAGCTCTTAGGGCTCAAGCCTGGAGGCGTTGCTACCACCGGATGAGTAACGCGACCCACTGAATAGATCCGGCGATTTCAAACAATTCTTGAAGTCGATATAAATACTATTAAATATTTAGTTAAGATTACAGCCAAAAGACTATGTACAAATACGTATTTAAATTTTAAAACAATTTGTTCATAGATGTTTTCTAAATAAATAAAAATATATTCGCATTTATTGCACAAGTGACAAGATTAAATCCTCTTGCCCGCTTGGAAATTGTGGGCAGAGTTTTAGTATTATAGCTGACCTACTCTTCAAACTTGAATGCAAGATTGTATCTTAGCAGTAATAGGTAGGATGTAGCCACTATTATACTATTCTACCTGCTACTCTTGCCTACAGCGTGCGGCCCTCGAAATACTGAAAAATTAACTGGATCCATTTATTTCTTTTGTTTTTTCATTTGTGGAAGTCGTTCGTGTTAAAATAACAAGATCCCAGATGCATGATAAACGCCAATCACCTCTGCTGTAAATTTTTATCTAAATCTAAACTTTCGTTGCAGATGTTGGATATTGTAAAAACAAACGGGAGATTAAATCGCGTGTTTTTTTTTTTTTGTTGCGCTTATAGGTTGATGATCTCTCGCCCCAATGGTAGGCAGCAGCTTGGCTCTGCTCTTCGCATTGCCGAAGTCCATGGACGACGGTAATCACTAACCATCACGTGGTCCATATGCACGTCTGCCTACAAGGGCAACAAAAAAAACGTGTTTTTTTTTTTTATAACGTCGGTCTACCGAGCAGTATCAGCCGCTAGGTGGAAGATCTTCCCTCCGTCGTTAGTTTTTGTATTTTTTTTATTTGAATGTCGACACCCACCTTGAGACGCAAGGATAGTAGATTTCCTACCCTCGATACCGGAACTCTAGATTGGTGAAAGTTGCGCGACCATAGGCCCATGTGTTCTCATAAGAAGCTTACAAATACGTATTTTATTTTTTTCGGGCCGGTGGCCGAACCTCCTACGAGGTCCCCGCGCCTAGGGGGCGCGCGGGGTATGTGAGACTCAACGATCTGCAGGTGTTGAGAGCAGATCGCGGGCCCAAGGATTTTAGGGCCCACCCACTAAACGACTCCCCTGCACTCTTACACCCGACGTCCGATCTCCGTCCGGGGTCAGAACCCGGTCAGAGTAGGGGGGTTCCCGCGGTCAACACTACAACCAGACACGCAGCGCCACCCCGAGGACGCCCGACCGACGGGTCGTCGAGGTGATAGTCGACGACCGACGACGTCGGTCTCCGCGGTACGGCGGCCCTGCCAAGCCGCCCAGGCGATGCCGCTGGTGTTCCGGGATACCCCGCTGGGCTAGACCCAGCCTGCCGGGTCGGAACGCGATACACCGCCGACCGGATTGCTCTTCCACAGTATGTTCGGCGACGACAGCGACGACGAAAGACCGACGCGTCGTCCCGTCCTCCTGGTGCCAGCGCGTTAGAGTGACGGTAGCGTGCGGCGCAGCCTCAACCCCCTTAGGTCGCCCCGTGACCATCACCGGGAGGAGACTGCCTCCTAAGCTTACAAATACGTAGCCTAACCTAAATTAGGGTTAGGTTTTTATTGCAGTAAAAGCTCTTTATTATATACTAGTTGACCCGGCAGACTTCGTAGTTTCTCATACGATAAATAAAATACCTAAACTTTTATATAAAATAAATTTAAAACAAACAAAAGGAATCCGTCCTACGGGTGGCACATCAAAGGAAAAACAAAATTATTTTTCATATTTATCTAACTTTTAAACCTTCTCTGGACTTCCACAAATAATTCAAGACCAAAATTAGCCAAATCGGTCCAGCCGTTCTTGAGTTTTAGCTAGACTAACGAACAGCAATTCATTTTTATATATATAAATTTTGTATATCTCGGTATATGTTCAGTAAATATGCCACGAATGCAGAAACAGCGAATAGGGAGAAGCGCGTTACAAAGAAAATTCGGTTGGCTACCTACATACATATTGGAATCTTTTTATCAATGTGTATGTACCGATGTACCGATTAGATCCGCACATAAAGAAATCATTAGCCACGAACAGAGGAATTGGGTTGCATTTTTTTTTATTGCTTAGATTGGTGGACGAGCTCACAGCCCACCTGGTGTTAAGTGGTTACTGGAGCCCATAGACATTTACAACGTAAATGCGCCACCCACCTTGAGATATAAGTTCTAAGGTCTCAGTGTAGTTACAACGGCTGCCCTACCCTTCAAACCGAAACGCATTACTGCTTCACGGCAGAAATAGGCAGGGCGGTGGTACCTACCCGTGCGGACTCACAAGAGGTCCTACCACCAGTAACATTTTTTTTTTTTTTCCCGCGAATAGCGAGTTTTTATTTCTGTATTGTGGAAATCATTATTTGCAAACGTCATTACTTTGGCTGTGAGAGCTAACATGCTCGCCCGCAGATTCGCACGGTGTAAGGATGAAGTCAAACACACACTATTTAGTGCATATTGTCAGTCCTTTTACACCTGCGGCCTGTGGACAGAGTACACTCAAAAGGCGTTTGAAGTCCTGCGCGTCCAATACAACAACGGCTTCAATGGAATGAAGTCCATGTTGGCTCAAGACCAGCCATGGTCAATGTAAAATAAATAAAATGTACTTTTGGAGTTTATTGGAGTTTACTCCTTTAGAATCGATTTACATATATAGGCCCGGGGTATGAAAATTATGGGGACCAAAATCGTACTAGCATGTCACACGAAATGCGTTATGCGCATGTCACACGAAATGCGCGCCGGGCTGCTGCGCCGGCAGTCCGCCACAAAGCCTCGTACTGATCGCGCGTTTCTCTCATTTTGTATTTTCATATATTTGTTAGTCGTTTGTTTTGTGTCTCGTTAATTTGTTAATAATCTGTAGTGTATCGTGTTGTCGTAATATAGAACTATTTCTCGTATTGTTTCGTTTAATTGGAGTTTACTCCTTTAGAATCGATTTACATATATAGGCCCGGGGTATGAAAATTATGGGGACCAAAATCGTACTAGCATGTCACACGAAATGCGTTATGCGCCTAGCATGTCACACGAAATGCTTTATGCGCCTGATTGGCTCCTGATTGCGTGATGCGTGCGCGCGCCAATCAGGAGCCAACGCGCGGCCGCGTTATCGCAGGTGACGCCGGGCTGCTGCGCCGGCAGTCCGCCACAAAGCCTCGTACTGATCGCGCGTTTCTCTCATTATTGTATTTTCATATATTTGTTAGTCGTTTGTTTTGTGTCTCGTTAATTTGTTAATAATCTGTTGTGTATCGTGTTGTCGTAATATAGAACTATTTCTCGTATTGTTTCGTTTAATTTTTTATATCCAGTAAACTCCAGTCGTGCGTCGGAGCGGACACACACACTTTTTTTTTTTCGTATTACTAACACTTCATATGGAATTTAATTCTGAAATAAAAATTTATTATTATTATTATTACAGGATTCCAGATTACTCCAAAATCCGGTATGCGTTTGATTTAGACTTTAACGAAAATAATCGAATCCCAAACAACACCCTCGCAATTTTAATGAAAGCCGAAACGCTTTTATCGTTCCGGATAAGATAACCGCGGGGACTCAATTATTATATTTAAGTAATTTAATATATAAGTTGATAAGGATTAATACGGCGTCCGTTATCCATGAGTGTTTGATAAAGCGGACAAATATTTGTCGAGCCCAAGTACACTCGCGCTAGTGTCCAGATCGGAACGATACATAATGATACCAAGCATATATATACATAAAGGCCGTCTGGTGTGGTGGTAAGTGACATGGCCACTACACAGGGGGCTCGCGGGTTCGAATCCCGCCAAGGGAAGATATTTGTATGATAAATATAAATGTCTTTTCCAGGGTTATGGATGTCTGAGAGATTGAGCGACGCGGACCAAAACCAGCACCGGGGGCTACACGCTCTCTTCCCCCTTCACCTGCTGAAGGGTGGTTCTTCTGGAGATGCGTGGGCCTCCACTTTTTTCCCTTTTCTTTGTTACTTTATTGTTTTGTTTTTACTGTCCCTTGGTTATTTTTATTTATCTTAAGTTTTACCCTGTCTCTTTCTCTTCTTTTGTTTCCGTTCATTGTTTTATTTTACACGCCTTTCTATTCTTCTTCGCCTGTGGTTTTATTTTGTTTTATTTGGTTTTATTTTCATCTTCTTTCCCTCTCATACCCAATTCTAAGCTCTGACACCCGGCGAGAGAATGAATGGCTGGTGGGGGACCAGTCGTTAGGGTGTCCCAGGGAACCGTACCCCGGGTTAAAAAAATAAATAAAAATTTATGTAATGGCCAGTTTAAAAAAGTTAATACCCCAGGAGGGTACCTCCCGCTCAGCGGGAGGAGAATCCCTCCGTGTGGCCGACTCGTCGGACGCACGCTGCCCCGCGTACTCTGGGGGGGCAAAAACTGCCTAGACGTCAGGTCCGGGAAGGACGGAGTTCAAAAGAAGAAAATTATGTCCGAGAAGGACCCTGAAGTAAGCTCCTTAAGAGCCGATGTCGTGTCGGACAACGATATGGCCACAGTTGGTTCGGCCCAGTCGTCGAGCCATTCGTCGCCGACACGACGACGGCGGAAAAGGGTGCTCAATATAAGCTCGGACGGGCTGAGTAGCAGCTCCGGCTCGGAGGCTCAGGATCCGACAGGTGTGAAGCCCAGAGCAGTCACGCCGTCAAAGCGTGGACGGGGACGCCCTGCGACCACAGGGCAGTACGTTGGCATGGCCGCTGCCAGGCAAGCGTACCTCAAGGCACAAAAAGAGGAGAAGGAGCTCACTGAGAGCGCGCGCACCACACGCCACAAGAGGAGAGCGGCTGAAGGGTCTGTCGCTAAGCCCGATGCCGAGCGTAGGCTCCATCAAAGTGCAGAGGTGGCCCTGATGGTCGCCGCCAAATCCAGCAGCCCGAAGGGCACGTACGTGCGTGCACTGAAGGAGTTGGCAGTCACTGTCAAGGAGGCCACGGAGGACCTTGTGGGCTACACCGCAGCCGAAGAGGCTAAGAGACTGCGAGCGGTCAACGTCAAGCAGGAGCAGGAGATCCTGCAACTGCGTAAGGAGCTCGATGAAGTTAGAAGGGAGTTGGCGAGGGTTTCGCAGGTGCTAGCGTTGCCCACATCGACTGCGACCCCGGCCCCGAACACCAAGGAGGAAGAGGAGGAGTTGCGCCTACAGCGCATTATGCGAGCTGTCGGCACTATGCTCGACGCTCGCTTTGAAGGGCTGGAGGCACGGCTTCTACCGGAGCCCCGAATGCGACCACCGCTAGCGGCGGACAAGCAGAGGAGCCGGGAAAAATCGTCTAATCCCCCTGTCGTCGTTGACGCTGCACCGGATGCGGCACAGTCATCAGTGCCACCGATGACATTGGCGAAAAAGAGGATGCGTGGCCCCAAGAGAAGTGTCACCGCGCAAGCGGCTTCATCCGAAACGCACACCTTCCTCCCGGCTCCAGCTTCCATGATCGAGAGCTGGTCAACGGTCACCCGTAGGGGTGCTCGACCGAGGGAGGAAGCAGTGAGGACGGTTCCAGCGGCAGCTATCGCTGAAGCGGAAAGGAAAGATCGGTCTTCTGTAAAGAGGAAAGAGAAGAAGCTGCGCCCTCCACGCACTCAGGCCGTTGTCCTCAAGCTGCAACCAGAGGCCGTGGAAAGAGGACTCACGTACCGCACTGTACTCGCCGAAGCGAGGGCCAAGGTAGATCCTGGGGCCCTTGGAATACCCATCCAGCGCATCCGGTCTGCAGTGACTGGGTCTAAGGTGCTGGTAGTGGAAGGTGCAGACCAGAGCGCCAAGGCCGATCTCCTGGCCCAAAAGCTTCGTGAGGTTCTGCCCGCAGAAGGGGTCATAGTGACCAGGCCAGTAACGACTGCAGCCATCCGCATCAGCGGACTGGACGACTCCCTGATGCCGGAGGAACTTACCGCGGAGCTTGCCCGGATTGGCGAATGCGCTCCTGATGCGGTGAAGATCGGAGACATCAAGTCTGGCCCAGGCGGGATGGGTCAAGTATTGGTCCGGTTGCCCGTCGTTGCCACGATGAAGGTTCTCGCCGTTCCAAAACTGAGGGTTGGTTGGAGCGTGCTCCGCGCTTGTTTGTTAGAGGCTAAGAAGCTACAGTGCTTCCGATGCCATGAGCTTGGGCACGTGAGCGCCCGATGTCCTTCGTCGGTCGACCGCAGCCGGGATTGTTATCGGTGCGGCCAGACCGGCCACGTAGCGGCCGGCTGCTCTCTTGCACCACACTGCGCTGTATGTACCGCTGCCGGCAGACCGGCGTACCATGTCTCCGGGAGCAAGGCTTGTGCCAAGTCCCCGAGACCGAGACTTAGAAGAGGAACTTCCGCTGCACTTGAAAATGCACGGAGGCAGCCCGGTACGGCTATGGAGACATCGAATGGCGTCCTGCTATGACAGGTGTCCTTCGATTCCTGCAGGGGAATCTCAACCATTGCGCCAGAGCTTTTGTTCCAGAGCATGGCGGAGGGGTTGACCCATCTTGCGGTGGTCGCCGAGCCGTATCGGGTCCCTTCGAGCCCCGATTGGGCGGCCGATTTGGAGAGCCGAGTGGCAATCATCCGGCGTTGTTGTGTGGGTGCTCCACCTACGTTTGCCGTTGTTGAAAGAGGTCGCGGCTTCGTTGCCGTCCTCTGGGCCGAGATATTCGTGTTGGGAGTGTACTTTTCCCCAAACAGGACGCTCGCCGAGTTTGAGGTTTTCCTCAGCGAGCTCAGCCGCGTCGTTGGAAGGTCGCACTTCCGACGGATTCTCGTTCTAGGTGACCTAAATGCCAAGTCATTGTCTTGGGGTTCCTCTAGGACGTGCCCCAGAGGTAGAGCGGTGGAGGAGTGGCTGGTCGGAAGCGGTCTCCTCATCCTCAATCGCGGTACGGAACTCACATGCGTGCGACGTTTGGGCGGGTCCGTGGTGGACGTTACATTCGCCACGCCTGACGTCGCATATCGCGTACGCGGTTGGGCGGTGATGGTTGGCGAGGAGACCCTCTCCGACCACCGTTACATCCGATTCAGTGTCGCCGCGACCCCGGTGGGTTCTGTTCGGGGCTTTTCCTTGCCCATCAGTGGCAGCGCTAGGGGTCCTCGTTGGGCCCAGAAGCGTCTCAACATCGAACGGTTGCGTGAGGCGGCCATAGTGCAGGCGTGGCGTCTTGACTCGCTTGGCGAGCCAGCAGACGTGTGCGAGGGGGTGGAGCGTCTGCGCGAGGCAATGTCACGGGTGTGTGACGCTGCTATGCCTCGCGTGAGAGCTCTCGCTCCTAAGCGCCAAGTTCATTGGTGGACCGAGGAGATCGCCAGCCAGCGCCGGCTATGCGATATTAGTCGTCGCACATACCAGCGATATCGACGACGAAGAACGCGCCGGGACCCCGACGAGGAGGACCGCCTGTACGAAGTGTACAGGACGGCGATAAGAACCCTGCGCTTGGCTATCGGGGAGGTGAAGGAGGCCGCCTGGAACGACCTACTGGCCTCGCTGGACCGTGACCCGTGGGGGCGGCCCTACAGGCTGGCGCGTAATGCGCTTCGCCGTTGGGCTCCTCCCGCAACCAGCACCCTGCCGCCGGAAACATTGCAGCGGGTAGTCGGGGGTCTGTTTCCCGATTTATCCGGGACGGCCTTCGTCCCCCCTGTGATGACAATGGCGCGGATTGCTGATAGCGAAGAGCTTGAGGACGTCTCCCAGGTAGAGTTCGATTTGGCTGTGCAGAGGATGCGGGCTAAGCGCACGGCACCCGGTACCGATGGGATCTCGTCCCAAGCGTGGGCGCTCGCCTTGACAGGTGACGGCTTGGGGCCTGCCCTCCAAGGGCTATTCAGCAGGTGCCTCCGTGAGGGCAGGTTCCCAGAGCCATGGAAGACTGGTCGGCTTGTCCTTATTCCTAAGGAAGGCCGGCCACGTGACGAGCCAAGCGGGTACCGTCCAATCGTCGTGCTGGACGAGGCTGGTAAGCTCCTCGAGCGCATCGTCGCCAGTCGCCTGGTCCAGCACCTCGAAAGCGTTGGGCCTGACCTGGCTCCTAACCAATATGGTTTCCGGAGAGGTCGCTCCACCATGGACGCGGTCTTGCGCGTCCGCCACCTCTCCGATCGTGCGTGCTCCGAGGGGGGCGTGTTGTTGGCTGTGTCGATTGATATCGCCAACGCCTTCAACACGATCCCTTGGAGCACGATCGTGGAATCGCTCCGGTTTCACCGCGTCCCCCCTAGTCTCCGCACCCTGATAGAGGATTACCTCTCAGGGCGAAATGTAGTCTTCCCCGAGAGGAGGGGGTGGGGACGGAAAGCGGTGTCGTGCGGGGTCCCGCAGGGGTCGGTACTGGGACCACTCCTGTGGGACATCGGTTTCGACTGGGTCCTGCGCGGTGCTAGCCTGCGTGGCGTCGACGTAGTGTGCTATGCCGACGACACGCTGGTGACGGCCCGCGGAGCTGACTACAGAGCCGCAGCGATCCTTGCGACGGCGGCGGTCTCCACCGTCGTTAGTCGCATTCGGAGATTAGGTCTTGAGGTGGCCCTCCGCAAGTCCGAAGCGGTGTGCTTTCACCCAGTCCGGAGGGGACCTCCTCCGGGAGCGAATCTCATAGTCGGCGGAGTATCGATCGCTGTCCAGCCGAAGCTCAAATATTTGGGCCTTGTGCTGGACAGTCGATGGCGCTTCGACCACCACTTTGGTGAGTTAGTCCCGAAGCTGCTGGGGATGGCGGGCGCACTAGCCCGTCTTCTCCCCAACGTCGGTGGTTGCAGCGCCGGCGTCCGGCGTCTGTACCTGGGGGTCGTGCGCAGTATGGCTTTGTACGGCGCTCCCGTGTGGTCGCCCGCACTCTCTGCGCGCAATGCAGCTTTGCTGCTACGAGCGCAGCGGGTGCTCGCGGTGAGAGTCATCAGGGGGTACCGTACGATCTCCCGGGAGGTCGCCTGCGCCCTCGCCGGTTCCCTTCCTTGGGATCTCGAGGCTGAGGTAGCAGCTGCGGTATACCGGCGCAGAACACAGTCCCTGAGTCGGGGACGGACGCCCGGCCCGTCGGCTGTCGGTCGGTGGAGGCGTGCTGCGCGTCATCTGGCGTACGCCAAGTGGAGGGAGCGGTTGCTGGAGGAGCTTGGCCAAACTTCAGTCACTCGCCGACGCGCCCTCGAGGCCCTGGTGCCCGTGCTGGAGGCATGGTCAGATAGACGACACGGCGTGCTCTCCTTCCACTTAACGCAGGTCCTCTCGGGGCATGGTTGCTTCGGGAGGTACCTGTGGAAGGTCTGCAGGAGAGAGCCACATCCGAGTTGCCACCAGTGCGGGCATCCGGACGATGACGCTCAGCACGCACTCGAAGCGTGCCCGCGTTGGGAGCGCTCGCGGCGAGACCTCATCGCGGTGCTGGGGAGAGACCTCTCCTTGCGGGCTGTCATCGCCCGCATGCTAGAGGACCAGAATTCTTGGGAGGCCATGACCAGGTTTTGCGACCTGGTCATGGCGTTCCGTGAGGCTGAGGAGCGCGAAAGGGAGTGGGATCCCTCTTCGGCTTCACAGCGAAGAAGGCGGAGTGGGCGGCACGGGCGCGAAGCTCCCGTTCATCTCCCGTAGGGGCTGTCGGGTGCCGGGTGCGGGGGTGCCCGGTACTCGGCTGTTGGTCCGGTGGTGAGGCGGCGCAAGGTGGCTCCTGTGCACCGCTCACGGTGTGTCTCCGAGACGACGTCCTGCGGGATTTTCCCGGGGATGGAGTGCCGTCCTATTAACAGGATGGGTACCGGCGACGGCGAGCCTTCGGCGCGCACTGTGCGGTACCGTGGGTTTCGTGGAGTCGGAGTGGTGGGGCTCGATGGGGTTTAGTCGGTAGTCGTTCTGCGGGGCAAGTGCTTCGCGCGCCTTTTTCAAGGCGTAGTCTCCTGTGAGAAATTGGGGGAGGTGAAGGACCTCGGCTCTTCTCTTCTCCCCTTCTTCCTCTCAGGAGGCGCCGGAGTCCGACATAACCCGGTCCGTTACCCCCCTCGACCGGGTATCCGTAAATGGATTCCCCAGCGTTAAAAAAAAAAAAAAAAAAAAAAAAAAAAAAAAAAAAAAAAAAAAAAAAAAAAAAAAAAAAAAAAAAAAAAAAAAAAAAAAAAAGGGTTATGGATGTCTATTAAAATATATGTATGTGTATAATAAAAATCTTACATTTATATCCGTTATCTGGTACCTGTAACACAAGTTCTTTACGAACTTATCACGGGACCAGTTAACGTGGCGTGATTGTTAGTAAATATTTATTTATATTATATATATTATTATATATATGTGACTAAGTTAATTGTGAACAAAACCCACGGAATCGGAGAATCATATACATACGTCAATATGCATTAGACATCTAGAGTATTCAAATCTGTGATGAGACGAAACGAAAATGTGGTTGGTAAGAGAGTGTTAACTATAAATGTGGAAGGATATGAAGGAAGAGGTAGACCTAAGAAGAAATGGACGGATTGCCTGAAAGACGATATGTGTAAGAGTGGAGTGAGCGAAGAAAATGTATATGATAGAAGAGTATGGAAGGAGAAAGCATGTTGCGCCGACCCTCGGGTGACTGGGAGAAGGGCAGGAAAATGATGATGAGTAATCAAATCTGTCCAAAAGGTGGATCGTTTCTCCAAGGTGGATCGATTGTCCGTTGTACCTTACTATTAATCAAATATGGTCATTTATACTGAGTTCAGGTATTGTGCAGTTCCTATATAGGGATTTACTATAGGAATATATTTTTTTATGAATAAAAACTTAAGAATTGTGACGTAAACCAAACAAGAAAGTGGGTATACAAGCTGAAAGTGGTCAAATTAAAATATGTGGTGGGATGTCTTGTTCTTATGTCGCGGACGTAGCGCTTACAAATTAAGTGATAAGTAATCGAACGGAAACTGTGGAATTATACCTTTTTTTTAACGCTGGGAAATCCGTTTACGGATACCCGGTCGAGAGGGGCAACAGACCAGGTTGCGTCGGACTCCAGCGCGTCCAGAGAAGAAGGAGAGAAGAGGAAGACCAAAGTCCTCTTCTGCTTCTAATTCCTACCGGATAGTCCTCTTCTCCTTCTAATTCCTACCGGGATACTACGCCTTGAGAAAGGCATGCGCGGCGTCAACCACCCAGGACACGCCCCGCGAAACCGACTACCGACTAAGCCCCATCGAGCTCCACCACTCCGACTCTACGAAACCTACGGTACCGCACAGTGCGTGCCGAAGGTTCGCCGTCGCTGGGACCCGTCCTGACAATAGGACGGGGAATTATGACCATACCTACCCAATTAGCTGTAAAGTAGACAGTGCTCACCGCCAATTACCACCAGCGGACTTTGAACTCGTTCATCCATCTAGTGGAATAAAAAAGAAAATCCACCACCTAACAACAACAATAACAACAACAACAACAACGCAAAAATAATTAAAGTATCTTACATTAATCACTGTTCGCTCGTTGAATTGAGGCACTTGCACTTTCTACGTGTTTGCCATAAAAATAATGTAACATCTATTTTTTATGTTCACTTTATGACAGAAGCCGTCACGAGTTCCGATTCGAAGGACTGGTGAGTCTTTTTTTTTTATTGCTTAGTTCAATGGACGAGCTCACCGCCCACCTCGTGTTAAGTGATTACCGGAGCCCATAGACATCGTGCGGACTCACAAAACCTATCACCAGTAATTACGCAAATTATAATTTAGCGGGTTGATTTTCGCGGGTTATTCTTTCACCGTGGAAGTCAATCGTGAACATTTGTCAAGTACGTATTTCATTAGAAATATTGGTACCCGCCTGCGGGATTCCAACCCCGGTGCATCGCTCAACACCAACACCGGACGTCGTACCCTTTAGGCCACGACGACTTCAAGTCTTAGCAAAACGACGTTGCTTAAATAAATAAATAAATACTTACCGATAGACTCTAGGTCTAAGGGGGCAAGCTGTACGCTTTTCTGCCTTTAAAAGCAATAAAAATTATTCTAAACTATTACTAAAGTATATAGATACCTAAACAAGAATGTCACCAATAGCTATGGCGTAAAGCCTTCTCTATTTCCTTCAAACGCCGGATTATGGTTCAATCTCTTACACAAATTCATTTCATTCTTACTGGGGGTAGGACGTGAGTCCACACGGATAGGTACCACCACCCTGCCTATTTCTGCCGTGAGACAGTAATGTGTTTCGGTTTGAACAGTGGGGCAGCCGTCGTAACTATACTGAGACCTTAGAACTTACATCTCAAGGTGAGTGGCGCATTTACGTCGTAGATGTCTATGGGCTCCAGTAACCACTTAACACCACCTGTGAGCTCGTCCACACATCTAAGCAATAAAAAAAAAACATGACCTACATTTATTCCTCGTTTTCGGATATGGCGTTTTAGCTCCTGCTCATTTAAAACACGTTTAAGAAACATCAATAAAATATACGAGATATCCGGGAGCTGTGTAAGCCGCCCTAAATTTAAACCAGTAGGCGAAATTCCACGGAATCACTGTAAAATCAGAATGTAAAATCAGCATTTAACGTTTTCTCTACAAAAGCTTTGAGCGGACAAAGCTTTGCGTCAGTAGAGTAATAAATATATTTTTTTTATCGAATTTATCAATTATCTTTATCTATATATATATAAAAATTAATTACTGTTCGTTAGTCTCGCTAAAACTCGAAAACGGCTGGACCGATTTGGCTAATTTTGGTCTTGAATTATTCGTGGAAGTCCAGAGAAGGTTTAAAAGGTGAGAAAATATAATAAAGCTCGGAATTATATAAAAACAAACAATTTTGTTTTTCCTTTGATGTGTCGTCCCCTTTATGTGTCTTTTATTTATCGATTGAGGCACTACGAAGTCTGCCGGGTCAGCTGGTTAGTAATGAAAATCTAACACGAAAATTCTGTGTAATAGTATTATAAATGAAAATAAAAATGAAACAAAGAAAATGTTTTAATATAATTTATTCGAATAAACTAATTCAACAATGGCAAAAATCTTAGTTAAAACTAAATTAAATATCTTTTTAAGATATTCGTTCGCAATTATTACACAAAACTTATTGTTATTATGCACTTACATTTTAATGAAACTTCACAATCTATATCTATACTAATATTATAAAGAGGAAAGATTTGTTTGTTTGTTTGTTTCGAATAGGCTCCGAAACTACTGGACCGATTTGAAAAATTCTTTTTCCATTAGAAGCCGACATTGTCCCAGATGAACATAGGCTACTTTTTTTAAAAAAAATTTTTTTTTTTTTGGTTTCATGTGTGTTTTAATATTTCCGAAGCGAAGCGAGGGCTGGTCGCTAGTCATGAATACCTTGAACCATCATAGGCAACACTCAACCAGTATCGAGACAGCAAACTAGAAATAAAATTAAAATTTTTGGGGACATTGCGCTTTTGAAGGTTTAACAAAAACGACCTCCGAATTTCATGAATTAACAGAAATGAGCTCTGATGTCCACAGTCAAACACCTGTCCTATGTTACTACGCAATGAACATCAAACTAGCGCAATGTATCCAATTACGGGCTATGTTGGAGGTTTACAAAATATGAACATACATAAGACCCAGTCGTGCTCCGCTGTGACTTTTTTTATTGCTTAGAGTGACTCACAAGCCAACTTGTGTTAAGTGGTTACCGGAGCCCATAGACATCAACAACACAAATACCGCCAACCACCTTGAGACATGACTTCTAAGGCCTCAGTTTTTAAAGTACAACGGCTGCCGTGTCCTTCAAACCGAAACGCATTACTGCTTCACGGCAAGGTAATGGCACCTACCCGTGAGGACTCACAAGACGATCCATTGACTATTTCGATGCCTCCAATGAACATTACTCTAACTCCAAATCCGTAGGTTTACAAGAGGAGAGTTTAAACGAAAAAAGTTGATAAATATATCTGCAATAATAAAGATTTTATGGTTTTTTCATGTGTAACTAGTTGATTTACTCTTGCTTCGAACCCCATTAATAATGAATTTGTAATACTTTTAAAATAGTGAAGCGATTTGCGTGGAAAACGAAAATTTCAAAATTTTGAATTAGATAGTGTTCATTGGAGGCATCGATTTATTGTCTTGAAGCTATATATCGTATGATAACCGTACTATATTCTAGCTATGCTATTATGGTGTATCATCAATTACATTGTAAAGTATAAATGGAATCCGTCCTGTAGTTTTTCGTGAAAGATTAACAAACACAATCACACACTTTTAAATTAACTAGAGATCGCGCAGTAGTCGAAATTCGATTATAATTAATTGGAATTGTAAGTTTGTACACTATTATGATTGTATTTTATACTTCTATAATCACAAATTTCGCCAAGACTACACTAAAAAAATATTAACAAAGACAACAATATTTAATCTCAATTTGACCACAGACGTCAAGAACAAAAGTTTGACAATAAATAGTATGCATGCGTTTGTGCGTCAAATACATGGTATGTGCGTTTACGCTGTAGATGTCTATGGGCTCCAGTAACCACTTAACACCAGGTGGGCTGTGAGCCCGTCCACGCATCTAAGCAATAAAAAAAAAAAAAAAATTTAGTGTGTGTAATGTTTTCTTTATTGATTTAATGTATCTTTTATGCATTATTTAAAAAAAATATTAGCATTGTGCACTTCTTCTCTATATTCTCTATAAGTGTGGAAAATTTCATACTCCTCCGTCCGCGCAATTTTCGTAAAAAGGGATACAAAGTTTTTGCTTAACGTATTAATATATAGATAACACAATACGTAGGATTAAAACAATAGCTTAGTGACATTAGATTTTCTTTAAACTTGCAGTTAATTCTCGTTTCGCCTTTGTGAAGAATATGTTTGCAGCCTTTGATTATTATGTCTCGCACTTATAACGAACTGGCAAAGTCGTCAACTAAATTGGATATTTTAACATATAAATTAGCGATGTTTATTGAAAGTTTGTACAGTTAACACCTCAAGTTTCCAGTGAAACTAATGCATATGTTTCAAATACTGTTTGGCGACAGCCAAAGCGCAGAATAGTTTCGCGAGTCTAATAACAAAAGAGTACTTGTCTATTTGTGATCTACAAGATTTATATGTGGTTTTGCTTGTCATATTCGTTGTTGGCATCTTATGATAAGGGCGTAAATAGTTTGAAATAAGTTTTATTGTATTTGTTTGGCGTAACGCACAGCGTCGTACACTGGTAATTAAAAAAATGTTAAAATATTTAAAAATATATTTAAACGATTTATCCTTGCGTGTTAGCAGTTTTCGTTTACACAAACAACCGTCAATGAATCAACTGTAAGAGTTTTTTTTAATTACATCGACGATTCGCGAGTACCCAAGTTAATATGATAGTAAATTTGTCATAATGCCTTTTATCGCTGCAAAGCAGATACGGTTTCAAAGCATGGTATAGCCTTGTTCTAAGGCCTGCTCATTATAATTTATTATACAAGTGGCTGACTTCGCAGACATCGTAGTGCCTCAATCAATAAATAAAAGACCTAAACTTTTGTATAAAATAAACTTACAACAAAGAAAAGGAATCCGTCCGACGGGGGACACATCATAATAAATAATAATAATAATAATAAATAAACATTTACTAACAATCACGCCACGTTAACTGGTCCCGTGATAAGTTCGTAAAGAACTTGTGTTACAGGTACCAGATAACGGAAATAAATGTAAGATTTTTATTATACACATACATATATTTAATATACATCCATAACCCTGGAAAAGACATTTATATTTATCATACAAATATATTTCCTTGGCGGGATTCGAACCCGCGACCCCCTTGTGTAGTGACCATGTCACCTACCACTACACCAGACGGACGTTCTTATCATAGGAAAAACAAAATTGTTATTTTTATTTAATTCCAAGCACTTTCATATTTATCTACCTTTTAAACCTCTGGACTTCCACAAATAATTCAAGACCAAAATGAGCCAAATCGATCCAGCCGTTCTCGAGTTTTAGCGGGACTAACGAACAGCAACTCATTTTTATATGTATAGATAAATTAAATTCTCGACATCGCATCTCAAAGTGAGAACCACTTAATATCGTTTCCTTAGACCGTTTTCCTATAGCTATAATAGTTGAACAATCTTCGCTGTCGCCTCGAAATTTCACCCTACCCCTATTAATATATCGTTCATATTAGTAAACCGCAACTGCTAAAACACTATGATCCATCTCTTCAAAGTTAGGAGGTCGTTTATTAATTCAATGTGGATCTGCGAACTCGACCCGGATTGGTTCACGATAAGAACTTAAAGCACGTCGCATTAATGTGGTTTCGTAGTATTTAGATACTTTAGTAATTAAATTTACATGTTATATTTGCACAAGTTGAATATTAACATTTTTATTTAGCCCGGCAGACTTCGTAGTGCCACATTCGATAAATAAAAGACCAAAACTTTTGTATAAAATAAACTTAAAACAAACAAAAGGAATCCGTCCAACGCGGGACACATCAAAGGGAAAACAAAATTGTTTTTTTTTTTATTTAATTCCGAGTATTTTCATATTTATCTACCTTTTAAACCTCTTCTGGACTTCCACAAATAATTCAAGACCAAAATTAGCCAAATCGGTCCAGCCGTTCTTGAGTTTTTTACTGGTGGTAGGACCTCTTGTGAGTCCACACGGGTAGGTACCACCGCCCCGCCTATTTCTGCCGTGAAGCAGTAATGCGTTTCGGTTTGAAGGGTGGGGCAGCCGTTGTAACTATACTGAGACCTTAGAACTTATATCTCAAGGTGTGTGGCGCATTTACGTTGTAGATGTCTATGGGTTCCAGTAACCACTTAACACCGGGTGGGCTATGAGCTAGTCCACACATCAAGGCAATAAAAAAAAAATTTAAACCTAATGAAAAGCGACTTCAAGAGTTAAACAACTATTTAAAATCCAAAAAAAAGTCTAAATCGCTCCAGAATTAATTAAGAAGATCGGTGAACGTACGTAAAAAAAACACATAAATTCGAACATAAAACCCTCAATTTTTTTTTTATTCAGCTAATAAATGAAAAGTGTCATTTTCAATGTAATATTTTTTAACTATTCAGTTGCGATCGGTAAAATCTTTTTTAAAGTTATTTGAAAAATGATTTTACTTCTTCGGGCGAAAATTTGACTTCATATAGTCCTCCTCTAGAGGAGAATCAAGGATTTAGATGCTATAGTCGCGAAGCACGATTTGTTGAAAAGAGTATGCCTCGCTGAAGTTAATTTTTTTATTTATTTATTGCATTTACGAGTGATTGCATATCCCTTTGTGTGAAATGGTAGTATCATGTGAGTGCGTTCGGATACCACCACCCTGCCTGTATTTGCCGTGAAGAAGTAATGGGTTTCTGTTTGTAAGGTAAAGAGCTGTAGGGAAACAGTAAATAAAATTGATTGCAGTCATAACATGCGGCTACGCCCGCAAGCTCCGCTGCTTATTACTTTTTAAGTTCGGTCGCGAATAAACTCTCCGATTAACCAGTTGTGTTATTATATCCCTTCCGATAACGCGCTGAACAATTATTGACCGCTACCAAAATAATACCTACAGAGCCTTTGTACTATAAAACTGAGACTTTGAACCGAGCTCGTATATCAAGGTGAGTGACGACATTTACATTGTTGATGCTATTGGGTCTCTTAACACTAGGTAGATCGTAAACAAGTCCACACAAATTAGCGGGAAAAAAAAAGCAAAATATAAAAAACAAACATGAATTTTGACACAGATCTAGAGATGTCAAATCTAAATTTACACATTATTTGGTTTAAATCAGTGTACTAATTAAATACGGAACCCCAGCTCATAATGTCTGCGACAGAAGCCACTAATGCTTATCACCTGTCGTTATCAGGCCACATACATCCACTACTTGCATACAGCAACTATCTACACGCATAGTATGTACATTACTAAAAAAAACAATCTCTACAATATGTACAAAAACTTAATTATAATAAAATTTTATTTTTTTCATTTAAAGCATCTTTACAGTAATATCTTAGAATTTACATAAAACTTATTTTATAATTATTTACACTAAGAATTTTTTTAATCAAATGAATAAGAACACGGTAAAATACTTTTTTAGAGTTGTTTGATTTGAAAAAATTACAAAAAATATCAAGTTTGTTTATTTGCTTACTTTTTGAACGAATGTATGATATACAGACTAGCATTTACTACACTGATCGTGGAGAGATAATTCCCTAAAAGTACTAATTTTAATATTTAGATCACTCACAATTTTTACAAAGCCGTGCTTCGATTGAGAAATCTCTTTTCAAAGGCTAAAGTCTATTTAAGGTCACTGAACTATAGTAGTAGTAGTAGTAGTAGTAGTAGTAGTAGTAGTAGTAGTGGTAGTAGCAGTAATACTAGTGTTAGTATTAGTAAGAAAGTAGTAGCTTAACGTTCGTCAGCAGAAACCAGGATTGGTGTGTTCAATGACACATCGTTTGCAATATTTCTTGACGGCTCTGTATCCTCGGATGGTGACCGGTGTATCCTGAATGTTGAGCTGTGTGAGCCCGCGGCAGTAGTACGCGACTGCTTCTAAGCCATCATCACCGACCAGCTCGCAGCCTCTGAGGGCTAACTTCTTCAGGTTTGGACAGCATCGTGCTAAAATCTAGAAGTAAGCGTTGTTTTTGGGAAAACCTTTTTTTTAAAGCTTAGATGGGTGGACGAGCTCACAGCTCGGTGATGGTTTTTGGAGCCCATAGACATCTACAACGTAAATGCGCCACCCACCTTGAGATTTAAGTTCTAAGGTCTCAGTATACTTACAACGGCTGCCCCACCCTTCAAACCGAAACGTATTACTGCTTCACGGCAGAAATAGGCAGGATAGTGGTACCTACCCTCCTGCTTCTCAACCCAAATTTTACTCTTGTCTCTTATCGGTATCGCTTTCTGACTTCCATTCTTTTTCTCCTAAATTCCTTGATGTACTCAACTATCAGCGAATGACTTAAGGATATCTGGTGTTTAGCGTTTCGTACAAAAATACTATTATAGAATATGGTATTTTTTTAGAAACTGTACGCTCTTTAGTTTCAATTTGACAGTATTCAAACATACTGAACCAGAACAATTTTACGATTGTGTCAGTTTTCTCAGGAGATTTATCAAAACAGACTAGTTAATGAACCTTTTAGGCTGAATCTATCACTGTCTAGACACTAAAAGGATTCTCGGAACCGAAAATCCCCTTACCTAGTAGACTTTTAAATGAAAAGACAAGTAACAACATAATCGAAAGATGTTTGTGACTTCATTGTGAAATGTTTCCAAAAAAAATTTATTATTTTAATAAGACTATTTTCGTGAATAACTTAAAGTAATGATTAGTACTACTATTTCTTTTGTAAAAAAAAACATTGACAACTCACTTGCAGCCCGGCTTCGGAAACGTCAGTAGCACCAAGGTCTAAAGCTCGCAGTCGGGAGCAACCCCTGGCTACAGCTTCCACTCCATCATCGCCCAAAGCTCCACAGCCGCGCGCGTTCAGATACCGAAGCTTGTAACAACGACGGGCCAGAGTACGGATCCCTGAATCCGACACCTGTGGATGACAAACATTATAAAGCTAGTGAGATTCGCAGGGCTTAGAACAAATATTCATGTATTTATAAATAAGCGTGGGAAGAATTGGCTTAGAACAAATATTCATGTATTTATAAATAAGCGTGGGAAGAATTAAGGGAAAAAGTCCTTTGATTGTGCTAAAGAAACACACGGGCAGATGAGAGAGAACATTGAAATGCCGCCAGTAACAATGAAAATCTATTGTTATGCTGGTTTAGTTTTTATTACGCAACGTCATCCCTTCGTCATATAACACATACATATGTAGGTGTTAAGTATGTATTTTCTTTTGGAAAAATTGTTGCCTATCTGTACTGTTCGAGATGGTCGCAATACTCGATACGAGTACTTTTTTATTTTTTATTACTTAGATGTGTGCACGAGATCACAGCCCACCTGGTATTAAGTGGTTACTGTAGCAAAAAAAATCTACAATGTAAAAGCGCCACCCACCTTGAGACATAAGTTCTAAGGTCTCAGTGTAGTTACAACGGCTGCCCCACCCTTCAAACCGAAACGCATTACGGCTTCACGGCAGAAATAGGCAGGGCGGTGGTACCTACCCGTGCGGACTCACAAGAGGTCCTACCACCAGTATATTATAAGAGGTTTTACCACCAATAAGCTGCTTTGTACCTATATGTACCTATATGTAGAAGGGCTACCTGTATATACACATATAGATAATAAACATCCAGACAAAGAGCAAACAAACCTATTCATCACAAGAATGTTTGCCCACAGTGGGAATCGAACCCACGAACCTCGGCGTAACAGTCAAGGGTGCTAACTTCTGCACCACCGAGCTAATCAAAGCCACAACGAACTAATTACTGTGAAGGAATGCTACGTTTAGTTCCTCTATAGCTAAGATCGAAACAACTGGTCGTAGTACCTAGTAATGCGTTTCGGTTTGAAGGGTGGGGCAGCCGTTGTAACTATACTGAGACCTTAGAACTTATGTCTCAAGGTGGGTGGCGCATTTACGTTACAGATGTATATGGGCTCCAGTAACCACTTAAACCCAGGTGGGCTGTAAGCTCGTCCACCTATATAAGCAATAAAAAAAAAAATAACGTCAAGGAATGTTGCGTTTAGTTCCTCTATAGCTAAAATCGAAGGACTCAGAAAGAAAAACTGGACGAAAGTCACAAGACGATGTTCATTCGATTCCAAACCCACATTCTATTTGTGACCGTTAAACATGTTGCCAAATGGAACTAAAAAAAGCAGTTTTTTTTTATTACATTAATAACTCAAAGCCACTTATTTATTGTATTGGGGTTCTGATTTGTGATGATTTTAGTTTAACATTTTAATTCAGTTATCTCGTAAATATGAAACATTATGCAAACTAAAGCTCCCGGGATTCGCAAAACTTCTTTATACTTGAAACCCTGGAGTAAACCCTTTACTTTGTTCCATTAGTATCACGACGTTCGTGATTAAAACTTTTACCCCGGAAATTAGTAGTTGGAATGTTAATTAACTTTTTTTTTTTTATTCAAATCTCCGTAGACGTCTAATTAAGCACTCAAGTACCATTTCGCTTTTTCCGTCTATTTTTGCTGTTTTTTTTCGCGACGTAACCGATTGTAGCCTAAGGGGCTATTGCAATTACGTGCGGACCATATCCGGTCCCAGGTTTGAAGAGTGAAACAGCTATTTAATACAATAGGAGCTTTGAGTTCGTTTTCTTCAGTCAGTGTGATAAAGAACCTTGAGGAATCCAGGTTTGAACGCGTATGCTATGAACTAATCTATACTAATACATAAATCTACAGTGGTTTTTACGATTGTTCCGTTATAACTACTGAACCATGGATCCGATTGACTTGAAACTTAGTATCCATGTAGAAAATACATGTACTTAATGAATAGACTTAATGAATTTATATGACTGTTGGACCTGTTAACCTACACCAGTTGCGGGGGCGTTCATGATGAGAATTTTTTGTGGGGGTGAGAAATATTAATGTTAATTTTAAATGCCCAGCGAAGCGGACGGGTACAGCTAGTTATAGTATATAATATAACCGGACTGTAATATACTCGTATATGTGGGAATAATTATGTGTGACCATTGGCTGGCCACTTGACAGATAACAGTTGGCGCATGAAGTATAAGACAGACATATTGATGATAGAAGAAAAGACGTAAATTTTTGTGAGCTGACGATTAAATATTTTTAATGGTGGTAGGACCTCTTATGAGTCCGCTCGGGTAGGTAGGTACCACCACACTGCCTATTTCTGCCGTGAAGCCGTAATACGTTTCGGTTTGAGGGGTGGGGCAGCTACTGTAACTATACTTGAGACCTAGAACTTATATCTCAAGGTGGATGGCGCATTTACGTTATATATGTCTATGGGCTCCCGTAACCACTTAACACCAGGTAGGCTGTGAGCTTGTCCACCCATGTAAGCAATAAATATATATATACAAAGTAACAAAATCGCTAATTTCACTGTGCACTGCGATCCCACATATAACATAACCGGATACAAGGTAATGCTAACGAAAATTGCAGCTATAAAACAATAGAACAGATTTGAATTTATTCATAAAAGTGGATCATTAGAGCGAGAGAGAGAGAGAGGGACATTAACGTTTATTTAAAACGCATATCTAGAAAAACGACTAACTATATGTATGTATATATCACTTAGGAGAAACTCCGTAATTAAATCATCACTAATCTGAAATTAGCAAAATAGTATTATCCACAAAATAAACAAAAGACGTGGTGAATCGACAGTCGTCAAGGAGCTATCGGTATCGGCTATGATCGAGACGGCTTTCGAACGATAAGGCACTCGAGACACGATAATGTATCAGCATTTCGAAAGCCTAAAGGGAACAATGTTACAACAACACTGTTTTAACACTTATAGTGAGAAAACTAATAGTTTAAAAAAACTAACAAAATACGCTTTTATAGAAAATCCAACAAAAAAATCTATATATATAAAAATTAATTGCTGTTCGTTAGTCTCGCTAAAACTCGAGAACGGCTGAACCGATTTGGCTAATTTTGATCTTGAATTATTTGTGGAAGTCCAGAGAAGGTTTAAAAGGTAGATAAATATGAAAATGATCGGAATTAAATAAAAATAACAATTTTGTTTTTACCTTTGATGTGGCTCCCGTCTGATTCCATTTGTTTTCAATTTACTTTATACAAAATTTTAGCTCTTTTATTTATAGATTGAGGCACTACGAAGTCTGCTGGGTCAGCTAGTAGATAATAAATTTTAATAAATTTGAATTAAAAATAGTGTAAGAAAAAACGATTTTATTGTTAAAAAGCGTGGGGTGCTTTTCAGGATATTATCAAAATAACCCTTCTACTCATATCTGTTCATAAAATATTTATAACTACTGATAACATGCAACCCACGCTTTTTTTTACAATAAAATCATTTTTTCTTACACTATTTTTAATTCATATTTATTTTCTATTTTTTACTTGGATTTCCTATAAAAGCGTATTTTGTTAGTTTTTTTAAACTATTATTCATTTTTCATTTTTTAGTTGAATTTCAATTTTTTCTATATTTTTTTATCAATTTTTTTTTAAATATTGAATCGCCATCGGTCCTTAATAAGTATACCAAATTTCGAGTTAATCCGACGTTTTGAAGAGGGTCAAAATCATGTTCAAAGATTCCGTTACATACTTACATACGTCTGAAGCTAATAAAAGCGTATTCAAATAGTAAGAGGTTAATACGCGACCTACATTCCTCTATCGTTCCAGCTCACAACCCACCTGATGCTGTAGTTTTTTTTTATTTATTGCTAGGATGGGTGGACGAGCTCACGGCCCACCTGATTTTAATGATGTTTCTGACCTGATGTTTCTAAGGTCTCAGTATAGTTACATAGGCCGCCCCATCCTTCAAACCGAAACGCATTACTGCTCCACGGCAGAAATAGGCAGGGTGGTCATACCACCTGGAGCCCATAGACATCTACAACGTAGATGCGCCACCCACCTTGAAATATAAGTTCTAAGGTTTCAGTATGGTTACAATGGCTGCCCCACCGAAACCCATTACTACTTCACGGCAGAAATACGCAGGGTGGTGGTACCTACCCGTGCGGACTCAGAAGAGGTCCTACCACGAGATAACACAAAATTTTGTCAAATTAAAAAAATTCGACGTATCGTTCTCTCACCTGCGTACACTTGGCGACAGAAAGGTAACGTAGGGCTTGACCCAGCTTCGCTAGCTCGTACAGCCCGAAGTCCGTGACTCCGGTACAGTCGGAGACACTAAGCTCTTTGAGAGCACAATACGAAGGGATCCATCTCACTCCGGCATCTGGAACAAGCAAACGACAATTCGTCTTTTCGCATTAAAAGTGTACAATTTCCCAAAAGTATTCGACATTGAGTTAACTAGAGGTCCCCTGGTAGTCGAAATTCGACTATAACTAATGGAAATTAAAAGTTTGTACACTATTATGATTCTATTGTCAAGGACTATTATACTTCTTTAATCACAGATTTCGTCAAAACTACACTTTAGACAAATATTAATAAAGAGAAAACAATATTTAATCTATTTTCAATTTGACAGACTATAACTGACAGACTCCAAAGAAAAGTTTGACAATAAACAAATAGTATGCATGCGTGTGTGTGTCAAATACATGGTAGTGTGTGTAATGTTTTCTTTATTGATTTAATGTATCTTTTATGCATTATTGAAAAAAAATATTAGCATTGTGCACTTCTTCTCTATATTCTCTATAAGTGTGGGAAATTTCATACTCCTCCGTCCGCGCAATTTTCGTAAAAAGGGGTACAAAGTTTTTGCTTCACATATTAATATATAGATATGCGGAATTATTTGGTATCACCAGTATTTTTCTCATAAATACTGTCAAAAGAGCGTAGTTTAGTTTTAGTTTTGTTTTTTTTAGTTTACCTATGTTTTGACTACTATTAACAAAATTAATACATAATTTTATCTTACTTTAAAAGACAGATAATGTAACTGGAAAAACATAAAAAATAAATGTTGCAAAAATTATTAATATTAAAAATGTCACTTGTTGAATCTTTAAAACTCTCTTCTGTAAAATTAGTAAGTTTTGAGATTATACAGTTTTAATGCGAAAAGACGAATTATTGACAAGAACTTATTTATTGCCAACTAGCTGACCCGGCAGACTTCGTAGTGCCTCAATCAATAAATAAAAGACCTAAACTTTTGTATAAAATAAACTTAAAACAAACAAAAGGAATCCGTCCGACGGGGGACACATCAAAGGAAAAACAAAATTGTTTGTTTTTATATAATACCGAGCATTTTCATATTTTTTCACCCTTTAAACCTTCTCTGGACTTCCACAAATAATTCAAGACTAAAATTAGCCAAATCGGTCAAGCCGTTCTCGAGTTTTAGCGAGACTAACGAACAGCAATTCATTTTTATATATATAGATATAGACTGGCTTTCAAGCAACGCGATGGGAGCTTCAGTGGTCGCGGTTGCAAAAGTCGTCGCGGCCTAAAGGATAAGACGTCCGGTGCGTTCATATCTAGCTACGGTGTTCAAATCCCGCAGGCGGGTACCAATTTTTCTAATGAAATACGTACTTAACAAATGTTCACGATGAACTTCCACGATGAAGGAATAACATCGTGTAATAAAAAGGAAACCCGCAAAATTATGATTTGCGTAATTACTGGTGATAGGACCTCTTCTGAATCCGCACGGGTGGGTACCACCACCCTGCCTATTTCTGCCATGAAGCAGTAATGCGTTTCGGTTTGAAGGCTGGGGCAGCCGTTGTAACTATACTGAGACCTTAGAACTTATATCTCAAGGTGGGTGGCGCATCTACGTTGTACATGTCTATGGGCTCCAGTAACCACTTAACACCTGGTGGGCTGTGAGCTCGTCCATTTATTTAGGAAAAAAAAAGAAAATAAACGTACGTAGGAAAAATAGTTTTTTTTTTTTAATTCGAGTAAATAAGATTAATTTGTTTATTTGTAACCATCAGAGAAGAGTTAGTTACGTGTGCGCCATCTCGAGATAGCAGGTCTGCTGAGGATTATGTAAATGTTGTTGTTAGGTAGAGCGATTCGAAGAGAAAAGCTGTTTCTTGGAATTTTAATTATTTCGAACGTAATTAACCGGGAGCCGCCTTGTTAGAATTAATGATTAGATAATTCCATTACTTTATTAACTATGTTCATTTTTATATTCATTCAGTTTACTTTGTAGAATTAAGACCTTGTATGGTTGAAGCACTACGTCGAAATCACAAAGAGAAAAATGTATTAAAATATCTAATAAACAACAGTGGGATAATTAGCGGTCGTGTTTCTTAAATCGATCCTTCCAGACTACGTTGTACAAAGAAATGATTTAATTGATATTACTATTTTCTATGATTATTTAACTAGACATAAAACGACTATTTCTAATCATTTATTGTATAACTATACAGGAAACGACTATTTTCAATCATTTCGAGGGGGAGTATATATCTTTGTAAATAAAGGTACATTTTAATTGGTATTAGTATCAACAATCCGATGTTTTAATTGAACTTCAATTGAGTTTACCGCATTAAAACAGCTGAAGAAGTTTTTTGTTATGTTATATTTTACAAATTTTATATTTTAAATGGCTTTCCTTTAAAATGGAAACAATTCCGCTTAAACCAAATAAACTTTTTCACCCTTCGATTTATTATGTAACTTGTCAGAAAATTACTATTGCTTAGCATTTTCTAACTAGGCAGAAAATGTCAATTTGCAATCATTTAGTCTTCATATTTACCTAGGCCAAAAACTCACGAGCCACCTGCTTTTGAGTGGCCATTTTCAGTCCAAAGTAATCAAAACATGGATTCCGCAAGCCATTTTGAACACAAGAGGTTGGAGTTTCAATGTTTTCAAACTGATCTGAGAACGGAGGCCATTATACAGTATAGACTTTGACCTCATCCCTCGCGGTGCTAAGAGGCATTCACATTCTGTTGTGTATGGGTTTCAGTCATCATACACTACGAGCTAAGTCGTGAACTCACCAATTACAAGCATATTCCTGGCGTCTGTCGTTTGGCCACGACCAGCGATGGAAACTACATCGACCATCCGACTAGGACCTAATGAACGCATGCAGTGGCCAAAATTGCAAGTAAATTTTATCCGTAGAAGGAGGAAGAGATCGACCGAAAAAGACATGCATAGAGTGTGTGAACACTAGCTCTGGCAAGAGCAGTGCTTCGCAGAATCTACCACCGGATTGAAAACGCGACCCACTGAGAGGATCCAGTGAGAAACTCAGTGTGCTGTAACTATGGGTTAATTTACTCGCCGAACCTTTCGTCGCAAGCGACGGGTTCGACAAGAATGGTGACCTGTGCTTGAGGTACCTAAAAGCACCGTTACTGGATCGAGAGGATCCAAACTGTCTTTACGTTACAGTTGAACGGTCGTTTGTTCTATTGTCTTCTTATATGAGAACGGTAAATTCGTTCTTCTTCGTCTTTTTGTCAGACTTTTTCGAAATCAAAAAATGTACCGCGTGCCGCTGGTCACGTACGCCCTCGTTCCATTTCTTTTCGAATTCTTGTCAAGCCTATGTCTTAGCCTGTGTCTATGTCTAGTCATTGTAGGTCTTATGTCTTGTCAAAGAGGTTGCACACCACGACAATGTCACTTAAGAAATGTGGGACTTGTAATTTTTTTACCTGTGACTAGACTACATCTCCGCAAGTACAAGTACTGGAGAGACGGACAGGTGTGGAGCAAAGCACAGAGGCCCGCGTCGGTCACCAACCCGCAGTCAGTGAGGTCAATGTACTCGACTGGAGGCCTCCGATCGCCCAGTCGGGTCTCAAGACAGGACCACTCCGGCCAATCCACGTGCGGGCAACCTAAAAATATACGGTCAAAAGAATGAGACATTGTGAAAATACTCTTGTATTTTTGGCATATTGTAAAGCATCGTGGGTAGGTATCAATCACCCTTCTGCTGATAAGTAATAATACATTCTGTTTTGAAAGGAAATTCATTTTACTATATAATTGAAACATCCAGCTTGGGGTGGGTAGCGGTATCCATATTATTTGTTCACCCATCTGCACAATAAAAAAAATGTTAGAAAACTTTGAATTATTGTCTCAAGATGGACGACCAAGCCCAAATTAAGCTCTTCATTTTTTTTTTTTTTTATTGCTTAGATGGGTGGACGAGCTCACAGCCCACCTGGTGTTAAATGGTAACTGGAGCCCATAGACATCCACAACGTAAATGCGCCACCCACCTTGAGATACAAGTTCTAAGGTCTCATTTATAGTAACGACGGCTGCCCCACCCTTCAAACCGAAACGCATTACTGCTTCACGGAAGAAATAGGCAGGGTGGTGGTACCCACCCGCGCGGACTCACAAGAGGTCCTACCACCAGTAATTCTTCAGTCTTCATGGGCTCCTATTACTGATTTAAGCCAGATTTGTTCGTGAACTTGATTAATAAAATACTGATCACATTCGCGAATAGAAAAAGCTGACATTAATGAACAACTCAACATCGAAAAGCTTTTTCTTTACAAAGACATCCAGTACTACGGTCTTTCTATAGGAAATCTTTTCACGAATACCGTCAAAATGAAAATTCCCTTTGTTGTTACGTTCTTAGATAAGAAGCGTTTGTTGCTTTCTTGCGAGAATGGGTGACTTTGTTAGATAAACGTTAGCGGCTACCAAACACCTCCGATTCGGAAACGCGAAATTTTTCGAAGTCGTCATGGCCTAAAGGATAAGACATCCGGTGCATTCGTACGTAGCGATGCACCGGTGTTTGAATCCCGCAGGCGGGTACCAATTTTTCTAATGAAATACGTACTTAACAAATGTTCACGATTGACTTCCACGGTGAAGGAATAACATCGTGTAATAAAATCAAACCCGCAAAATTATTCTTTGCGTAATCACTGGTGGTAGGACCTCTTGTGAGTCCGCACGGGTAGGTACCACCACCCCGCCTATTTCTGCCGTGAAGCAGTAATGCATTTCGGTTTGAAGGGTGGGGTAGCCGTTGTAACTATACTGAGACCTTAGAACTTATATCTCAAGGTGGGTGGCGCATTTACATTGTAGATGTCTATGGGCTCCAGTAACAACTTAACACCAGGTGGGCTGTGAGCTCGTCCACATATCTAAGCAATAAAAAAATAAAAAAATAAAATTGTCATCACCGTTTTTTATTTAGAGTGATGAGACAAAGTTTACATTACTTACACAAATATGTAAGCAATGTAAGCTTTAACCTATTTAGGTTAAAGTTATTAAGTCATTAAAGTTATAGCAGCTTCAGCGGAATGTGGGGAAGCACTTTGAAAAAAGAGTCATGTACAATACAAACATATACGTACTTGTTTTGCTTATTGGACGTTCAATTTTAGAAGTCGCCTAATATAGATTTCCGGAACGTTCTGTTTTTATTTCACTTTTAATTTGTGAAAGTGGGAGTTTTGTTCATACAAGTCATTGTTATTAGTGCATTGTTATACCTAAATTTGTGAGAGCATATTGTGCTAAAGTGTGACGGGGAACTTCAATACAAAAAATATTATTTAAGATAGGCTACACGTGATTCCGCGGTCCACTCCCAACATCTGGGACTGCTCAGTCCCACAGACCCAGCATTCCTCCTGAGCGCGGGTACCACGTAGATTCGTAGGTATCCTCTGTGCAAGTGACATAATATTATATGGCTATTCGCCATACAAACACAAAATGCCACACAATACAAACAATAACTTCTTCTTCTTCTTTATTTTTTGGCTCCGGCACGGTTTGTGCATTAGCCAGCGTCAAGTAATAAGATTTTTATAATTCGCCGTTTTAATTATTTACAATTTATAAAGAAAAAATGATTAAAAAGAATTAAATTTACAAATTAAATGATATGTGACGAATATAATTTCAGTAAAACTGTGATCATTTATCGAGACTTTTCAGTGGACTTTTTGGAGGATTCCGAGAAGTTATGTCCAGCGGCTTTGTTTTATTTTCCTACATTGTGCACTTTCACAGATACTAAACAGTTAATAAATCACCGTTATTACGCATTTAAATCTGACAAAATAAAACAAATCACACAACTTCACTCCTCGCGTCACTGCCAAAAAGTCTCAATCAATGGCTTATTTTAATATTAATAATAATAAGTTTGGTTCGCATCAACGCAAAAGAAAACCAAATAATCGCAATTGGAACTACAAAAAAAAACAATTATACTTAAAAATCCATCGCCGAGGCTCTTGAATCTCGAGTAGGATTCACTAATGGCGACGTAAAATCGTCAACTTTACCAATTAATATTTCGGGTTGGCTTACAAACTTGGTGTAGAATTGGCTTAGTCAAAGAAATTGACTGAATTGAATGAAGGAACAAAACGGTTTTGAATTTGACAGATGATAGAACGGAGGGCGGAATACAAAGGCAAAGGTGTTAAGCTGTTACGGTAACTACATTTAATTTTAATTTATGGTGCTCATCTATTTAAAAGTCGAAAATAAAGTCAGTGTTTAACTTTGACAACGTATTTGATTTCAATCCCACAATTGTTTTTTTTTCACCTCCATTGGAACACCGCGGTTAAATTCTTTCCCTAAATAATTCTTGTCTACCTGGTGATTTTAATTTTGTATTTAATGATTAACATTTGTCTTTATTTTATATTTGTGTATAATAAAACAGTAATACTTTAAGGAGAGCTTAATTGAGGCTTCCAGATACTTCAATTAAATAAATAGAAATAGGCCCACCCTTTCACTTACCATAACATAACTAATTAGTTATTTGGGAAACTAACAGTACACGGAACAGTTTTTAAATGAAGTGGTTTTATGTTAGTATTAGCTTTTACAGCGAACGAGCTTACCGTCCAGCTTAAGATAACCGGTTACAGAAACCCTTACACATCACAACGTGATTAGCACCACCCATCTTAAAACCTGAGATCTAAGTCTCCATTATGTCACATTAAGGCTGCCCTACCCTTCAAACTAAAACGCATTACTGCCCCGCGGCAGATGTAAAAAAGTATGGTGGTAACTACCCAAGCGGACTCACAAGACACCCTACCATGATTATGTTCGAAAATTATAATTTACCCGTTAAATCAATATGTCTAAGGTCCACTAAGTCGGTGACGAGTGGCGCCAGGGTCCTGGCGTCCATGCTGCTGGAACCGGTCACCGCTACGTGCGTCAGGTTCCTGAACGTCGCAGCCAGGAGTTGTGCGCTAGCCACCGTCACCTGCAACAACAAAATATATCCTGTCAGACAAAAAAAAAAGCCCTCTTTGTAAGTCTTGAATGCGACAAACCCTGTTTTACGCTGCAGTCATCAATCACTATTTAGGGTTCGAAGAAGACAGCGGTAGTAATTAGTAGTGTTGGTAGTAGTAGGTAATTTTACGGGTAGGACGTCTTCAACAAAGTTGGGTAACACTACCCTGCACATTTCTGCCGTAAAGCGTTTCGGTTTGAATAATGGGGCAGCCGTTGTACTGTAAAAACTGAGACCTTAGTTCTAAAACTTATATCTCAAGGTGGGTGGCGGCATTAACTTTATAGATGTCTATGGGCTACGGTAACACCAGCTGGGGCGTGAGTTCGTCCCATCTAAACAATAATAAAAAACAGTGATGGGCGTGTTAGTAATATGATTTTAATCTCCTCGAATAAGTACAAGATCTTGATGAAGCAGTGTCTCTATTTGCATGTTGTTGTTTTGTTCGGTATTCGCGAGCTGTTCACACAATAAAAACTACTTCTATGGTTTAATCTTTGTATTTTTCTATACATATGTATGTAGTAGCAGCATTTATTGCTTAGATGGGAGGACGAGCTCACAGCCCACCTGGTGTTAAGTGGTTACTGGAGCCCATAGACATTTACAACGTAAATGCGCCACCCACCTTGAGATATAAGTTCTAAGATCTTAGTATAGTTACAACGGTTGCCCTACCCTTCAAACCGAAACGCATTACTGCTTCACGGCAGAAATAGGCAGGGCGGTGGTATCTACCCGTGCGGACTCACAAGAGGTCCTTCCACCAGTATCGCGTCGACATGTCTACCTTTACGGTTTAATGTGTATTTTTCGATATATGTGGTGGGAGCATTAAGATATCACGCGTACATGTTTGCAACAATATTTTTTATATTGCCTTTGTAGGTAGACCAGCATACGGCCCACCTGATGGTAAGTGGTCACCGTCACTCATGGACGTCAGCAATGCCAGGGGCAGAGCCAAGCCGCTGCCTACCATATACCAACAATAAAACAGTAAGCGTTGTATTTTTGTCGAGATGATACGTTTCTCGGAGATTGTTTTGAAATTTACTTTTTGCAGCTATAATAGATCTCACCGCACAACTCTTCGCTCGCCACTCTTTGACGGCATTAACGCAGGGTCCGGCTCTGGCACCAGCGCACCGCGCGGCTATCTCCAGAGGACCTGCAGCCCTCACTCTCTTCCAGACCTCGGGTCGCGTGGTCAACCTCGCAACCAGACGCGCCCATCGCCGGCAAACCCGCGCCACTCTGCATAAGTCCGAAACCTGAAATTTTAAACGAATCGGCTTAATAATTCAATGGGGTTTTGATGAAAAACAAAAACATAATCGTAACGTAGAATAAAGCATTCGCAGTTCACATGAACCGAAAAAGACGATTTTTATTTTATGTATAATCAAATATCTCTTAGAAATAAATTCCTACCTATTTTAGTAACCTGGAGGGGTTATTTTAGATTCACCGAGCTAGTAGGTGAGCTCACGGGGCTCAAACCAGGAATGTTGCTAACATTGGCCCTAGCAAGAGCAGTGCTTCGCAGAATCTACCACCGGATCGCAAACGCGACCCACTAAGAAGATCCGGCGAGAAACTCAGTGGGCTGTATCTATAGGTTAATTTACTCGTCGAGCCCTTCGTCACAAGCGACGGGTTCGGCGAGGACAGTGACCGGTGCTTGAGGTACCTAAATGCACCATTAATGGATCGGGAGGATCCGTAAAGACGTGTGTAGATGTATATGGGATCCAGTAACCATTTAAGACCAGTTAGGCTGTGAGCTCGGTCACCAATCTAAGCAATAAAAAAAAATCAATAGAACTAACCTCAAGACACGACAATATTTTCAACCATAGCGCATCGTTTAGATTATTGTCGCGACGTCGTCTTGGCGGTCCACAGTCTGCTAACGTATGGTAGCCTTGATCGAGGCTCAACTCGCTCAGGTCTGCAGTAAGGGAGAGGGCCGGCTCCGGCGGTGGGGGAGGTCGTCTCCGTGCCCCACCGCAGACCCCAAGACCGGAACAACTTCCGGTCGACATCCTGAGACCCTGGAAATTATTTGTTAAGTCAACTTAGAATTTTTTTTTCCTACCTTAGCTGACGGTCTTGAGAGACCATATCAGATTATACAACAACAAAAAAACCTTAACATTATCTAGTTAGTTGTAGTTAAACTACTTATTGCTTTTGTTGTTAGGAGATCAAACCGTAAAAATGAATCTAATCGTGTCTACCGTACTCGTGCCAAATCTACAAAATACTGCGCGAATATATTTATTACAAATATAAAGGAATATAAAGCAATTGTAATTGAGCAATTTCAAACTAGATTTAACGGGAATGGTTCCCATCTTCCTCGCAACGATTAATGTAATTACAAATTGTGTTTGTTCATTATCGTTGAGATCTCGCGTTGACTTGACAGTGTCAAATGGCAGCTTGTTGACAGGCAATTGTCTAAGGTAATTGTATACCAATTACTCGGAAGCGTGTGTGTATAATGTATCTTTGTCATCTGAGTTTCTTTGTTTATGTTACATTTAGTACGTAACGTTGAAAACAAAAAGCTTATTCATTATTTAAATTTGATTAACTACGAGAATTGATTTAGACTTTGAAGTGAAACTTCTTTAGGTGCGTTGAGAGTAAAATTTTACTCGCGACAGATTCGTTATGGTTAGAGAGAAAAGATACATTTTAGGAAGAGCGAGAGTGAGAAAATAGACAGAGCGTCTCGCGAACCACTTCACCGTGGAGAGAGAGAATGGACAGAGCGAGGTAGGACGTTTCTCTTATACACAGCATTCCCTATTGCAAGAGAAATTTGGTTTAAGGATTAAAAAAATGAAGAAAATCACAATACTACACACCGCAAAAGAAGTTTAACTTCTTTCACATGCACCAAGTTGCACGTGCAACATTTTTTTTTTTTGTATTAGAGGATGACCGGTAACCGATGGGATATTTGGAAACATCATTAAGATTTCAACGCAAAGCCTTTAGATTTTAGTAGACTTTAATATACACAGCCCCCTCCTTTTGAACCGGGATGAATGATAGATACAGAGACGATGGTATTAAAAGTATACTTCAGGTAGATACTATTATCGAAAGGACAGGAATATTACAATCCTATTGAGACATTCATATCGCGATTACCATGGGCTCTGTTAGCCACATAGAACCCGGCGAACCGTGACCTCATTTACGCATAAAAAACATTTTTTTACAACATTACTTTTTATGCGTAAATGAGTTAATTAAAGCCTCAATCCGATTGATAAAACAGCTGTTCAAACCTTAACCGATGATAAATTCCGAACAAAACATAGTTAATACGGTCGTGACATGTACCACTCAGTGTGCTTAGTGCGAGTTTTTTAACATTCTGGATAGCGTAAAAGTTAGCTCATATTTGTATGGAATGGGACTGTTTGCGTACATTTGCCCGTAGGGGCGCTGTTGCAACTGCATACAAAATTGGGTTAACTTTTACTTTATCGAGAACGTTAAGAAACTCGCAGTAAGCACACTGGTCTGCAACGTGTCTAGCGCTAGATATATGAGTCGACTATTATCAAAGGCGGCAATCTGACTTTTGGACAATGATTGGTAAATCAGAAAAACGAATTATTGACTTTGTATTCCATTGGCAGTCACAAAACTCTTCGGAACGACATCTTAGATAAATAACAGGTTAACTATTAACCTTTATTTAATGCAGGTTTTGAACCGTATTCTTTGAAGGAGACGATTATATTCAAATAAATCTGTATTGACACATCAATAAAAATTTTTTGTCCAAATGTACAGATTGCCGCCTTTGATAATAGACGACTCATATATAAGACAATTCATTCCAAAGAAAAAAAACCAAACAAAAAATCGTTAATATGTATTTCGATACAGAACCATGAGAGCACAAAGCATTTTAATGTTACACACAGTAAATGTCCTCGCACAAAAACGACAAGTCGTCATATTAACGGATCCCGTGCGAACTGTAACATCGCCAACATAATTAATGAACTAATAAAATTTTAGCTGCCATTGAATGACGCGCTTTCGTCCCGAGCCACTAATTATAATGTACAATCGACGACGTAAATCTTACGGCTCGGAGTCGATTTATTGAGAATAGAGAATAATTAATTATTGAGAATGAATTTGTTGTTTTAGAAATGTAATTTCAGTTTCATAGCTGTTCATAAATGTTACTGGTGGTAGGACCTCTTGTGAGTCCGCGCGGGTAGGTACCACCACCCTGCCTATTTCTGCCGTGAAGCAGTAATGCGTTTTGGTTTGAAGGGTGGGGCAGCCGTTGTAACTATACTTGAGACCTCAGAACTTAAGTCTCAAGATGGGTGGCGCATTTACGTTATATATGTCTATGAGTTCCAGTGACCACTTGACACCAGGTGGGCTGTGGGCTCGTACACCGTCTAAGCAATAAAAAAAATATATCGTATTTCTTGATATATAAACTGACATTTAAAAAATATACATATTGTCGTTGTTTCGAAAACAATGTTAAAAAGCTTTTTTTAACAATACAAATCATACCAAGGCTAAGGATAAAAATTAAAACTCATTTTAATTGTGACAACAAATACAATTTTCTTCAATTTTAATTGTGACAACAATTGCGATTGTCCTCACAACAATATTATTTTTTTAATTTTATCGCGTTCGCGACTACAAGTAGTGTAATGTGTTTATTAATATCTAAATATTCATACAGTAATCCCCTCTATAACGGTAGGTTGGTTCCGCGTTGTAGCAGTGTCGCGTAGCCCACTTATACAGGGTGGGCCAGAAAGGCGTGCGAATTTCAAAATCACATTACTCCCGACAGGAAAGCGGGAGCGGGGTGCGGGTAGTGGGGATAGGTTCCTTGGTTCTCGGAAATTCAGTTGCCATAGAGCGTTTTACCGGTGAGCAGCGTGCTTTTTGTGTGAAAGCGTATTACAAAAATGGCGATTCGGGCACTATTGCGCGTTAACGTATAACGCGTTATGTCCAAATATAATAAGTATAATACAATATAATCAAAGCTTTTACAATACAAAACCTAGGAACACAAATTTAATAAATTAATTTATTTTAATTTTATAACAATACAATTGACGCAATGTGCAAAGGTACGCAAAATGAACTATTTACTGTACAAATTATTATGAATAGTACAGAAATGGTACAACGCGTGTAATCCCCGCGTTATATGGAAGAATACCCGTGTTATACGAGAGACTAAATCGCGTAATATGAAAATGCGGTACAAGAATACCGTGTTATAAGGGTGATTACTGGAGATTACTGTAGTTTACTTCATACTAACGCCATCTAGTGATTAAAATATACACTAGGATAGTAGAGCACCATAGCTTTAATTAAAAAACAATTAAACACTTAACCGCCATCTCGTTCGTTTTATTAGTAAAGCATTCCGAACGTCAAAAATATGATATTGACATTGAAAATAGCAACATTATTAGACTGTTTTTTTTTATTGCTTAGATGGGTGGACGAGCTCACAGCCCAACTGGTGTTAAGTGGTTACTGGAGCCCATAAACATCTACAACGTAAATGCGCCACACACCTTGAGATATAAGTTTCAAGGATGTCAAGTATAGTTACAACGGCTGCCCTACCCTTCAAACCGAAACGCATTACTGCTTCACGGCAGAAATAGGCAGGGTGGTGGGTACCTACCCGCGCGGACTCACAAGAGGTTCTACCACCAGTAAATTTATACACGCCCATAAACCCATACACATATAGTTTAGACGAAGCCTTGTAATAATTAAACAACTTGACAATGGAGGTATAAATCATACAAGTGTGTCATTCCACGTCCGCGAATCAAACAGTACCTACCGATTATTTTCAATTTGTTGTTTATTACGAATAATTACTATTAATTATTTTATTGCTTAGATAGATGGACGAGCTCACGGCCCACCTGGTGTTAAGTGGTTACCGGAGCCCATAGACGTGTACAACGTAAATGCCGCCACCCACCTTGAGACATGAGTTTTAAGGCCTCACTTTTAACAGTGCAATAGCTGCCCCGCCTTTCAAACTGAAACGAATTACTGCTTCACGGCAAAAATAGGCAGGGTGGTGGTACCTAACCGTGCGGACTCACAAGAGGACCTACCACTAATAATAACGCAAATTATAATCTTGCGGGTTTGATTTTTATTACACGATGTTATTCCTTCACCGTGAAAATCAATCGTGAGCATTTGTCAAGTACGTATTTCATTAGAAAATTTGGTACCCGCCGGCGGGATTCGAACACCGGTGCATCGCTTCAACACGAATGCACCGGACGTCTTATCCGTTAGGCCACGACGACTTCAAATGAAATGAAAGAAAGTCCCAGAAAATTTATAGGAATTTACTGAGACCTCAGACTTTATGGAAGAGCCCGAGAAGAGCCACGTTCAAGATTAAAATATAATATTATAACCAAAATAACAATTTACATATCCTCGCATTTCCTCCAAAAAGACATCCGCTTTTTAATGTTGCCATTTAAAATTGAATTATACCTACCTAAAACATGCTCTAATTTCGAAATTATCATCTACAGTTATAAGATTTGTTCGAATTACAATCTTAATTAACTCAGTTGAATTCGCTTTATATAAAACCGCTGAATTTAGAGTACATTGGCACAGACTGTTTTACTGGTGGTAGAACCTCTTGTGAGTCCGTGCGGATACGTACCACCACCCCGCCTATTTCTGCCGTGAAGCAGTAATGCGTTTCGGTTTGAAGGGTAGGGCAGCCGTTGTAACAATACTGAGATATTAGAATTTATATCTCAATGTGGGTGGCGCAATTACGTTGTAAATGTCTATGGGCTCCAGTAACCACTTAACACCAAGTGGGTTGTGAGGTCGTCCACCCACATAAGCAATAAATAAAAAAAAATACTAAACTTTATTATAATAAATAAATAAATTCCGTTTGACACACGAACGTAATACAAACAGTAAAGTTCAATAACACAATACAAAAACTATCGTAACACAATCCCTTAAGATTTACATTCGATTAAAATCCACATGGAATTTTCGTGCTAAGCAAAACGCCAGAAGCGAAGTATGTCTAGATTTTTAACACATAAAATCTAGCTGTGAATCTAGAAGATAATAAATATCCGAATAAAAAAGTTGGGATTCGCCACAGATTAAAGATAAACGCTTACTAAGACGTGACGGCTCAGAATACAAATATTCTGAAACTTAGATTCATAGTTTAACTTAGATAGCCGAAATAATAACGTGCCCACATAACAAAATAACATTGAACTGAATACAAATTTATAATGCACGTGTTTTTTTTTACTCTTTCAACCTTGTCACATACAGAATCGGAATTGACCCTACCATGATACTAATCTTGGAAATTAGTGAATAATTAGAGTTGCATGGCTAAGTTGGTTAAAGAGTTGGTTGCTAAGGCTAGTTCAGACTAGTCTGATGCCAAAGAGTAGGGAACGAATAAATGATTTTTTTTTAAACAAATAAATATCACGAGTTCTATTATGTACATATGTAGTAAATAAAATCACAAACCACCGTTCTAGGGATGATAGATAGAAGAAGAGTCCAATGCTGTGATGGAGACACAGGTAAAATGTTGGAAAGAGTCTTTGCAAGCTCATAAGCCCTGCACACAGTAATGACGCTTTAGCCGATTTCTCTTTCTGGTTTCAATATCCTACGTGGACGTAGACCCTTAAAAAACATTCCAAACTATTTTATAGTTTTGTTTTATGTTCGAAACTCAACCGAATTCGAAAATGCTTTTAGTGTATTTTAAGTGTAATCAATGCGAAAAAATCGCTTTTACCTATTTCGGTATCAAAACAAATTAAATTTAAGTTTTAATGAACACAAAAATGTATAATTAAATACATTTTATTTTAGACTAGCTGACCTGGTAGACTTCGCCTCAGTCGATAAATGAAAGACCTAAACTTTTGTATAAAATAAAACAAACAAAAGGAATCCGTCCGACGGGGGACACATCAAAGGGAAACAAAACTATTTTTATTTAATTCCGAGCATTTTCATATTTATCTAACTTTTAAACCTTCTCTGGACTTCGGCAAATAATTCAAGACCAAATTAAGCCAAATCGGTCCAGCCGTTCTCGAGTTTTAGCAATACTAACGAACGGCAATTCATTTTTACATATGTAGATAGATAGAATCGGATAACCATCACCGGTATGTCCATTTATGGTTATTCAATATAACGTGATTAAGTTTTTAAGATTAAGCTTATAAATGCTTATAGTTTAATCGGTGGCAGCGTTCAGTGGATATCAAGGTCAATAGACAAAGTAAATGTCCACATTGAGATATGAGGTCTAAGTCTTATATTCTGTATAACGACTGTATCGCCTTTCAAACCAAAACGCCGTTTTTCGTACCGAACCGTAAATAAGATTTTTGGTACTTGCGCGTGCGAGTGAGATATAGAATACCAGAGGAGCGAGCGGTATGCTTAGTGCGAGTTTTTTAACGTTCACGATAGCGTAAAAGTTAAGTCAAATTTATATGGAGCTGGAACGTTTGCCTACTTTTGGCGCTAGGGGCGCTGTTTCAGCTGCATACAAATTTCAGGTAACTTATACTCATAATCGAGAGCACGAATATTGTTTTGACATACGGTAACGTAAATCTCGAAGGCTGGCTATCGAGTACTACCATCGAATGTAATGATCCGTTTTCGTATCGAGGATTCGATACATTTATATTATGACTTCGATAAATTTTCGTGCTTGGCGTACAGTAAATGCAGTTTGGCGATTGTAGTATGCTAGAATAACCCCTGAATCACCTTTTACGACAGTCGCGGAAAGAAATATAAGGGTACTATTCTAGGATACCTCGCAGTCAAATAGAACGTAGCATATAATCCATATTCGAAACCCGATGTTGAATGTCAGTCTATATCACGTATAGAGGGTAGAGGTAAGGAGAACCGTCTCATATGGGAGAAGCTTGAAAAAGTGTCCCACTTTCAGCACTAAATAACAGTTCAAACATCCTTCAGAATGGCGTTAGCATAGACACAGGGTATGATATGAATTGAGCAGTTGTTAACTGATTGAAGTATGCTGAGTTAGGAAATTTAATATATTTAATGAGTAGAGTAGTTAGTGACAGTGTAATATACAAGACCTCACATGTTTACGTAGTCCAAACGAATTTCGTCAATATAACCTAAAATTATTGCTGTGGTAAAGCGTGGAGACATCGATTGCATTTTCTTATCAGCTCTAAATAAAATACTTTTTGTGATTATGTTCTTTCGTCCTTTTTTATTTCTCTATCTTATTCTAATAACTTTCAGCGATTTTTTTTAAATTTACCCGGTTGCTACTCTAGCGCCACCCTTATTTAGCAGATTTTAATGGACACTTTTTCACACACAGAGACAGTTCTCCTTACCTCTAACCTCCATAATACCACGATACAAATTCAAAGACAATAGATATGTATGGTGGGTATGTCAGTGGCGCCACGACTCAGACCACCGACCTGTCGTCATGCAGCTCGGTCGCCCACTCAACCGCGAACCAGATACGAGGACCATGGTGGATTGGAAGAAGCTGGGCACGTGCTTAGCTGACACCGCTCCACCAATCCTCCCTTGCGGCCCGGATTCAACTCCATCCCCCGAGGATACCGTCGAATCCATAAACATCTTCACTGATCACGTCTCGACGGCGATCATAAGATCCTCGAAACAAGTCGATGTGGAGGACTGCTTCCACCGCATCAGACTTTCCCCCGAACTTAGGGACCTCGTTAGAATTAGAAACGCGACAATCCGGGCCTACGATCGATATCCCACGGATTCAAACCGGACTCGGATGCGTCGCTTACAGCGGGAGGTCAAATCCCGCTTAAGCGACGCCCGAAACGAAAACTGGGATAGTTATTTAGAAGAACTCGCGCCCACTCACCAAGCATACTGGCAACTAGCTAGGACCCTCAAGTCCGAAACTATAGCCACTATGCCGCCTCTCGTACGCCCCTCAGGCCAACCACCGGCTTACGATGACGATGACAAGGCAGAGTTGCTGGCCGATGCACTGCAAGAACAGTGCACCACCAGCACTCAACACGCGGACCCCGAACACACCGAGTTCGTCGACAGGGAGGTCGAGCGCAGAGCTTCCCTGCCGCCCTCGGACGCGTTACCCCCCATTACCACTTCCGAGGTTAAGGAGGCGATCGATAGCCTACAACCACGGAAAGCTCCCGGCTCCGACGGCATCCGCAACCGCGCGCTAAAACTGTTACCAGCCCAACTGATAACGATGTTGGCCACGATATTAAATGCTGCTATGACGAACTGCATCTTTCCCGCGGCGTGGAAAGAAGCAGACGTTATCGGCATACACAAGCCGGGCAAACCGAAGAATGAAACCGCGAGTTACCGCCCCATCAGTCTCCTCCCGGCGATAGGCAAATTATACGAACGGCTCCTTCGTAAACGCCTCTGGGACTTTGTATCCGCGAACAAAATTCTGATAGACGAGCAGTTTGGATTCCGCGCCAGACACTCGTGCGTCCATCAAGTGCACCGCCTCACGGAGCACATCTTACTAGGGCTGAACAGGCGGAAACCCATTCCGACAGGAGCCCTCTTCTTCGATATAGCGAAGGCGTTCGACAAAGTCTGGCACAACGGTTTGATATACAAACTGTATAACATGGGAGTGCCAGACAGACTCGTGCTCATCATACGAGACTACTTGTCGAACCGTTCGTTCCGATATCGAGTCGAGGGAACGCGTTCCCGGCCCCGTCACGTCACAGCCGGAGTCCCGCAAGGCTCCGCCCTCTCCCCGTTACTATTCAGTTTGTATATCAACGATATACCCCGGTCTCCGGAGACCCATCTGGCGCTCTTCGCCGATGACACCGCCATCTACTACTCGTGTAGGAAGAAGGCGTTGCTTCATCGACGACTTCAGACCGCAGCTACCACCATGGGACAGTGGTTCCGGAAGTGGCGCATCGACATCAACCCCACGAAAAGCACAGCGGTGCTCTTCAAAAGGGGTCGCCCTCCGAACACCACGCTGAGCATCCCTCTCCCGACTAGGCGCGTCAACACCCCCGCCCCCGCCGTTCGCCCAATCATGATGTTCGACCAGCCCATACCGTGGGCCCCGAAGGTCAAATATTTAGGCGTCACCCTCGACAGTAGGATGACATTCCGCCCCCACATTAAGACGGTACGCGACCGTGCCGCCTTCATTCTAGGACGTCTCTACCCGATGATATGTAGGCGAAGTAAAATGTCCCTTAGAAATAAGGTGACACTCTACAAAACTTGCATACGCCCCGTCATGACCTATGCAAGTGTAGTGTTCGCTCACGCGGCCCGCATACACCTAAAAACATTTCAAATTATTCAATCCCGTTTTTGCAGGATAGCCGTCGGAGCCCCGTGGTTCGTCAGGAACGTCGACCTCCATGACGACCTGGACTTAGAGTCCATCAGTAAGTATCTTCAGTCGGCGTCCATGCGCCACTTCGATAAAGCGGCACGACACGAGAACCCTCTCATCGTGGCCGCCGGTAACTACATTCCCGATCCTGCGGACAGAATGGAAAGCAGTCGACGTCGCCCAAAACACGTCATCTCGGATCCTCCCGATCCACTAACGGTGCTTCTAGGTACTTCAAGCACCGGTCACCGTTCTCGTCGAACCCGTCGCTTGCGACGAAGGGCTCGACGAGTAAATTAACTCTCAGACACAGCCCACTGAGTTTCTCGCCGGATCTTCTCAGTGGGTCGCGTTTCCGATCCGGTGGTAGATTCTGCGAAGCACGACTCTTGCTAGGGTTCGTGTTAGCAACATCGTCAGGTTTGAGCCCCGTGAGCTCACCTACTAAAGTTAGGGTTACGCTGACATAGCCTCTCAAGGCTCTCAGCTTAGGTAGGAAAAAAAAAAAAAAAAAAAAAAAGTGGCGCCAACATTCACCGGCCCACGTAATGCCCTTGGCTTGAATTCATGTTATCCTGTCACAAAATAGGTACGATCCGTTCGTTTTCTTACCATAATAATGACGTATTAATAAAGTAATCGATTCTTTGATAATCGATTTTACAAACAATACACTCGACTCGAAGTCGACTCTAAGCGCGTTTGTGATTTTTGTAAATGAGATATACAACAACAACGTTTTTAAAGTATTATATAGTATTTATATCCGTGTAAGTAACGGTAATTATAAATTTACTTTTAGATATGACACATTTACAATTCCTTAAGAACGAATGATTCAGTAATTATAGATTAAAGAGCCATAAAAATCAATACTTTACAAAATGATAAAAAAAAAAAATTTAAAACATTTTGATTAAATTAAAATGAGTTTAATATGTTTGTGAAATTCATTAAATTTTAAATCACACAATTAACATTTTAGGACACGCTTACGTTACAAGAATAATATGTTCTGTGTGAGTTTAAATATTCATAAAACTACCTTTGATCCTAAGAAGAACTTAGAATTAAAAATCATGGAATTAAAAATTAATTAAGAGATAAGCCAGAAAATAAAATTGTGCTGTGATGATCTATGGTTTTTTTCAACCTCAATTTTTTTTTATTGCCCTTGTAGGCCGACGAGCATACGGCCCACCTGATGGTGAGTGGTTACCGTCGCCCATGGACTTCAGCAATGCCAGGGGCAGAGCCAAGCCGCTGCCTATCGCTTAATAATCTCCACAAGCCTCGTTTGAAGAAGGACATGTCATAGCGCTCGGGAAACACCGTGGAGGGGAGCTCATTCCATAGCCGGATGGTACGTGGCAAAAATGATCTCTGGAAACGCACTGTGGATGACCGCAGTGGCTCGAGGTAGTATGGATGAACTCTACTCCGGTGGCGGGCGGTGCGATGGTAAAAACGAGATGCCGGTATCATCTCGAACAATTCCTCAGAGCACTCCCCATGGAACATACGGTACAAAATACAGAGGGATCCAAAGTCCCTCCGCAGACCCAGAGGTTCCAAACGATCCGTAAGAAAAATCAAATGATGTCATCCCTAATAAAATCACGGTCAGTAAACGAAACTAAGACATTTTTGTTTTTGTTATTCTTCTATCTAATTAATAAAGTTTAAAATAACAGAATCACTGCACATCGTGAAATGATTCTTAAATTAATGATTCTTACATCGTAATATTATCTGCAAAATCGATACGTTATTAGCTATAAATGTATTGTGAAAACAGGCTCCAAATAAAACATAAACTATCCAATAAATCTTAAAGCAAAACCTTTCCAATACATTTTAGATCGCGACAAATTTGAATATCACAATCCCAATCGCATATAAATATCAATGGGTCCGGTCGAATTATCATTGGATTGTGGTCTTTATAACATCGACATAAAGTTGATTTAATTCAATCGTTTATTGTACTCAATTTTGTGATGTATTGTTTGAATGCAATGCGGCGACATTGCGGCGCCTTCACAGTACAATCGTCATACATTGCGTGGCCATTAAAACTAATATTTTATATTTTTCCACTATAAAAAGTTTGAGTTATTATAGTTTATTGATGTATAGGTATGAAGGAATTTACGTACCATCTAGTACTGTTACAAGAATATGTTCTGTGTTGACCATAAAAACAATATAAAAATTACCATAGAATTAAAAAATTTTTTTTTTTTTTTTTTATTGCCTTTGTAGGCAGACGGGCATACGGCCCACCTGATGGTGAGTGGTTACCGTCGCCCATGGACTTCAGCAATGCCAGGGGCAGAGCCAAGCCGCTGCCTACCGCTTAATACTCTCCACAAGCCTCGTTTGAAGAAGGACATGTCATAGCGCTCGGGAAACACCGTGGAGGGGAGCTCATTCCATAGCCGGATGGTACGTGGCAAAAAAGATCTCTGGAAACGCACTGTGGATGACCGCAGTGGCTCCAGGTAGTATGGATGAACTCTACTCCGGTGGCGGGCGGTGCGATGGTAAAAACGAGATGCTGGTATCATCTCGAACAATTCCTCAGAGCACTCCCCATGGAACATACGGTACAAAATACAGAGGGAACCGAAGTCCCTCCGCAGACCCAGAGGCTCCAATATTAAGACATAAGCCGATTACCGTTCTTGTCGAAACCCGTCGCTTGCCACGAAGGGCTCGACGAGCGAACTAACCCATAGACACAGCCCACTGAGTTTCTCGCCGGATCTTCTCAGTGGGTCGCGTTTCCGAGCCGGTGGTAGATTCTGCGAGGCACTGCTCTTGCTAGGGTCAGTGTTAGCATCACTCCGGTTTGAGCCCCGTGAGCTCACCTACTAGTTAAGTTTACGCTGAAATAGCCTCTCAAGGCTATCAGCTTAGGTAAGAAAAAAAAAGACATAAGACAGACATTAAAATTGCGCATAATATCTGCCCATAGCAATGATACTGAATAATGACCAAGACCGCTTTGACAAGAAGAAGACGACAAGGAACGGCAAAAAAGAAGTGTGCTATCCACACAACTAGAGATCACAAACTGAGCATGCCACCCACCGTGAGATCAAATTAATTTGTTTTATTATAGGTAATAGCTTTATCACTGTACAAACCGGAATTCAAGAGTTATTCGCAACAGAAATAGGCAGACTAGTGGTACCTAGTTGTATGTGGTATACAGGAGTAAAAACTAGTTGTATCTACAGCAAGATAATCATACGGTCCAGTTCCCTCGTGATGATTTTATTCAAACCACTTGTTCGTTTGCCACTGTCGCTTAATGAAGAAAACTAAGTTTTTGATACTTTCGATTTATTACAATTAATTTGAAAATTAACACTTAAAATTTTTTTAATCACATATTGTGGTCTAGTAACGAAGCTTTTAATCCTTTTTTTTGTGATTGAAAGATTACAGGTGGCCCGGAGGTCTTTCCAGTTTCACCAGGACAGCTTTTAATCAAAACACGTCAATAATCCAAAAGAATTGTCTTCTTTTCTATGGCCACAACGCGCCCTTTAAAATGACACATTTGAGAGCTGTCAAAATGACGTTTGTAAAATTTATTGACGCCTCCGGCCGCGGCTTGTTATTAATATTTTGACGTCTGAGTCAAAGTGACATAAGGCAAATAAAATTAGCTTTAGTTTTACTATGTATTGTACGAGTATTATTACTATTGTTCTTATTTAAATAAAAAACTACAACTCCGAAGGGTAAAATTTTAAAAATATGTTCTTATCAGATATTTGGGAAGTTAATTGACTCATGTTACATTAACTTGTGTATTATGATGAGAGGCATGTTCCAACAGATGTTTATGATGGTCATTTGCGTATTCACTGGTGGAGGCGTTTTGAGGGCTGACACGAGTAGATACCACCGACCGACCTACTTCTACCGCGGCTAATTATGAATGTTATTGTAACATAGCCTTTGTACAACTTGAATTCGAAGTAATACCTTAAGGTTCCATTCTATCGCCGCCATTAAAGCACTTAGCGGTAGCTTTCATAGAACAGAAAGCGCTTTACAAACGCGCTATCGACTTTACGATAAGATTGCATATTTATAAGTTCCGAAAATGATCCGTAAAAACACACTTTGAGACTCTTCTATTTTACTTTTATATCTGTAATCACGTACATGCGATACAGAAAATTCCCATCGAGATATATTAAATGTTCGACTCAAGAAAATTAGCATTCCCTTGGGTGATTCTGTTCTTTTTTTTTATATTGCTTAGATGGGTGAACGAGCTCACAGGCCACCTGGTGTTAAGTGGTTACTCGAGCGCATAGACATCTACAACGCAAATGCGCCACCCACCTTGAAATATAAGTTCTAAGGTCTCAGTATAGTTAGAACGGCTGCCGCGCTATTTAAACCGAAACGCATTACTGCTTCATGGCAGAAATAGGCGGGGTGGTGGTACCTACCCGTGCGGACTCACAAGAGATCCTACCACCAGTAATCGCATTATGTTCGCATTTATTAGTATTTTTTCGCGCTGTAACCTCTGCAAGAACCGTCAGTGATAGTCAAAATTCAATTGTTCAGTTGAATAGTGCTGCTCATGCCAAAGATCGGTACAACATTGTTAGTCAAACGAAAATTAAATCCGTGAAATAGAATACTAACGTGTTTCCCTTCGTATTTTCACACGAAATATCGTATCAGTGTATCGAGAGGCGATTACAATCAATTTACATGCAAATAGCTTTACTGAGGCGAATCGAGAGCGTTACCAAGTATAAGGCAACGCGAACTGGATATTGTGAGATATTTATTGGTGGTAGGGCGTAATGAAAGCTCACACGGGTAGTTACAGCCATCTTGCTATTCAGCCGCGTAACCAGTGATCGATTCACGCTCAGGCCCGTGAGGCCCGGACCTAGAGCGGAATGATTTGAGGGGCGGCAAAATATTTGAAATGCCAAATTTCAGATGCGAAAAAGACCGAACCGTATGAAAAATTCGAAAATTTTTTTTTTTTTTTAATTTTTATAAAAAAAAAGTTATTTTAAATTTAAAATAAAGATATTGGATGAAAATTAATAAAAAAGAATGATTGCCTTTTTAGGCAGACGAGTGCGGCCCACCTGGTGGTAAGTGGTTACCGTCGCCCATGGACTTCAGCAATGCCAGGAGCAGAGCCAAGCCACCGCCTACCATTTATAAAAGTTATTCTGACATTAATGGGGGCACGATGAACAGGGCGACATCAAGCCTAAATCCATCACTACGCGTAGCAGTCATGAATTCCGGCTTAAAAAGGAGTGATAACCACTTTAGCTTTGAAGACTAGATGGACATTGTTTTTCAATTCTCATCTCATTCTCACTCTGATAACCACTTCATACCAGTGGGTCGTCAATGCGTAAAGTGCTATTTCACTGCCACTCACTTCGAGACATGAGTTCTAAGGTCTCAGTTTTAGAGTACAACAGCTACCCCAGCCTTCAAACCCAAAACGCATTATTGCTTCACGACAGATACGGGCAGGTTAGTGGAACCTATCCGTGCGAGCTCACAAGATCAGTAGAAATTAATAATTCGCTAAATCTAGATTAAAGGTCCACGCGCAACAGTGCTACTAGTATATTATGGTTTCAACATTTACTTATATCTTATATCTTTAAACGAGCAATTCTTGTATATAAATATAAAATACTAGCGGCCCGCTCCGGCTCCACTCGGGTCTTTAACAAAAATTTCAACGATATTTGACTTTGTTTTATTTTTTTAAATAAAAGAACACATATTGCGCCATAACTATAATAGTCACACATACGCTGTCGCGATACCTTTTATAAATAATAATGTGTTCTACAAAGCCACAGTACATTATCTTATTCTATCATCAATAGTTTTCGCAGGACACGCAATGTAAAGAATATTTAAGGTAATTTTCTTACACCTTGGGTTATTGGAGTTTTAGTAAAGATCCCTAATTTTTTTCAAAAAATATTATAGCCTATATCACTTGGGAATAGTGTAGCTACCAAACAGTGAAAAAATTTTTCAAATCGGTTCAGTAGTTTCGGAGCCTATTCAATACAAACAAACAAATCTTTCCTCTTTATAATATTAAGTATAGAAGTATAGATATATAATCTGAATCTCGGAAACGGCTCCAATGAGTTTCATAAAATTTAGTATACAGGGGATTTCGGGGGCGATAAATCGATCTAGCTACGATTTATTTTCGGAAAATGTTGTTTTATTCGTGTTTTCAATAATCAACTTTATCGATAATTTTTATGTTTTATCTAAATAACCAGTTTATACTTTTTTATTATTCTTTGGGTAAGATCGAAAAATATTATTCATATTTCATCATTTTATCAATATGTAATTCGTATGTAAATACAATTTCAGAAAATAAAATTATTATTTATAAAAAAAAAACCGAGCAAAGCTCATTATCTAGTGAGTTACTAAATGTGATGCTAGCCGACCTTAATAATACAAACATCACACCTCACCACGCGAATGATAACCCAACGGTAAACTGTCAAGCAATGAAATGTCTCATTAAATTCATCGTTCGCATTACTGCAGAGCCTTTATTTTAGGATATCGGCGCCGCGTACTGAGACACGCACATGTGTCGATCACCATGTGCGTCCATAGTAGGGCTACCAACACCTTAACTGGACTTTTTGGAGGATCCCGAGAAGTTACGTCCGGCGGCTTTGTTTCATTTTCCCACATTTGTGCACTTGCGCAGATATTAAACAGTTAATAAACCACCGTTATTACACATTTAAACCTGAAGAACCACTAAATACACAAAATAAAACAAATCACACAACTTCACTCCTCGCGTTCCCGCCAAAAAGTCCAACAATAGTAATAATATACAATACATAGTAAAACTAAAGCTAATTTTATTTTGTAGGGAAATTTTCTTTTAAACGAATACAAATTTACTGGGTACCGTAATTCGGGCGGTTCTTGTCGAAAACTCTCACATACTCTGGTTTGATTTTTTTTTTTTTTTGTCAGTAGGAAATCGCCGGACTTCCGCCCTCCACTGGGGATGGAGGGCGGACCATGTCAGAGTCGAACTGACTAAAACCTCCTGTCGCTCAACAACCAACGTCCAAACCTCGCATGAGACAGAACTCATGAAAAGGTAAAGTGGGGCAAGTGAAGCGTTAAGTGCGGAGCACATCTCTCCCATCACCCTCCCCCTCGGGACGCCGAACTGGCGGTCGTCCTGGTTTGAAAGCTAGGACCAGATTTCGACCACATGTCTCAAGCTCTCATTCGTCGTGATTTCAATAGGCTCCGATAATTTATAACCATTGAACACCAGGTGGACGATGAACTCTTCCGCACACGTAAGCAGCAGAATACAGTGTACGGTGAAATTGAAATACAATAAACTAAGTATGCAGGCGCCCACTTTCGGATATGAGGTCATATTCTCAAAGCTAACGTCCAATGGCTATGCAAACCAGAACACATGACTATGGGAACAAATAAGCTGATAGCGACCAGCCAGGTGAGTTTTTATTTATTTATTGCTTGGATGGACTTGGATGGGTGGACGAGCTCACAGGCCACCTGGCGTTAAGTGGTTACTGGAGCCCATAGACATCTACAATGTAAATGCGCCACCCACCTTGAGATATAAGTTCTAAGGTCTCAGTATAGTTACAGCGGCTGCCCCGCCCTTCAAACCGAAATACATTACTGTTTCACGGCAGAAATAGGCCGGGCGGTGGTATCTACCAGTACCAGGTCTTACCACCAGTAAGAATGGAACCGACATTTTTCTTCCATCAACCTTACTCTCGACAACCCTATTTAAATGTAGGTGCAATTGCACAAAATGCATATATTTACGACTGCACATTTTAATGTCGGTGTAATTCGCTAATGATTATAGGGAGAGCCCTCGCATTTGTAAGTAAAGGGCTTTTGAAAGGACTAGACCGTGTAGTGATTCAGGAATGTCTTGAGATTTATGAAGCTTTTGCTGTTTTCTATTCCAAAACGAGTTAGCACGTTGAGTTTCTCGCCGGATCTTATCAGTTGGTCGCACTTCCGATGTGGTGGTAGATTCTGCGAAGCACTGCTCTTACTAGGGAAAGTGTTAGCAAATTCTCCCAGGTCGAGCCCATGATTTCACCTACCCGTCTGTAGCTAGAAAAGGCGGAATACCCCTCTAGGCTACCAGCAAATAGGTAAGAAAGGGAACGAGCCTCCACTTTGCTTTTTCCTTCGGCATAATTAGAACCTGAATACTGTTCGATATATAACCTCTATACGATATATCTTAAAAGAAGTTAATATGTTATAAAGATGACATAAATGGAATTTTGAATATTGAAACATCAGAAGAAGGAACGTTAGAAATGTAAAAGCATTTTGGAATATTGAAATATAAAAAACATAAAAAAGTGCTGAAGCAATAGCTTTAAATGTTGTTTCTCTTTATAGAGCAACTCACTTTGTGCTATAGTTTTACCCTAGTAAACTTTATTTTGATGTAAATAAAATTATACATTATATATGAGTCGTCTATTATCAAAGGTGGCAATCTGTGCATTTGGACAAAAAAAAATTATTGATATGTCAATACAGATTGATTTGAATATAATCGTCTCCTTCAAAGAATACGGTTCAAAACCTGCATTAAATAAAGGTTAACAGTTAACCTGTTATTTATCTAAGATGTCGTTCCGAAGAGTTTTGTGACTGCCAATGGAATACAAAGTCAATAATTCGTTTTTCTGACTTACCAATCATTGTTCAAAAGTCAGATTGCCGGCTTTGATAATAGTCGACTCATATGTAATACTCGTACTACTATATGCAAGAATCAAGTATATTCTGCTCAAACATGAGCGCAGCTAATGTAGAATATTGTGTTGTAAAATCAACAAGATCAGTACCAATTGTAATTGTGTCTTTTGCTGGTTGAACATTTGTGCTACCTCATCTACTATCCATATAATTCCACCAGACATAACTACTGGTGGTAGGACCTCTTGTGAGTCCGCACGGGTAGGCACCACCACCCCGCCTTTTTCTGCCGTGAAGCAGTAATGCGTTTCGGTTTGAAGGGTGAAGCAGCCGTTGTAACTATACTGAGACCTTAGAACTTATATCTCAAGGTGGGTGGCGCATTTAAGTTGCGGATGTCTATGGGCTCCAGTAACCACTTAACACCAAGTGGGCTGTGAGCTCGTCCACCAATCTAAGCAATACATAAATAAATAAATAAATAAAACATATATTATTGTACACACAGTTCACACAAAAAAAAAATTTTTAAATACCCAAATTAAATTTTGCCATTTTATTCGCTTTTTATGAATTATTTTCATGATAATATCCAAAATCATCATGACTAAACTACTAAAAATTTTAAATTTAGGGAAAACAACATTTTCTTCGTCATATTATTTATTATTAATCCTTCAGCCCACGTCTGAAAATATTAATAGTTTTGTAGATAAAATAAACGGTAAAAAGAAAAAGCGTGATCATTCATTAATGGTTCAAACTAGTGATGTGAACGGTCCAGAGTCAGAAATGAAATCTCGACTGACTGGACACATCTTACATACAGCCGACCCTAAACATATTACTCGTTTTTTTCATGTATTATTATTTCATCCTCAAATTTAATTTTACAAAAAAAAAGCACATTATTTCAGAGCTCGGTGTTTGTTTAAATTTCATTACTGACTCGTAATGGATAAAATGAACGGAAAAAAAGAAAAAGCGTGACCATCCATTAATGGTTCGACTAGTGATGTGAACAGTCGAGAGTCAGAAATGAGTTCTCGACTGACTGGACACATCTTACATACAGCCGACCCTAAACATATTACTCGTTTTTTTCATGTATTATTATTTCATTCTCGAATTTAATTTTACAAAAAAAAGCACCTACATTATTTTAGTGCTGGGTGTTTGTTTAAATTTCATTACTGACTCGTAATCGATTTTTTTCACGCAATTCGTTTTTCGGAACAAAAAAGTATTGCTTTAATTAAAAAAAATTAGTAGAGTTCATCCATACTACATAGAAGCACTGCGTTCACCCACAGTGCGTTTTCAGAGATCTTTGTTGCCAGGTACCATTCGGCTTTGAAATGAGCTCCCCTCTACGATGTTTCCCGAGCGCTATGGCATGTCTTTCTTCAAACGGGGCTTGTGGAGTGTACTTAACGGTAGTCAACGGCTTGGCTCTGCCTCTAGCCATGCTGACGTCCATGGGCGACGGTAACTACTCACCATCATGCGGGCTATATGTTCATCTACCTACAAAGGCAATAATGTTGGTTCTTGTTAAATAAAATAGGCGTTCAATATAAAAAGGATTATTATAAGAACAGGATATGTGCAAAACCGGGTTTTGTTACCAAGGTCTATTTGTATAGGTAATTTGATTGATAGATTCAGAATCTGAATCTTCCATAAATCTTCCCTTCGCATTGACAGCAGTATGACAGATCATAAATTGTCGTTTCGAAGTAATCGTAGTCGCCTAAAGAATAAGACGCCTAATGTGAACTTATCGAGCGATCCGTCTATTCCTGTGCTCAAATCCCGTAAGCAGGTAAACCAATATTGCTAAAACATTTTACTGGTGGTAGGACCTATTGTGAGTCCGCACCGGTAAGTACCACCACCCTGCCTATTTCTGCCGTGAAGCAGTAATGCGTTTCGGTTTGAAGGGTGGGGCAGCCGTTGTAACTATACTGAGATCTTAGAACTTATATCTCAAGGTGGGTGGCGCATTTACGTTGTAGATGTCTATGGGCTTCAGTAACCACTTATACAATTATTAAATTTTTCAAATACTATTGATAGATTTCTAAGACAAAACCGCTCGCTTTTAAGCACAATCACAGAACAATCAAGATTTATTGCATTATCATCAATACATTGATAACATTATATTACGTATTTCAAACAATATATGTATAGACATTAATGCTTTGCGCGCACAAATTATCAGCACAAGCAAAATTGAATCATAATTACCCTAAAATCTTATCATATCTTCAGTCACTAGACAATTAAATTTCGCGCCAACTGTAATTTAATCTTTATGTCAAATAAACCACGGTCGATATAATAATCTTATTTTAGAACTTAATCTCCAGACGAAGACAGAGTACAATCAACGCCTAATCCTAAAACAGATAATTTAATTAAGAAACAAGGCATAAGAATTTAATTCATTAAATTTTATGTGGATTGAATTCAATTATATATTAGTAAGGATTATTTTTTCCGTTGAATTTAAATTGTTAATTGAAAATTCATTCCAAGTTTTTTTTTATTGCTTAGATGGGTGGACGAGCTCACAACCCACCTGGTGTTAAGTGGTTACTGGAGCCCATAGACATTTACAACCCAAATGCGCCACCCCACCTTGAGATATAAATTCTAAGGTCTCAGTATAGTTACAAGGGCTGCCTCACCCTTCAAGCCGAAACGCATTACTGCTTCACGGCAGAAATAGACGGGGTGGTGGTACCTACCCGTGGGGACTCACATGAGGTCCTACCATTGGTAATTACGCAAATTATAATTTTGCGGGCTTGATTTTTATTACACGATGTTATTCCTTCACCGTGGGAGCCGATCGTGAACATTTGTTAAGTACATATTTCATTAGAAAAGTTCGTACCCGCATACGGGTTTCGAACACCGGTGCATCGCTAGGTACGAATGCACCGGATGTTTTATCCTTTAGGCCACGACGACTTCAAAATCAATGTGCAATTCATCTGATAAAGAGTATTATTTATTATTATAGAGTAGAGTATCTTTCCACTTTCCCTCTGTGGTGCCAAAATCTAAACATTGAAAATAAAAATTACACCAATTAATTCATGGCCCCGATATATTTTGCTTAAGACATCTCTTGGATGGATGGACGAACTCACAGCCTATCTGATGTTAAGCAGTTAAGTTGTCAAGAGCTTGTCGACATGAACAACGTTAATGTCGCTACCCAACTTGCGTGATGAAGTCTTTCAGTGCACAAAGTCATTATAATCATTACAAAATCATTACAAATTCATGTTGTGTTTTTTTGTATTTTTATACAAAAGTTCAAGTCTTTTATTTATCGATTGAGGCACTACGAAGTCTGCCGGGTCAGCTAGTCACGAATAAAAATTTATTATAGAATGGGACCTACGAATGACATGCGATTATGGTGCTAATAATAACGGAAATAAGAGCGTCTTAACACACTAATGTTTCCGTCGGTTGCTACAATGTCTGTATAATAAAGACACTGGACTCTACGCTTAATGAATTAGTAAAATTAAATACTAAATATTTGACGTTCAATTTATGATTAACTTGTCATTGTTTTCAGCCTCAAATAACGTAATGTGCAATGGGATCTTTAGCCGGCTTTTTTAAAGATAACGCGCTGATTTTGACATGACAAAATATATATGTCGGCGCGCGGTCAGGGATGGCTAAGCGGTAGTTTCTGTCATCACTCGTATTTGGTTGAACTCAGTTTAGTCAATAAAACTTTTGAATAATAATTATTGAAACTCAACACACACAACTTTCACAATGACAGGGTAAACCGACAGTTTCGTTCCACATACCGACAGACCGACTGACTGACTACCAGAGACTCACTGACTGAGACGGACGGAATGACTGTCTGACACGGAATGCCACGACTCTTTTTTTTTTTTCCTACCTAAGCTGAGAGCCTTGAGAGGCTATTTCAGCGTAACCCTAACGTTTGTAGGTGAGCTCACGGGGCTCAAACCTGACGACGATGCTAACACGAACCCTAGCAAGAGCCGTGCTTCGCAGAATCTACCACCGGATCGGAAACGCGACCCACTGAGAAGATCCGGCGAGAAACTCAGTGGGCTGTGTCTGGGAGTTAATTTACTCGTCGAGCCCTTCGTCGCAAGCGACGGGTTCGACGAGTACGGTGACCGGTGCTTGAAGTACCTAGAAGCACCGTTAGTGGATCGGGAGGATCCGAGATGACGCCACGACTCTGTCCACGTACCGCCAATTTATACTGTGGCGTTACGGAGTCTATCCTACATTTTGTGATATTTATCCAAACAACATTTCATCATTTAAAATAATAGTCAAAACAAAGTCTTAATATTACTAAAAGTCGTTAACCACGACATATATATTTTCGAAATACTCCGTACATTGACCGCACATATGTATATGTTTGTTTTCTTTTAAACACACTCATATCACAGTTTGACCTATATATGTCACTGTAATGGAATCTTTCACGCTAATTTTTACTTATAATAAGTCGTTCGAACATGAATAATAGCACAGTTTTAAATTACACATATATATTTTTATATATGCACGTGACAAACAATACGTTTTGATGAATGATGTAACAATGATGAGGACTGACAGCTGAATATCAAAACCAATCAATCATACAATTTAGCAGACCATTGTTCAGCACAATATTAAACATATTTCCATTGTACGTGTCCCCGGAAAAAAATGATATCAATTTGTTCATTCTCCTTCAAAAACGATAATTTAAAATTTAATTTAAAAAAAACTACGCAAGAAACTTATTTATTACCCAATAAAGTTAATACAAAAAAAACTCTATCTTAATTAACGATGTGAATCATAAAATCTAGATTCTAGACTCGTAAAATACCGGTCGTGATAAAAATGGTGTTTCCCATCACTATTCACGTCCGCAGTCGGGCGGCGCGGCCCTAAAATGGTTCTGTACAACTTAATTATTCCTAACTCGTTTACGTTGGCTCTGCTCTAGACCAGATTTCCTTATGGGTAGCAATAACCACGTCAAAATGTATGCAAGTTAGCGACTTTGTATATACTGTATAATTGTACCACGAATTAATGTATTTAAATGTGTCATCGCTTCTTGCATAGTTGATTCGGTATAATTTGAAGATTCCTAGCCACGTGTTTTGGAAAATATTTTTTTTTTTTTCTACCCATCTTAGTAACCACGAGGGTTTATATTAGATTTACCGAACGTATAAGCAAGTTATAGGGCTCAGCCTGGCGGATTTGCTAACACTAGCCCTAGCAAGGGCAGTGTTTCGGTGAATCTAGTAAATTGCTGGTAGCAATTTATAGTCATGCTAGTATTTTTTTTATATATTTTTTTTAATCCTTAGATGGGTGGACTAGCTCACAGCCTACCTGGTGTTAAGTGGTTATAGAAGCCCATAGACATCTACAACGTAAATGCGCCACCCTCGTTGAGATATAAGTTCTAAGATCTCAGTATAGTTACAACGGTTCAATCCTTCTAACCGAAACGCATTACTGCTTCACGGCAGAAATAGTGCGGGGCGGTAGTACCTGCCCGCGCGGACTCACAAGAGGTCCTACCACCAGTAAAAAAGTTTTCCACCAGCTTTCTTCGGATTTCGCAATTATAGAGATAACTAAAAATGCTTTTATGCTTCATTGCGTATTTCCTATTCTATTTCTATACATTATTACCAACGTTTTGAATACTCCAAAATTGTTGTTTTCACTGACGACTAAAATTCAGTTCGTCTACATTAATGTAAACTACAATTTTTCTATGGAAAATATTATGTCTAGACTTTTGACTTTAATTTGAAAAAAAGTTAAAACATTTAATTCGTAAAAGTGTATAGTCAAATTGTTATTAATATTATAATTCTCAACATGGTTACCAGCGGTAAATACCACACCGCACGAAATCTAAATCTTAATTTTATCTTACTACCCTTCAAGAAGCGCATGATTACCTCCCTGAAAACTAGAGAGATTTGAAAGGGACGTCATAACGTTTAGAGCGAATACCTTGGACGCCTAACCCCACGCCTATATCTTTAACTTATTTCAATAGTATAGCCAAGTCGCTGTCTAATTTCGATGTTATGATATTGGTAATCTTAATTTCAATATAATGCATTTCAAAACAATGTACTCAATAAAATTTACCAAGCAAGTGACTCAACAATCCAAGCCATGACTCACGGCTTTCCCGCGGCAAATCTCATGTAATACCATAACATTTTTATGTGAGTTTTTTTTAAGTCGCCAGGACGCTATTTAACTACATAGTTCCCTCACACGAGTACTCACATACCCATAAATGTTGTTGTATCGTTCCTCTAAACTGGGGATAATATCTTGCATCCTTGTCTATAATTGTAGCGCCTATGCACGGGTCTTTAATGGAGATATTTACGAGGATAAGCGTGAGGTTGTACTGGACATTAGCCACTCTATAATTGAAGGTGTTTTTTTTTTGTTTAAATATCCACTGAATCTTTTTACTTGTGGTTATGCGTATTAAGTGCACAGTAAGATAAGATACCAGTATCCTAGCTACTTCTACTAGGAATTAATTCCGGATTTTGAGGTGGGGCGTGATAACCGTGTCATAAAGACGGAAAGAAATCTCTGACTCCAATGTGTCTGAATGAGCACCGTCTAAAGAGTCTCTCGGTGGATCATCAGGCTTGCTCAGTTAATGCATTAAATATTAACCTTTAGAGCGCCAACCGTCGATAGATCGACTCTCTGATGCGTATAAAGTGCAGTACGTCGAAATATCGACTATACGCAGTATGATTATAGGTATTAGGTATAGTACTATACGGACGTGTATTAGCGTGCGAAAGTATAACGTTTTTAATAAGTTAATAACATTTACGAATAGACATTTAAAAATATTTATCTGTGAACTTAGCATTGATTAAATTAAGATTCTGTACATAATTAATTGTTATAATTTGTTATAATTGTTGTTAAAGTTTTAAAATTGTTATAATATAATTGGTGTTTTTGTTATCATATTAAGGTACTTCTTCGAAAATTCTTTAATAACTTCTGCTAAATATGTGAAGATAAGCTCAGCGCTAAAAGAGTTAAGCAATAAAATAAAGGATAATAATATAATACTCTTTGATACCAAACCGGGCTAAAAAATATTTATTTTTAAATCTTATTGGCAGAGTTCCCAGAAGGCTGGCAGCATTTCCACGCTGGATAGCAATGCTAATTCTTTGTGCAAAATACGTACCGGCCTTCTGGTCTCCCGAGGCCTCAAAAACCGGCGATGAGCTAACGCAGATTTTCTATTTATAAGTAGCTTTACCTAAATAATTAAGGAAAAAAATAATTTATATTGCAAATAAAATTTATTACTTTTACAGTGTGTTAGTTTAGTACATAAATGCAATTTATATATTCAAGGAACTAAATTACATAGATCGATCGATCGATCTAGAAATAAATGCTATTTATGTATTTTGGGATTATTATATTAACATAGATCAATCTATCTAGATATTCGTAAGAACTAAAAAAAAATTTTCAAATGTTTTTAATTTTTGGACATTTCGGTATACAATTTAAAAATGTTAAAAAAATCAGACGTAATATTGATATTATTGAATCAAAACGAAAAATATTAAACAACGCTGTTATTTTGCCTTTGACAAATTCTTTCTTCTTTATTTGTTATTTCTGAAGTTATAAGACACAGTTTTACTGGTAGAATTAGTCACGGTTGCTTCAAACACTTGTAGCCTCACGTTCCAAAGCAAATCGCCTCCACGCCACGCTGTGAGCTTTGGTTACAACCTAACACCAAACGAACAGTAAGCTTCTGCTTCCAAATAAAAAACAAAAACTAAGCGTGATCTAACTGAAACAACAACCCAGGAATAATCCAATTTCACTTTGTTCTCTCTTAATTAATTATCCACAAATTCAGTTGCCTCGAAATTAGCTGCAAATTTATTTCTTTGTTTTATACAAAGCAATTAGCAGTAGCAACGTCGCCGCCGGAGGGAAGGAGCGTCCAAACGTAGCAAAGGTAGCAACATCAAGGCCTTCCATTGTAAACTTTCCAGAAACATCCATTAGAACTGTGGCGAGCTCGGGTTAATTTCGACACAATTCCGGACGAACTTGACGGCTACAGCTTTGTATAGTAATAAGTTTAATTAAGTCCAGTCGAGCACACCAAAACTATTACAACATAGACAATTATAGAACTAATATCTTTTTTTTTAATGCTTAGTTGGGTGGACGAGTTCACAGTCCACCTGGTGTTGTGGTTACTGGAGGAGGTTTCGGTTTGAAGGGTAGGGCAGCCGTAACTATACTTGAGACCTTAGAACTTATATCTCAAGGTGGGTGGCGCATTTACGTTGTGGATGTCTATGGGCTCCAGTAACCACTTAACACCGAGTGGGCTGTGAGCTCGTCCACCCACCTAAGCAATAAAAAAAAAAGTTTATATGAAATTCTTGTAGACATTTAAACTAAAATTTAGATGTTTAAATATACAAAAATATTCACATTTTATTCATAATATTTTAATTATTATTTATTTTACTACTAGCCAGAGAATTACATTAGTACACTTGCGGCCTTGTAGGACTCGGTAGCCGTTACAAAAAAATCAAATTAAAATCCTAAATCCGGCTCTGCGGACATCGTGACCCGCGGGTCACGCTCCCCGCGAAAAAGCTCTCGGAACCAATGACCAATGCCCACAATGCATCAAGACTCCATTTATTTAATTAAAACCATAGCTAGTTAAAACACTCATAGTGCTTAGCAAATTGTAACGTTTGGATAAACGGTTGTCGAAGAATATAGAAACTACAACACGAATGCCACTGTCCAACTAAAAAATAAAATTGAAAACTCAAATGCCCGGGTACCCGTAAAATCAGTGCAATCCTTACGCATATTGAAGCAATAATACTCTACCTACACGTCTCTCTGTAACTGTATTGTCTGTTTGTCTTTGCGTTTGTGAAAATTAATATAAGTATATATAGGTATATTTGCTTGGATAGGTGGACGAACTCACGTGGTGTTAAGTGGTTATCGGAGCCCATAAACATCTACAACGTAAGTGCTATTACCAATCTTGAGACAAGAGTTCTTAGGTCTCACTCAGTTTTTCCAGTACAATGGCTGCCCCACCCTTCAGTAATTAACAGGACATCGAGGTTTCTACAATGACAAGGTCTTCCATCGCGCAGCTAAATTTCTCGTAGGTAGGTAGATTGACGGCTCAAATACTGTTGTTTGGAACTTGTATGTTTTATTTGTAAACATATCCCGTTGGTTTGAGGTTAGTGCCCCGACAATGGTTAGTAAGCTTGTTCCTAACTCATTTATATCAATATCCTCCCTACTTCCACAATAACTCTTTAAATATTTTGTATTCTATGATACCTACCGGCACAAATGAGATATTCATCATAACGAAAATGCCCAATTACATTGAGCTTTGTGTCCACGGTCAACTTATGGGCAGTACCATTACCAGCAAGCGTCCAATGGTTGAAATATGCCTCACCTAAGTTTCGGCCCCCACATCCGGATTCCGGGTACTTTGGTCTCAATGTTCTCTCAACACAACTCTCAAACAATATCAGTCAATTTCGTGCATGCTAACGAACACAATTACGTAAAAAACATATTAGAAGCAAGAGACGCAGACGCACATATTCAAAGTTTCTGAAATATTATTTTAGAACAAAACTTCGGATTTGAAAGTGGAAGTAGAGGAAGGTGTATTTTCAATTAAAACCTGTCTTAATCACATTTCTGCAACAGCATTTCCTGTTAGATTCACATTTTAAAACATAAATATTAGTCTTGTTCTAAAATTTACAAATTTACAAAAACCGGTGACACGTCAATGAGTTTCTTAACCTAACAAGTTTCGGGAACTTAACCGAAATATGTAATACGTTGCTGTCGCTTTAGACGTGGGTACTCGATGTAATATTTTTATATTTTTAACTCCTTTGATAATAATACTGGCAGACGGAAAGCAATTTTGTTTTTTCGCATTTATGCTCCATCCACATTTACGTACGACTGTTTTAAAAAGCCGTAGTAAGGTAAACTTCTCACCAGCAGCATTGTTAGACGACCGTTAAGTAAAGAAGCATGGATGCAGTACCGTAAAACTTTAATATTCAAACGGGTTTGTTCCGAGTTCATTATTTCTATTAAAAATCTAAAACGAGGGCCATCTAGCAGTTGTTAGAAGACCGAAAACCGAATTTAGTGCCATCTTTTGAACGGGCGTCAAAACTGAAGCACAAAAACTTCACAAGACTCGCGTATTGTGTTGGTTATGCTGCGATCCCTATCCATCATCACACTGTCATCAATATCGAGATCTTCGACTACTATTTATTTTTTTAACCTTTGCTGATAACCTGGAAGGGTTATGTCAGCGTAACCTGGCGTACAAGTGAGCTTACGAAACTCTAACCTGACGAATTTACTCACACTAGCCCTAACATAAGCAATATTTCGCAGAATCTACCACGGGTCGGCATCGCGACCCACTGAGAAGTTCTGACGAGAAATACAGTGGGCTGTTTTTGAAGGTTGACTATTACTCTTGCTACTGCTTCTCCTGGCTTATCATCGTACGTCTGTAAGACCGTCTATTCTTGCCCATTTTCTTACCGTTTACCTTTGTTTCTCGGTTAAGGAAGGTAGAAGCAGTATTTAAACTTATGTCTCGAAATTTGCAGCAGCACTTAAACGAGGGCGTCAACTCTTTAGGTTTTTTTTTATTCAGGAGGAAATCGCCGAACTTCGGCCTTCCATTGGGGATGGCGAGTGGGGCATGTCGGAGTCGAACCGACTAAAATCTCCTATCGCTCAATAACCCACGTCCGAACCTCACATGAGACAGAATTCATGAAAAGGCAAAGGGGGGAAGTGAAGCACTTAATGTGGAGCACATCTCTCCCATCACCCTCCCCCTCGGGACGCCGGCGGTCGTCGACGCCACGCACGACCACCAGCCCTTACGGTCGGCAGGCTATCCGAAGCCCCCGGTCGCAGACGGGACCCACAGCACCCAATCTGCGTGCTGTGGGTCTCGTCTGCGGAGGAGATGCTGGACTCCTACCGGGCGCGTCCGTAGGTGGCGGATAACGGGATCCTCTGGGCGACATTCCCAGAGGTATCGTCCGATCTTTTTCGTTGCAAGGATTCTTAGGTTTTAGGTCCTAGGTATAGGGTTAGGTTTAGATGTAGGTTAAGGTCCTAGGTTTAGGATTAGGTTAAGGCTTAAGTTAGGATAGTTTAGTTAGGCTTTGCAACGAAAGAGATCGGATGACGTGGACCAAACCAGCACTAGGAGGAGCGGAAGGACTGCACCCTCCACACTCTTCATTAAGTGAAGAGTGCTCCTTCTGGAGGGCGCAGCTTTCGAAGGCACCGGTTCGCCGGCCTGCCGTGAGCGGTGGCACTCTGTGCCCGTTGTCGTGGAAGTGAGCCAGCATTGCATCTTCTGCTGGCCGCTGGTTGCCATGTCCCCGGCTTCGGCTACAGGGGAACGCCCCCCAGATATGGGGGGTACCGGTTCGCCGGCGTGGCTTCGTGGTGCTCGCGATGTGTCGCTTCGTCGAGCGCTGGGCGGTGGCCTGTCGTGTTGCTTTGTGCACTCGGTGGACCACCGGCCAAACCCGTAATCCTTTCAGTCATGTTTTGGGGACCGGGGGTCCTTGCCTTAATTGGCCGGGACCACGAGGAGACCACCTCTATAATAAATCTCTAATCCCAAGCGGCAGCGCACCGCGAGGGGATGAGTGGCTGCAGGGAGTGCAGTCGATAGTGCGACTTCCGTCGGAGTACCGGTCGACCCTCCGACGGGTTATGCTAGACTTACCCGTGTACAGGGGTCTCTGCGCGGGTGGACTCTATATTTCCCCCATACTCGTGGGATAAGTTATGTATTGTTCTCCTAACCCAAAAAAAACTGATGAAAGTGTGGGCGGCAACACGGGCCGCGAAATATCTACGGCACCGTTTAAGGTGCCAACCGTGGCAGCAAAAGCTGTAAGATGCGAGAGCGCACTCTCGATGCGGTCGGGAAGTGCTGCTTCCGTGAGGAGTAGCGCCTCGAGTGACCGAGGGTCGCTCTCGGTAGATGAAATGAATAGTACGATTGTAGGAGGAAGAGCACTCCGCAAACGTAAAACGGCTCCGCGAGCGGCGGCTTCCCGCCCTTCTGACTCCTCGGAGGGGGAACCCGCACCGCCCGCGAAATTCCTCGCCTTAGAGGAAACCACGGCACCAGTCGGTGGTCGCCAGGTGGCAACGGACTCTGCCAGTGCAGAGGTCGAGCGACTCGTCCGCTCCCTCACCGAGGTGGGGTTCGAAGACTCCACAAAACTATTTAGGGTCGCCTCGGATATTGTATCCAGTGTGGCAGCCAAATCGGGCAGGGGTTTTAAGGGCATATACCTGCATGCTCTTAAGTGCTTGGCTGCCACAATTGAAGACTACCTAAACATAGTTACTCACAAGACGAGCGGCGAGAACGAGGAATGCGTGCGACTGCAGAGAGACCAGCTCAAGGCACAAAACGCCGAGCTGCAAAATAATAATCTTGAGCTACGGGCGGAGATCGCGACCCTACACATGCGGGTGGACGAACTCATGGCGGAGATACGTAGCCCGGCTCCACCCGATGTCGAGGAGGTAGCTGAGCTAAAGCGGCGGATCGCCATTTTAGAGGCGCGCAGTTCGCCAGTGGAGCGTGCAAGACCACTGCTCGCACACGAGCGGAGAGCTGGCACCCAGGTCAAGCCCCAGTCTGCCAAACAGAATAAGCAGCCTGCCAAGCACGATCAAACCCAGCCGACCACCCTGGCCAAGCTTCATGTAGCTAAGCAAGCCAAGGCCCAGCAGCCGGTCCCTACCAAGCCACAGCCTGCCGTAGCGCGTACTGGAAGGGACCGAACGAAGAAGAAAGGCGTGAATGCTGCCAAAGTGATGCAGTACCCTCAGCCCTGCCCGCTGCCTCCGGTCCCATCCAGCATGGACGTAGCGTGGACGACAGTGGTAAAGCGGGGACAAAGAAAGACGAAGGAAGGACAAAGAAGCCCTCGGTCTGTCCAGGCAGTTGCCGCTCCCCGCGTAGAGGGTCCAGCGGTGAAGATACGGAAGAACCGTCGAGGAGGAAGATCCGGCAAGACACGCGCTCCGCGGTCGGCTGCAGTTGTTTTAGAATTGCTGCCGGCCGCTAAAGACAAGGGTATCACTTACGAAGAGGTGATGGCCCGGGCGCGTGGTGGCGTGGATATTGACGCCATCGGAGTGGAAGGCGGACTGAAGGTTCGACACACGGCTAACGGCGCTCGTTTGCTCGAATGTCCCGGTGCTGACTCAGGAGCGGTTGCGGACCGACTTATGGCCCGGCTCCGCGAGATCTTGCCTGATCCGGAGGTGGTGAGGATCGACAGGCCTGTCAGAATGGCGGAGATCAAGGTGACGGGCCTGGACGAGTGCGCCACGAAAGAGGAGGTGGCTGCCGCTATCGCATTGCAGGGGAACTGTGCTCTTGCAAACGTCAAGGTGGGGGAGCTTCGGAGTACATATTCCGGAACTCGCTCTGTATGGGCGCGGTGCCCCGTACAGACAGCCACTCTACTGGCTACGCCTGCACAGGGAAAGCCCGCTGACACGCCCGGTAGGCTACGCGTGGGGTGGGTCATTGCCCACGTGCAGTTGCAGGAAGCTCGACCATGGCGATGCCTTCGATGTTTCGGCACCGGGCACGGCCTCGCCAAGTGCTCGTCAGCTGTTGACCGCAGCGGACTATGTTTCCGGTGCGGCCAATCTGGGCACAAGGCCGCTTCCTGCACTGCCGCCATGCCACACTGTGTATTGTGCGACGCGGAGAAGCGGCGGGCCAACCACCGGGTTGGTGGCCCAGCATGTCATTTTACCTCTTTCTCATCCAAGAGGAGGAAGGGTAAAATAAATAAAAAGAAGCCGGTTGCAAATAAAGCAGCTGGCGAGTCAGTTCCCGCCGCGGTCCTAGAGCCGGAGGGCGGGACGGACGGAGGAGCAATGGACGTGGCCCCTTAATAATGGGTCACGCTCATCGCTTCCTCCAGGCGAATTTGAACCACTCCGCCAGGGCGCAGGATCTCCTCGTCCACACCATGGTGGAGTGGTCAATCGATGTTGCCATAGCCGCGGAGCCGTACTTCGTCCCTGCGGACCAGGATGCCTGGATCGGGGACGTCGACGGCTCCGTGGCTATTACTATCAGGCAGGCCGCGGCGTTACCCCCCCTGGTGATGGTGGCCAGGGGATCCGGTTATGTCGCGGCCAGGGTCGACGAAACCGTCGTGATCGGGGTATACTTCTCTCCGAATAGACATCTCGCCGAGTTCGAGCAATTCCTGGGCGGGCTTGAGGTGTTGGTTTACCGCCTCGGGTCCCGCCCGGTTATCTTAGCGGGAGACCTCAACGCAAAATGGGTGACTTGGGGTTCCCCCCGCTCGGACTCACGCGGCAGGATGCTCTCGGAGTGGGCGATCGCGGCTGGTCTCTGTCTTTTGAACAGAGGTTCGGTCGCGACTTGCGTGCGATGGAACGGCGAATCTCACGTGGACGTGACATTCGCATCTCCGTCCATCGCACGCCGCACCCGTGGCTGGCGCGTTCTTGAGGGGGCGGAGACGCTCTCGGACCATCGGTACGTCCGATTTGAGCTCTCAGCCTCCTCTCGATCCGCGTCGGCTATGGACGCCCGCGGTGAGGAGGAGCTCCCGCGAAGTGCTCCTCGGTCATTCCCCAGGTGGGCACTGAAGCGCCTGAATAAGGAGCTCCTGGTGGAGGCAGCCGCGGTGGCTGCGTGGGCACCCGTGCCTACTAGCCTCGTGGACGTGGAGTCAGAGGCTGACTGGTTCCGGGGAACGATGGGTCGTATTTGTGACTCAGCGATGCCCCGGGTAGGCAGCAGTGCTCCGCGTGGCGGTGCGTACTGGTGGTCGCCCGAAATCGCGCAACTCCGCGAGGAGTGCGTGCGGGCGCGCCGCCGGAGCGCTCGCCATCGCCGCCGCCGCCTTCGCGATGAGGACTTCGCGGAGGTAGCGGACCGGTTGCGCGCCGACTGCCGCCAAAAGCAGGAAGCGTTGCGACTGGCCATCGGTGAGGCCAAATCTCAGGGCATGCAGACGCTCCTGGAGATGCTCGATCAGGATCCCTGGGGGCGCCCGTACCAAACGGTCCGCAAGAAATTGCGGCCGTGGGCGCTCCCAGTGACGGAGCGTCTCCAGCCTCAGCAGCTGCGGGAGATTGTCTCCGGGCTGTTCCCGCAGATGGAGAGGGACTTTGAGCCTCCCTCCATGGGCGCGCCGCCTCGCAGTGACGTGAGCGGTGTTGCTGAGGTGGTCCCTCCGAGCATTTTGGAGGAAGAGATTCATGCGGCCGTGTTGAGGATGCGGAGAAAAGACGCGGCCCCCGGCCCTGACGGTGTTCACGGCCGGGTCTGGGATTTGGCCTTCGGTGCCCTTGGGGACCGGCTCGTGCGGCTCTTTGAAGCCTGCTTCGAGTCGGGACGGTTTCCTAAGCAGTGGAAGACGGGCAGACTCGTCCTTCTGAGGAAGGAGGGGCGCCCCGCAGACTCACCTGCGGGGTACCGCCCCATCGTGTTGCTGGACGAGGCGGGAAAATTGTTGGAGCGAGTTATCGCCGCCCGCATCGTCCGGCACCTGACCGGGACGGGTCCCGATCTGTCGGAGGAACAGTATGGCTTCAGAGAGGGCCGCTCTACTATCGACGCGATTATGCGCGTGCGTGCCCTCTCTGACGAAGCTGTCGCCCGGGGTGGGGTGGCCTTGGCGGTGTCCCTGGATATCGCCAACGCTTTTAACACCTTGCCCTGGTCAGTGATCGCGGGGGCGCTCGAATATCATGGCGTCCCCGCGTACCTCCGCCGACTGATCGGGTCCTATCTCGAGGACAGATCGGTCGTGTGCACCGGACACGGTGGTGCGGTGCTCCGCTTTCCGGTCGAGCGCGGTGTTCCACAGGGGTCGGTCCTTGGCCCTCTCCTGTGGAATATCGGTTACGACTGGGCTCTGAGGAGCGCCCTGCACGGCCCTCTCCCGGGCCTAAGCGTTGTGTGTTACGCGGATGACACGTTGGTCATGGCCCGGGGGAAGAACTACCAAGAGTCTGCTCGTCTTGCCTGCGCAGGGGTGGCATTCGTCGTCGGTAAGATCCGAAGGCTGGGCCTCGACGTGGCCCTCGAGAAATCCCAGGCCCTGCTGTTTCACAGGGCTGGGAGAGAGCCGCCACCCGGGGCCCACCTGGTGATTGGAGGCGTCCGCGACGAGGTCGGGGTGACTGGGTTACGGTACCTCGGTCTCGAATTGGACGGTCGTTGGAACTTCCGCGCTCATTTCGAGAAGTTGGGCCCCCGACTGATGGCGACGGCTGGATCGCTGAGTCGGCTCTTGCCAAACGTCGGAGGACCTGACACGGTGGTGCGCCGCCTCTACGTGGGGGTGGTGCGGTCTATTGCATTATACGGAGCCCCCGTGTGGTGCCGCGCCTTGACTCGCAGAAACGTCGTGGCGCTGCGACGCCCGCAGCGTGCAATCGCAGTCAGGGCGATTCGTGGATACCGCACCGTCTCCTTCGAGGCGGCGTGCGTTCTCGCCGGGACGCCTCCCTGGGACCTGGAGGCGGAGGCGCTCGCTGCCGATTATGCGTGGCGTTGTGACCTTCGCGACAGGGGGGAACCACGTCCCGGAGAAGGAGCAATTAGAGCGCGGAGGCTCCAATCTCGGCGGTCTGTGTTGGAGGCGTGGTCTCGCCGCTTGGCGGACCCGTCGGCCGGTCTCCGGACCGTCGAGGCGGTGCGCCCGGTCCTCGCGAAATGGGCGAACCGTGACCAAGGGCGTCTCACCTTCCGGTTGACGCAAATGCTTACCGGCCATGGGTGTTTCGGCCGGTACCTGCATCGCGTTGCCCGGAGGGAACCGACGATGGAGTGTCACCACTGTGACTGCGACGAGGACACGGTCGAGCATACGCTCGCACATTGCCCCGCATGGGTGGAGCAACGCCGTGTCCTTGTCTCGCAAATAGGACCGGACTTGTCGCTGCCGACTGTCGTGGCTACGATGCTCGGCAGCGATGAGTCCTGGAAGGCGATGCTCGACTTCTGCGAGTGCACCATCTCGCAGAAGGAGGCGGCGGAACGAGAGAGGGAGAGCTCATCCCTCTCCGCACCTATCCGTCGCCGCCGAGCCGGGGGCCGCAGAAGGGCTTTTGTCCGACTTCGGCCCCTGTAAGAGGCGAACTCCCCCCGGTGAAGGTCAAGGGGCGACCTGAGGGGGTGAGGCCGCGCGGCGCGCTACCAGCACTCTAGCGCGCTGCCATGGAGTAAATAGAGCGACCGGTCGACGGTGTATCGCGTCCCGACCCGGCAGGCTGGTTCTGGTCCAGCGGGGTATTCCGGGACACCAGCGGCACCGTCTGGGCGGCCTGACGGGCTGCCGTACCGAGACGGCCGACGTTTCAGAGCCTTCGATTCGCCTCGAAGGCTCCGTCGACTGGGCGTCCTTGGGGTGAGCCGCGCCGTCTGGTTGTAGTGTTGACCGCGGTAACCCCCCTACCTCATCCGGGTTCTGACCTCGGAGGGGATCGGACGTCGGGTGTAAGAGTGCAGGGGAGTCGTTTAGTGGGTGGGCCCTAAAATCCTTGGTCCCGCGGTCTGCTCATAACACCATGCAGATCGTAGAGTCTCACATACCCCGCGCGCCCCTTTTGCGCGGGGACCTCGTAGGAGGTTCGGCCCTCTACCCGAAAAAAAAAAAAAAAAGGCTATCCGAAGCCCGCCTAAATGGCACCGGTTAGATTGGTTACCTCTTTAGCTAGTGAAAATTAAGTTCATAAATAAAATCAATCGTCTATTCTAACGAAATTCCCTTAATAGTACTTTATCATTCAAAGCCCACGTCGTAAAAAAAGTATTTAAGAACGTTAAAAAACTCCGGAAATCATTATCTTAAAAGACAATTTATCTTCTTTTAAAATGACAACGCGGAATGTACTTTCGCCACTGTCCACTTGAAGCGGTCAAATTTAAAATTTCGAAATACGTAATTTTCACCGTTACGTTGGCATTCCGTAAGTATAAGAATATAATTTCCCATTTTATTAACGATTTTATTCCAGTGATTCATTCGATTGGATGCAACTTGAAGCGGAGAAACTTCTAATAAAACTTGATCATTTCGTTTTCATAAACAAAAAATCTTATTCGGCAAAATAAGTTTTTGTGACGTCATCGTTTTTTAAATTTAGCGCCATAACATTTTCATAGTTATGGCCGCATTCCGAAAACAGTACTAAAACAATAATTTATTGACTTGTATTATATACTTGATAGGTCTCGCCAAGATTAAAATTTTTACTGATAATATTAATGACATTATTAGTCAGAATGTGATTGGAATGTTAAAATTTAAATTAGTTCGCCTAGAATTGAAACATTTATGAACTAACATTTTATGTTCTTTAATTTCGGCCATCTTTGATTTCGTTGTTTATCTTTAAATGAAGAAATTGAAGAACGATACCGGAAAGAAACAACTTCTAATAAAACTTTATAGAATATTGCATTTTTACTTGTTTTTCAGTGTTTACTTCAAAGCTATTACTCAGAGTGAGCTCTATACCATGTTTTTTTTTATATTAAGGAAGGATTACTGATGGCCCAAAGGCCTTTCCAGTTTCACTAGGACAGGTGGGCGAACAAGGCTCAGCCAGGAAGGATGGGATTTGCTAAAAGCTGCCCGAGCCCCTCCGAAGGAGACCTAACAACTCACGAATGCTTCACGAATGAATCTACTACCGAATCGGAATCGTGACCCGCTGAGAAATCTAGCGAGAAACTTAGCGGGCTGATGTATGAGTTAGGTTCCACGTCGAGCTTTTGCCGAGTTCGACGAGTACGGCTACCAAAGGCTTAGGGAAAGCCTGCTCATAGCGTGAGAGCTGAAGGTGTCTAATGCAAAAGTTATTAGATTTGATGGATCCGTAAGGACGTGACTATTTCAGTCGGTGAGTAGACAGCTGGCAACGATAAGGCGATAATCATGACGCATACTTATCGAAGTACCGTACCGACGCTGACTTCAAATGTTTCCGGATTTATTCGCGGCCCAGGTCATTGTGTAGGTCGACGTTCCTCTCGAACCACGTTGCTACGACGCCTAGCCTACAAAAACGTGATTGGAGGGCTTGGAGGATGTCAATGTGCGTGCGGGCCGCGTGAGCGAACACCACACTCGCGTACGTCTTGACGGGTCGTATGCAAGTTTTGTAAAGTGTCACCGTATTCCGAAGGGACATTTTACTCCGCTTACAAATAATAGGATAAAGTCTGCCGAGAATTTGCCGAACAGATTTTATGTGCGGGCCGAATGTTATCGTTGCAACCAGGATGACTTCCAGGTCCAGGGAGGTCAAGTACCTTCTTGGCCGAATGTGGTTTAAAAAAGTATTTTGCGCTAGGCAGCGGCTTAGCCGTGTCTGTAGCTCTGCTTTTGTCCATGGGCGATATTGACCGCATCGGTGTTGCTCACACAATAATGCCGAACACCCGTCCGTCTTCGCAGGTGATAATATGACAAAAGTAATAAAAATTAAATAATTCCAAAACTTGCCAAATTCAAATTTATGAACCAATTCAAGTCGCGCCATCGCATTAGTCACATTAACTTTAACTGCTCATATGTCCAAAAAATCTTCTAGCCAATATCTTATTATGTTTAGAAAATATCCTAAAATAGAGGCAGCTACACGCAATTTTTTATCTTAAAGCCAACAAATAGAAGGCATTGTTCTACGATAGCTCTCAAATAAGTGTTCCCACGTGAATAACCTTCGTTTTATTCGGCCGTGATAAGGTTCAAATTTGCTTGAAAGCTAATATGTAAGATATTTACATACGGCTCAATAAATATTAAGTTACACGGCTAAATATGTGTTTTCTTTTATTTACGACCAGTGTAACGTTACAATGGAAATATACAGTAATCTCAGAAAATTTATTATTAAATATCAAATAGACAACATCTCTGACACATCCAACTTTGAATATTAGTAACAATGCTTAGAACATTACTAATCACATCACAAAATCTTCCATAACAGAAAAGTAAATAATTCGCTATTAGTAGATTTTTTTTATTATTGCTTTGATGGGTGGACGAGCTCACAGCCCACCTGGTGTTAAGTGGTTACTGGAGCCCATAGACATCCACAACGTAAATGCGCCACCCATCTTGAGATATAAGTATGCAGCGGCTTGGCTCTGCCCCTGGCATTGCTGAAGTCCATGGGCGACGGTAACCACTCACCATCAGGTGGGTCGTATGCTCGTCTGCCTACAAGGGCAATAAAAAAAAAGCAGTTATACTACTCGCCACTGTACTCTATCGCTACCCGATATTTTTTACTGGTGGTAAGACCTAAGAACATCGACCTACACGATGACCTGGGCCGCGAATCAATCCGGAAACATTTGAAGTCAGCGTCGGAACGGTACTTCGATAAAGATATGCATCATGATAATCGCCTTATCGTTGTCAGCTGTCTACTCCCCGATTGGACTAAGCACGTCCTTACGGATCCATCATATTTTTTTAATGGTGGTAGGACCTCTTGTGAGTCCACACGGATAGGTACCACCACCTTGCCTATTTCTGCCGTGAAGCAGTAATGCGTTTCCGTTTGAAGGCTGGGAAAGCCGTTGTAACTATACGGAGACTTTAGAACTCATAACACAAGGTGGGCTCTGAGCTTATCCACCCAACAATGCAAAAAAAAATGTGTAAGAAATAAAAAGGTGGTCAAAATATATTTATTACTAATATATTTATTACTCTAAGTGGGCGATCATTTCACGGGCTAATCTGTATTAAGTGGTCACTAGAACGCATAGACATCACAATCTAATTATACTATATTTGTATTACTACTTAGTAACTATACTTGAGACCTTAGAACTTATATCTCAAGGTGGGTAGCGCATTTACGTTGTAGATGTCTATGGCCTCCGGTAACCACTTAACACCAATAAAAAAAAACAATCGAATATGGCTATCTAGAAATCTCTTTTTTATTAATTTCAAACGCAACTCTTCCCTGTCCCGACCAGAAAAGATCACTACATCGCGTTCGCAAGCAGTGGAGCCTGCCACTAAATCTAGCTGCTTTCGACCAGACGTCATATATAAAAACAAAACGACTTAGACGCTTTATTGGTTCATTACTATTAATTTAGCCTATTTTGATCCACTGTTGGGCACAGGCCTCTCCCAAGGCACGCAATGCGACCCGATCCTGGGTCTCTCATCTCCGTCAGCTACCCGCTGTTCTGCGTCCTTCATCCCTCCATATCGTTACTGGTCACGGTAAATCACTACATAGTATAAAACAAAGTCGCTTTCTCTGTCCCTATATCCCTATGTATGCTTAAATCTTTAAAACTACGCAACGGATTTTGATGCGGTTTTTTTTTAATAGATAGAGTGATTGAAGGGGTAGATTTATATGTATAATAACATCCATTAAATAGTCGAGAAATCAATAATAAATTACAGTTTCCGAAGCGAAGCGAGGGCGGGTCGCTAGTTATAATATATTATAATGGTAAATTTTATAATATCATAATATCTTGCACTACATTAAAATTCACATATCAAATAATGACAAAGCGTACACGCTGCTTTTAACTTCTGTAATAACTCATTTTCACTATGCTTAGCGAATAAATGATTTCTTTCTTCTTCTTTCTTCTTTCTATAGTACCTTTATTGGTTATTGAATCGTAATTTACAATAAATCAAACCGAATAAGTTCTAATACGCGCACAGTAAGTACGCATCCATTTTTAATGCGTAGGTATACGCTTCAATTAATTAATTTTAATTAATCATCCCTTTAGAGCGTAGTAAAGTTCAGCAAATCTAAGTAATAGGACAATTTATTGACCTCTAAATTAATAGATTACATTGTTAAGACGGGTGGACGAACTCACGGCTAACCCGGTGTTAGGTGGTCACCGGAACCCATAGACACCAACCACGTTAACGCCACCATCCACCATGCAACCATCTTGAGACATGAGTTCATTATTTCGGTTCTCACAGTACAACGGTTGCCCCAACCTTCAAACTGAAACGCATTACTGCTTCACAACTTTACTAGTGGTAGGACCTCTTGTGAGACCGCACGGGAAGGTACCACCACACTGCGTATTTCCGCCGTAAAACGGAGACCTTAGACTCATTTCTCATAGTGTGTAGAGGCATCTACGTTGTTAATGTCTATGTATTCCGGTAATCGCTTTACAACATCTGGGCCGTGAGCTCGCCCAGCCATCGCAGCAATAAAAAAAGGAAATAGGAGTATTATATTTTCTTCGGTTTTAGCGCAACGTAGAGACAATAAAACCTATTTTACTCTTCAATCTTGCGTTTCGAATACTGCCTATTTCTACCGTGAAGCAGTAATGCGTTTCGGTTTGAAGGGTGGGGCAGCCGTTAGAACTATACTGAGACCTTAGAACATGTATCTCAATATCTCAAGGTGGGTGGCGGCATTTACGTTATAGATGTCTACGGGCTCCGGTAACCATTTAACACCAAGTGGGCTGTGAACTCGTTCGCAATAAAAATTAAAAAACAATACGCCCTGTCACTGCATGTCAAAGGTGTTTCCCATACAAAAGGCTAATTAGTAAATGCCCCATAATAAATCTGATAGGTTACTTTCTGATCTATAAAATCAAAACTACTCCATCAACAAGAATTCGTGATGCAACCACCGTATCAGATGATAGCCGACAAGACTTGGATAAATCATGATCTAATCAATACTGGGAGATCAAAAACTGCTCGCCGTTCCCACGAAACTGATATTGGAGTCATGATTTGCGAAATAATAGCGAGCGAACTAAGGGCCGGCACGCGAACCATACGGCCAACAGTACAGGGGTGATACGAATTATAAAGTTGTGAGGTTTATTGGGAGATGAAAGAAGTGCGTTGGTTGTTTGTTGCGTGCTGTCCTCCGTAAACCTCATCGGAGCGGTCAATATAACACTACGTATAATTACACGTTTATTCACGTCAGCGACCGCGGTGGATCGCTGCACGTTGACCACTGACTGACTAACGTATGCTGCTCATTACTATATGCACAATAACTGCATAGTAAGGTAAGCGGGGCGGGGTATCATTCCCCTACAAAGTCTTAACATTGTAACAAAAAAAAAAGTTATGGAATCGCATAATTAGCTTTTTATCATCATCAATAAACAGCATTTTTTATTTTTTTATTGCTTAGATGGGTCCACCCACTGAGCTCACAACCCACCTGGTGTGTTTAGTGGTTACTTGAACTCATAGACATCTACAACGTAAACGCGCCACCCACCTTGAGATACAATTTCTAAGGTCTCAGTATAGTTACAACGGCCGCCCCACCCTTCAAACCGAAACGCATTACTGCTTCACGGCAGAACAGGCAGGGTGGTGGTACCTACCCGCGCGGACTCACAAGTGGTCCTACCACCAGTAAAGTTTGTGACATGCATTCGGTGCATTATAGCCACTAATTTCGAAAGATTTAAAAACGCTTTGCTCGAAGAAAACGCAACACGGAATATCTTCCACTGATCGCGTGGAATTACACGGTAGACCGATGGTATCATGAGAAATCTATTAGGAAGATTCAAGGCATCTGTCAAGTATTTTATGTTCTATAATAATCACCACTGCAGCGCCATTTACCTGAAACAACGCCATTTACCTGAAGCCTACAAAAACGTGATTGGAGGGCTTGGAGGATGTCAATGTGCGTGCGGGCCGCGTGAGCGAACACCACACTCGCGTACGTCTTGACGGGTCGTATGCAAGTTTTGTAAAGTGTCACCGTATTCCGAAGGGACATTTTACTCCGCTTACAAATAATAGGATAAAGTCTGCCGAGAATTTGCCGAACAGATTTTATGTGCGGGCCGAATGTTATCGTTGCAACCAGGATGACTTCCAGGTCCAGGGAGGTCAAGTACCTTCTTGGCCGAATGTGGTTTAAAAAAGTATTTTGCGCTAGGCAGCGGCTTAGCCGTGTCTGTAGCTCTGCTTTTGTCCATGGGCGATATTGACCGCATCGGTGTTGCTCACACAATAATGCCGAACACCCGTCCGTCTTCGCAGGTGATAATATGACAAAAGTAATAAAAATTAAATAATTCCAAAACTTGCCAAATTCAAATTTATGAACCAATTCAAGTCGCGCCATCGCATTAGTCACATTAACTTTAACTGCTCATATGTCCAAAAAATCTTCTAGCCAATATCTTATTATGTTTAGAAAATATCCTAAAATAGAGGCAGCTACACGCAATTTTTTATCTTAAAGCCAACAAATAGAAGGCATTGTTCTACGATAGCTCTCAAATAAGTGTTCCCACGTGAATAACCTTCGTTTTATTCGGCCGTGATAAGGTTCAAATTTGCTTGAAAGCTAATATGTAAGATATTTACATACGGCTCAATAAATATTAAGTTACACGGCTAAATATGTGTTTTCTTTTATTTACGACCAGTGTAACGTTACAATGGAAATATACAGTAATCTCAGAAAATTTATTATTAAATATCAAATAGACAACATCTCTGACACATCCAACTTTGAATATTAGTAACAATGCTTAGAACATTACTAATCACATCACAAAATCTTCCATAACAGAAAAGTAAATAATTCGCTATTAGTAGATTTTTTTTATTATTGCTTTGATGGGTGGACGAGCTCACAGCCCACCTGGTGTTAAGTGGTTACTGGAGCCCATAGACATCCACAACGTAAATGCGCCACCCATCTTGAGATATAAGTATGCAGCGGCTTGGCTCTGCCCCTGGCATTGCTGAAGTCCATGGGCGACGGTAACCACTCACCATCAGGTGGGTCGTATGCTCGTCTGCCTACAAGGGCAATAAAAAAAAAGCAGTTATACTACTCGCCACTGTACTCTATCGCTACCCGATATTTTTTACTGGTGGTAAGACCTAAGAACATCGACCTACACGATGACCTGGGCCGCGAATCAATCCGGAAACATTTGAAGTCAGCGTCGGAACGGTACTTCGATAAAGATATGCATCATGATAATCGCCTTATCGTTGTCAGCTGTCTACTCCCCGATTGGACTAAGCACGTCCTTACGGATCCATCATATTTTTTTAATGGTGGTAGGACCTCTTGTGAGTCCACACGGATAGGTACCACCACCTTGCCTATTTCTGCCGTGAAGCAGTAATGCGTTTCCGTTTGAAGGCTGGGAAAGCCGTTGTAACTATACGGAGACTTTAGAACTCATAACACAAGGTGGGCTCTGAGCTTATCCACCCAACAATGCAAAAAAAAATGTGTAAGAAATAAAAAGGTGGTCAAAATATATTTATTACTAATATATTTATTACTCTAAGTGGGCGATCATTTCACGGGCTAATCTGTATTAAGTGGTCACTAGAACGCATAGACATCACAATCTAATTATACTATATTTGTATTACTACTTAGTAACTATACTTGAGACCTTAGAACTTATATCTCAAGGTGGGTAGCGCATTTACGTTGTAGATGTCTATGGCCTCCGGTAACCACTTAACACCAATAAAAAAAAACAATCGAATATGGCTATCTAGAAATCTCTTTTTTATTAATTTCAAACGCAACTCTTCCCTGTCCCGACCAGAAAAGATCACTACATCGCGTTCGCAAGCAGTGGAGCCTGCCACTAAATCTAGCTGCTTTCGACCAGACGTCATATATAAAAACAAAACGACTTAGACGCTTTATTGGTTCATTACTATTAATTTAGCCTATTTTGATCCACTGTTGGGCACAGGCCTCTCCCAAGGCACGCAATGCGACCCGATCCTGGGTCTCTCATCTCCGTCAGCTACCCGCTGTTCTGCGTCCTTCATCCCTCCATATCGTTACTGGTCACGGTAAATCACTACATAGTATAAAACAAAGTCGCTTTCTCTGTCCCTATATCCCTATGTATGCTTAAATCTTTAAAACTACGCAACGGATTTTGATGCGGTTTTTTTTTAATAGATAGAGTGATTGAAGGGGTAGATTTATATGTATAATAACATCCATTAAATAGTCGAGAAATCAATAATAAATTACAGTTTCCGAAGCGAAGCGAGGGCGGGTCGCTAGTTATAATATATTATAATGGTAAATTTTATAATATCATAATATCTTGCACTACATTAAAATTCACATATCAAATAATGACAAAGCGTACACGCTGCTTTTAACTTCTGTAATAACTCATTTTCACTATGCTTAGCGAATAAATGATTTCTTTCTTCTTCTTTCTTCTTTCTATAGTACCTTTATTGGTTATTGAATCGTAATTTACAATAAATCAAACCGAATAAGTTCTAATACGCGCACAGTAAGTACGCATCCATTTTTAATGCGTAGGTATACGCTTCAATTAATTAATTTTAATTAATCATCCCTTTAGAGCGTAGTAAAGTTCAGCAAATCTAAGTAATAGGACAATTTATTGACCTCTAAATTAATAGATTACATTGTTAAGACGGGTGGACGAACTCACGGCTAACCCGGTGTTAGGTGGTCACCGGAACCCATAGACACCAACCACGTTAACGCCACCATCCACCATGCAACCATCTTGAGACATGAGTTCATTATTTCGGTTCTCACAGTACAACGGTTGCCCCAACCTTCAAACTGAAACGCATTACTGCTTCACAACTTTACTAGTGGTAGGACCTCTTGTGAGACCGCACGGGAAGGTACCACCACACTGCGTATTTCCGCCGTAAAACGGAGACCTTAGACTCATTTCTCATAGTGTGTAGAGGCATCTACGTTGTTAATGTCTATGTATTCCGGTAATCGCTTTACAACATCTGGGCCGTGAGCTCGCCCAGCCATCGCAGCAATAAAAAAAGGAAATAGGAGTATTATATTTTCTTCGGTTTTAGCGCAACGTAGAGACAATAAAACCTATTTTACTCTTCAATCTTGCGTTTCGAATACTGCCTATTTCTACCGTGAAGCAGTAATGCGTTTCGGTTTGAAGGGTGGGGCAGCCGTTAGAACTATACTGAGACCTTAGAACATGTATCTCAATATCTCAAGGTGGGTGGCGGCATTTACGTTATAGATGTCTACGGGCTCCGGTAACCATTTAACACCAAGTGGGCTGTGAACTCGTTCGCAATAAAAATTAAAAAACAATACGCCCTGTCACTGCATGTCAAAGGTGTTTCCCATACAAAAGGCTAATTAGTAAATGCCCCATAATAAATCTGATAGGTTACTTTCTGATCTATAAAATCAAAACTACTCCATCAACAAGAATTCGTGATGCAACCACCGTATCAGATGATAGCCGACAAGACTTGGATAAATCATGATCTAATCAATACTGGGAGATCAAAAACTGCTCGCCGTTCCCACGAAACTGATATTGGAGTCATGATTTGCGAAATAATAGCGAGCGAACTAAGGGCCGGCACGCGAACCATACGGCCAACAGTACAGGGGTGATACGAATTATAAAGTTGTGAGGTTTATTGGGAGATGAAAGAAGTGCGTTGGTTGTTTGTTGCGTGCTGTCCTCCGTAAACCTCATCGGAGCGGTCAATATAACACTACGTATAATTACACGTTTATTCACGTCAGCGACCGCGGTGGATCGCTGCACGTTGACCACTGACTGACTAACGTATGCTGCTCATTACTATATGCACAATAACTGCATAGTAAGGTAAGCGGGGCGGGGTATCATTCCCCTACAAAGTCTTAACATTGTAACAAAAAAAAAAGTTATGGAATCGCATAATTAGCTTTTTATCATCATCAATAAACAGCATTTTTTATTTTTTTATTGCTTAGATGGGTCCACCCACTGAGCTCACAACCCACCTGGTGTGTTTAGTGGTTACTTGAACTCATAGACATCTACAACGTAAACGCGCCACCCACCTTGAGATACAATTTCTAAGGTCTCAGTATAGTTACAACGGCCGCCCCACCCTTCAAACCGAAACGCATTACTGCTTCACGGCAGAACAGGCAGGGTGGTGGTACCTACCCGCGCGGACTCACAAGTGGTCCTACCACCAGTAAAGTTTGTGACATGCATTCGGTGCATTATAGCCACTAATTTCGAAAGATTTAAAAACGCTTTGCTCGACGAAAACGCAACACGGAATATCTTCCACTGATCGCGTGGAATTACACGGTAGACCGATGGTATCATGAGAAATCTATTAGGAAGATTCAAGGCATCTGTCAAGTATTTTATGTTCTATAATAATCACCACTGCAGCGCCATTTACCTGAAGGTCATATTAGCCTTTACACAATAATTGGATTAAGAAAACCGACAAAATAATGAATAAACATTTTTACTGGTGGTAGGACCTCTTGTGAGTCCGCGCGGGTGGGTACCACCAACCTGCCTGTTTCTGCCGTAAAGCAGTAATGCGTTTCGGTTTGAAGGGTGGGGCAGCCGTTGTAACTATACTTGAGAATTTAGAACTTATATCTCAAGGTGAGTGGCGCATTTACGTTGTGGATGTCTATGGGCTCCAGTAACCACTTAACACCAGGTGGGCTGTGAGCTCGTCCACCCATCTAAACAAAAAAAAAATTTGTGTACTAGTCTATTGGTGTATTTACGGCGATAAATCATCAACTAATCAGTTTCTAGGTACTAGGTTAATAAACTAATTCATGAACTAATCAGTTACTAGGTTAGGTAGGCAGCGGCTTGGCTTTGTACCTGGCTTTACTGACGCCCAAGAGCGACGGTAACCACTTACCATCAGGTGGGCTTAACTGCTCGAGCAATAAAAACAAAAAAATACTACTCTAAGCGTAATCGATCATTTAGAAATTTTGGTTAGAGCGGAATTTATTTTTCTTCTAATACCACTGCAGACTGAAGTCCATCAAGTCTTAAGTGTATCTTAACACAGATTATCAATCGAAAAATATTTTTCGAAAAAACAGAACCTAATGAAATATTTTTGAAAGTACCCCGTTGTGTATATTCGAGTTGCTGAACAAACCAGCTCCCAGTCTACCTTACTTTAAATCATTACTGTAGACTCTGGATTGAAATGACTCACCCTAAAACATAGGGTTGTAAACTCAACTTTGTATAACAGTGCTAAATTCTGCTCTTTATCTCTCTAGTAAAAATATACCCACCGAACCGTACATATTCTTGAACTGTTTAATTAAATTTAGAAAAAAAAATCGAAGCAGTGACATCCTTGACTAAAGTATTTCAGCCGATATTCATTATGATCCGTGTAATATGTTAATCAAAGGGTTAACTTTTAGCCGAAACAGCCGTTCTCGCAAATCCGGGGAACTCTTAAAATGTTTGTAGAATTTTAATGGTCTCAACAATTTGAAAATTCGTTAATCTATCCATGATCTTTTGTTTCCCTTTTTTATTGCTAACGGCTCTCGGAGTCCATGGACATCATGAGGTGAATCCTACGCCTTGGTGCGTAAGATCGACTGAATTACGGTTTAATACTCGTTCCCTATATCCAATACAAAAGCTGCCAAAATTATTAGCACCCTCTATTATAGTTTCAAGGTACTATGTCTGAAATCCACGAAGTATCAACAAAAACCGTAAATGAACAAGTTAAACTCGGTCAATAAACATAAGAGAACGTAGATAATCTATTTAAGTACGTATTTGTATATTAAAGACTAGCGGCCCGCTCGGGTTTTTAACAAAAAATTTAACGGTATTTGACTTTGTTTTATTTTTTTAAGTAAAAGATCACTTATTGAGGCACAACGATAATAGTTAGACACACGCTGTCACGACACTTTTTGTAAATAATAATGTGTCGTAGTACATTATTTTATTCTATCATTAATAGTTTTCGCATGACACGCGATGTAAATAATATTTTAGGTAATTTTTTTACACCTACATTTATTACATTACATTATTGGAGCTTTAGTAAAGATCCCTAATTTTTTTCAAAAATGATTATGGTCTATGTCACTCGGGTATAGTGTAGCTTCCAAACAGTTAAAGAATTTTTCAAATCGGTTCAGATTCAATACAAACAAACAAACAAATCTTTCTTCTTTATAATTTTAGTATAGATTAGTTTTAATTAGGCTATGTTGAGGCTTCCACCGCTGTACAAACTTGGCAAGGGAGACACGGACGAATCACAACATTAAGCCCGTTAAGCCTTTTGTCTTTTAAGTTTAATAAACTTTATTGCACTGATGCAATTAATTGAATTTCCAATAAGTTCTATTTTAAAACCGGACTCGATCAGTTGAAACTTAATATAGCCGAACAATTACAAGTACGGTACAAAATTTAGTAATACGCGCGTTCCATTTTGCAAGAAACTCGATTTATTTTTAGTATAAACAACTTTATTTAAAAATTTACTAACACGTACAAACTTGTCGATGTAATTGTAGATTTAATTTTAATGCCTTTTTGTTGAAATTTTAACGAACTATAAGCACTTGAATTTTTTTGTTAAAATAGAATTTAAAACTTTTTATATAACATTGACCTTTGAATTGGACCTTTATCTAATTTGGTGCCCGATATATTCGTACCGCATAATCCTGATACGTAGATACCTATCGTTTTTAAGTAACAAATCTTTTAACAACAAACTAAGCATGAATTATACACGAGCAAACAAAATATTAGCCACAAATGATGTCATACGCAGTAATTAAGCTATTGCATATCTTTTATCGCCGGCTTTGATAGCGGTGACCGAATCAGGAAATTCCGTAACGAAAATAAAACCTAACATCCCCCACTCCGCCTACCATGTAGCTCGCGTTCAACACATTCACACGTTGCGCTTGTGTAGTGTTTGTGAATACGCGCAAGGCGTGACGTCGCACTGCTTGCGCATCATGAAAAGTCTGCCCATCTCTCTCTCGCGCGGTCTAGCTTATGAGCGTGAAGGTGACAGTTAAAGTTTTGCTTTTGTTAATGTTTATAAATATAGCGTGGTCTTATTTTATTATTGTTTTAATATTAAATTATTATTGTGTAATTATAATTGCATAAGCTGATAAAAAATGGTATGCAATAGCTTTACCGCGGCAGTCCCCGAGTGCCACACGTTTTTTTTTTTTAGTTTTAAAAATACTTAAATTATTTTTATATACATATTTAGTTATTTTCGTAACAGTGACCAGCTGCCTACAACCAACTTCGATGAGAATTATATACAAGACTATAGTAACAAATCAGTAAAGGACCCTTCCCGATTCCGGAATCTATGCATCGCAGCAGAAATACGAGTATCACGTAACAATATATTGAAAGTCATTGGTCTCTTAGACTAACAAATAAGGGGCGTGAGAAACTAGCACAAAGAGCTTTGCGGGTCTGCTAGTTTGATCCTAAATTGAATATACATTCCAAAGCACTTAAATCTGAACCCATTTAAAGTAAAGAAGCACCGTGGCCGTACGCAATGAGCTTTAAGCTCCACTAAAAACTAGATTTCGATTAATTCAGTTCGAATTAAAGTAATGCTTTAACGATGTGAATAATTAATTGATTTATTATGAGCTGCCTTGTTCTCTTATCTTCTGTTATTAAGAAAAACCACAATCGGTAATGCACACAAGGGTTAGAAGCACTGTAGCACAGCCAGTTCAGATGCAATTTAAGATCATTGTCCAGATTCGCCTTCAGTGTTTAGGATGCTATATTATACAGAGCAAACATAAGCCATCAATTCTTCGTTCATCTACAGTCTGTTTGATTAAATTTGTCGCATCCGGATACGTTGACGTGTGGGTGTGGGAAGTGGATATGGGAATCAACTGCCCGTCAAATTTCGGCTCAATTCGGGTGGTTTTGATAGAGTCAAGATACCATCGTTCGATTTGAATCTATGGAGGGTAGAGGTAAGGAGCACCACCTTATATAGGAGGAAAAGTGTCCAGCTGTAAACAGCAAGCTATGGTTGAAAGACTCACCAAAATAGCGCAAGTTTATGAAGTGGAAACGTTATGAACATAACAGTTTTAAGCAGTGTGCTGGGTTGTAGTGAAATTTGCTAATTTATGGCGCTGTTTTGAAATCTTCCCACTTGCTAATATGGTGCCATCTTAGCTGGCTCCTTTTCAGCAAACATTTCTTAATATACCGAGATAGTACTCCTTACTTCTATCCTCCATAGTTGGATATAAACATATTCGTTGCCTGCTTTTGGAAGATTTAAGACGTCCCAGAATTGTCATAATATATCGTGCTGCGCAATCTCATTGTGCGACTACCCACTATATCAAAATATAATGAAGACATTGGCCTTTCTGGGACATATTATTAACAAAGAGACGAGAAGTCTATGGACAAGCGATTTCTAGCTCCTGGGCTTATTTATTAATCACATAAAGGGTGGTAAATGGTTATCAAAGATCATAGGCATTAGAACGTAAATACCTCCCCCCCCCCATCCACGTTTGTTTTATTGCCCTTGTTAGCAGAGGAGCATACGGCCCATCTGATGGTGAGTAGTTACCGACGCCCATGGACGTCAGCAATGCCAGAGGCAGAGCTAAATGGTTGCCTACCGTTAAGTACTCTTCACAAGCCTTATTTGAAGAAAGGCATGTCATATGTCGAAACATGAAGTGGTCTAAGCTTCAAATTTCAATTGTAATAGTTTCAATTCAATTGTAATAGTTGTTCCGCCCATTAGACCGGACGCATTACAGTTTCACGGCAGAAATTCTTCTATATCGTTCCCTCACTACTGAGGATCGCGACCACATGCGACGTACTTCCAATGTGCTCGATCATGGGTGGCATGGACTGCATGGTACAGACTACCACCGAGTGCTTCTCTTGCTGGATCTGACCATCTGGCTGGTGTTCTGACCACGGCGCGCTTGCCTTCTATTCGACCCGTAATTATGAGTTTCTCTAATTCATGTATGGGAGACCGCATGATGTGTCCGAAGAAGCTCATAACACGTTCCCGGCAGATGGAAGAAAGCCTTTTTCGGATGTCTAGCTGCCTTAGAATGGACTCGTTTGTTCGCATGGCTATAATTACAACGGCTGCTCTACCCTTTAAACCGAAGCGCATTACTGCTTCACGGTAGAAATAGACAGGGTGGTGGTACCTATCCGCGCGGACTCACAAAAGGCCCTACCACCTGTAAAATTTCTCTGGTGAATTCTTAATTTGCCTTTAGACCGACACGAAAAGTTAGTGTTATTGTAAACCATAAGTGGCCTCTCAAGCAGCCACAATACGAACTATTTAGCGGTAGTTCGATTGAGAGTCTTGTGAAAGACCGTTCGCTCAAGTCCTAAAGGTCGTAAAACCCAAAACTAGATCACTACATTAAGAGTTTTAGAGCCTATTTTTTATTTTATTTTATTTATACTTATTGTACACAAAAAGAAAATACAATAAAAACAGATTTAAAGAATGTCTAAATACTATGTACAAAGGCGAGCTTAACTCATTCATGAGTTTTCTTCCAGCAAACCCTTTTCAGAGAGAAATACAATGTATAAGAGGGGAATAGGTATTAAAGCATGACTGTTAAAGAAAGGTTTTAAAAAAAAAACTAATATAAAATGAAAAATAAATATAAATAAGCATACATAAAACAATACTTAAATACAATTAAAGTGACCAGAAATGTTTCTTCATTTGACTCTTAAAAACTTCTAGAGAGGAACTAGCACGAATAGGTTGAGGGAGAGAATTCCATAATCGCACTGCTTGTATTGTGAAAGAGCCACTATAGCAACTACTTACGGATCCATCAGATCCAAAAACCTTTGCATTAGACGCCTTCAGCTCTAACACTAGGAGCAGGCTTAGAGACCCCGGTAACCGTACTCGTCGAACTCGACAAAGAGTTCGCCGTGCAACCTAACCCATGAATCAGCTCGCTGAGTTTTTCGCCGGATCTTCTCAGCGGGTCGCGATTCCAATCCGGTAGTATATTCATTCGCGAAGCAGCGGCTCTTGAGCTGTTAGGTCTCCTTCGGAGGTGCTCGGGTAGATGTTAGCAAATCCCACCCCTCCTGGCTGAGCCTTTGCTCGCCCACATGTCCTGGTGCAACCGGAAAGGCCTCCGGGCCACCAGTAATCTTTCAATCATAAAAAAAAGCTTTTTTTTGTTGAAAGCCGAAAATTCCTTTCGGTATTGTAACAACACAATAACAGGCCGGTCGCGATTTCACGATCTACAGCTATCTACAACTATTGATCACGACTACATCGATGCAAACGAACAATAGAACCGATATAGCAAAGCCAAAATTACGCAACCGCTATAAACGGTCAAACACGTTATTTACTCGAGAGCTTTTAAAAAGCTTTCTAAAGTTCAAATATTTACCAGTAGAGCTTGTGTAGAGCTGCCTTAGTCGTATAACAAAGTTTACTGTTATAATGCAAAATTAAATCAGAATAGACATTTGAGTCGCGTAATGTATTCCAATGGACATTTCAACGTTCATTTTAAATAAATAAGTGTGTACAACGAAAACTGACCTTTAGTGTTACTGGCCATTCTCTGGCGCTGTACTATTGTGGGAATATCTAATAAGGTCGGATATGGCTTTGACATTCGAAGTGCAGAAAAAAATCAACAGTATATAAACGATTTTCATGTGTTTATAACCGTTGTAGTCAGACTGAGACTTATAATGAATGTCTAAAGACGGGCGGCGGTATTAACGTTGTTGTAGTCCATGGACGTCTCCTCAAAATTCTGTGGACCGCGCACCGTACGAACGGTTCGATACTGAAAGAGCTCAACATCAAGGAGAGACTATCGTCAACAGTCCAAATACGAATCCTCAAGTTCTTCGGGCACATCAGTCGTAATGGGGACTCCATTGAGCGGTTGGTGGTGCAAGGGAAAGTCGAGGGCAAAAGATCTCGCGGACGATCTCCATCCAACACGATGGACCGAATTCATAAAATCTGTGACTCACTATAAAACATTGCTCTCACACTGCGAAACATCGTGCCACATGGCGTTGCATCGCGAGAGCATCGGTATCGCAGGATCCGACTGATGCATGACCACGACCACTCTGTGTACGAATAGGAAGAAGAAGTCTATGGACTCTAATAACCACTTTGACACCAGATGGACCGTGAGATCGTCAACTTATCTTAGGAATAAAAACAAAATAAAAAATTACACAATATTTACACAATGTTTACCTTAAACATTGTTGCGTATAAAAACTATTAATCAAAGTCATCGTGGCCTAAAGGATAAGGCACACGGGGCCCGTGCCCAGGGCCCCCATTCTCAGGGGGGCCCGTAAGACCGACAATTTCTCTCACACGTTTATTCTCAAAACATTTTTGTCGGGCACATTACACTTTTTTCACAGATCAGTAGTCAGAAGGTATTTACAAGGCATATACTGTGCCTATAATAGAAGATTTTGCTCAACAGAAATCCCGAAAGAAACCGTTATCGAAATCGTAACCAAAAAACATTAATATCATTAATGACATATTATATCATACTGTATTTGATTACCTATAATAAATGGTCATACTACTCAGTAAAAAAATGTTATTATAATTCGCTTTTTTTACTTTCCAAAAGGGCCTCAAATACTTGTGTGCCCAAGGGCCCCATCCTAGTTTAAGGCGTCCCTGGGTGCATTCATATCTAGAGATGCACCGTGTTCTAATCCCGCTGGCCAATACCAAGTACAAATTTTTCTAATGAAATACGTACTTGGATGGCGGCATTTACGTTGTAGATGTCTATTGGCTCCGGTAACCACTTAACACCAGGTGGGCCGTGAGCTCGTCCACAAAACTAAGCAATTATATGAATGATTCTGTGGTAATGAAGGACTCTGACTGACGAATTTTATGTTAGTTTAAATCAATACCGCTATGACATGTCCTTCTTCAAACGAGGCTTATGGAGAGTAGTTAACGGTAGGCAGCAGCTTGACTCTGCCCATGGCATTGCTGAAGTCCATGGGCGATGGTAACCACTCACCGTCAGGTGGACCGTATGCTCCTCGACTGTCTACAAGGGCAATAAAAAAAACGAGGGCTGAAACGTTATTTTGTTTAAGCGACATTTCGCTCAATTACAAGGATATATGTGGCGTATTAAAGATTTATTTGTTATTAGCATCAACAGTTCGATATTTTTAATTGAACTTCAATTAAGTTTACTCCATTCAAATACTTAAAGAAGTTTTTATGGTTATAATATACTTAATTATTTTTAAGTATTTTAAGTGTATTTTTTCCAAATTTTAAACTTTATACGGCTCTCCTGTAATGTTACAAAAATGTCGCTTGTACCAAATAACCTTTCACTACTCGACAATATGATTTTTCATTTTCACTAATTTTCTCGGCGTATCAACTTATTTTTGTTTTGTAGGTAGGTATGCGTATTTTACGAAAACTAAGAATCTACGTGACAGTTGATTATTAAAATAAACAACATGCATTTATGTATCTATATATTAATACGTGAAGCAAAAACTTTGTATCCCTTTTTACGAAAATTGCGCGGACGGAGGAGTATGAAATTTTCCACACTTATAGAGAATATAGAGAGAAGTGAACAATGTTAATATTTTTTTAAATAATGCATAAAAGATACATTAAATCAATAAAGAAAACATTACACACACTACATACCATGTATTTGACGCACACACGCATGCATACTATTTATTGTCAAACTTTTGTTCTTGACGTCTGTTGTCAAATTGAGATTAAATATTGTTTGTCTTTGTTAATATTTTTATAGTGTAGTCTTGGCGAAATTTGTGATTATAGAAGTATAAAATAAAATCATAATAGTGTACAAGCTTACAATTCCAATTAATTATTGTCGAATTTCGACTACTGCGGGACCTCTAGTCTAAATTTAAAGTATGATAAAATTGATCAGCTTATACAAAAACTGTCACCCATGCGATTAACAACATCAAACCCTGTATTCCGTAAGATATTCTGTAAGTATAAATCTCATTCTCTCTTTTTCTTTCCCGATTGTAACAAAAACAAAACTTGCCGAGTTTTTGCAAATAAATATGGAAATCGATTTTTTTCCTTTAGAGCTACTGAATTTCGAATATTGTTTTTTTTTATATGTCTTAAATGGGTAAAAGACATGTTTTCTCGAACATTTTATTCGGGTGTATATGTTGATAATTTTCTATAAGTAACATTTGAAGCACGCTCAAAAAAAACATACGCTATGTGGAAGTTGTTAAACATGAAGCTTTTGTATTACCAGTTTTGATTTCGATTCATATCTTTCCCTCACAAAAAGAAAAAATAAAAACGTTTCATTAAATAATATAAACAAACCTTAACAAATTAGGAAATTATCAACATTTACTTAACAGCGTCGAATAAGTTATTTGATTTTTATTTCTTCGATATTTTCGTGCACGCGACTGGTAACACCATTACTTTATACGAGAAGTTATTAATGTCCGAATCTTTTACTGCTTAAGCAGATCACAAAATACACTCATAATACCAACGATAAAAATTCAAATGACAAAATTAAATGTAACCTACCTATAAAATGGTCTCCTTTTTCCGTACTGACTTGTAAAAGAGATTTCTCGGCATTTTCAATGCGATGCCATTCCAGAGGGATCGCACAACATCAAAACACACTATACACAATGAACACTTAAACACTCGCACACATTATAGAACACAAATGATTTTTTTTAATAAATCAAACTTGCGTCAAGCGTTTTGTGACCTGAATTTTACGCAATAGAAGGCTGAGAACTGAGTTGGTTGGCTGCGCGCGCGCCTGAGGTATGCGACCGCCGATGTGTGAGTGAGCGAGCGTACAGTCACGCACACATATCGAGCGTGCACGGTTTTTGTCGATGTCCACGGGGCAAATAAACTCAGTGGCGAAGCATTGTAACTTTAAATTTTTTTGATAATTTCGAAATGACAGCTGGATGATGTTTTGAATAGGTTAGCGACCGGGACTCTGGATTCTATAATAATCCCGGTGGTAGTCCGATGATTTTTTTATTTTTTGCGTTCAAATCTGAAGTTCTTAATTTTGATCCATTAAAAATGTAATTTTTAAGACTACTTTTAATTATTTCCATAATATTTTGTAAATATATTAACTTGCATACATAACATTTTCCTACACCGTTTTCATAGCTTCGAATTTATGCCCTACCTGAAAGTAATTGATAAAATCAAAAAAGTTAATATTTAATCATTTACATTCACATGAATTCCAAGTTACAACGCTCGTACACTGCACCGAAGTTTTTCTGAAAGCTGCTGGTCGATGTCCCGCTAGTGAAACGCAAGCTCAACTCTCCTATCCCTTTTCAACACCAATAAAACCACGGATTAGAAAGAGACGGCTTTATTTTTTAAGTTCAACTGTAAATTTGCAAAACTTGATGTGGTCGTACCACGTAATACTGTCGAAGAGAGTTACAATCGTTTTCTTATAACCCGGCTTATTTCAAAATGAGTTTGATTCGATTCTGCTGTTAAATACGGAGAGCGCATCTGAAAAGTCGGATTGGCGATACAGCCTTTTGCGAGTTTTATGAATAGAAGGTTAATTAGACATCACATAAGTTGGTCGGCTAATTTCCGTTGCTACAAATCAAAATATTCTTTTATATTTTAAAGAAAAATATATACATATTATATATTTTTAGCATTTCATAGCATTTTTTTTATTGCTTAGATGGATGGACGAGCTCACAGCCCACCTGGTGTTAAGTGGTTACTGGAGCCCATAGACATCTACAACGTAAATGCGTCACCCACCTTGAGATATAAGTTTTAAGATCTCAGTATAGTTACAACGGCTGCCCCACCCTTCAAACCGAAACGCATTACTGCTTCACGGCAGAAATAGGCAGAGCGGTGGTACCTACCCACGCGGACTCACAAGACGCCCTACCACAAGTAAGAAGATATTTTTTAACTTAATATTCAAAATATCACGTTCTCTTTCACCGTTACTGAGCTTTATTCAAATGTCAATTGAAATATTCATTTCGCTTTTCAACCGTAGAGCCGTAGAGACAACCTTTCTGCTAATTTCTCCTTACAATTTACCTTCCATTTACTGCTTAATATTATTATTTGTGACGTATTGTAGGATTGCAGTTTTCAAGTCTAACCACAATCATGGCACAAAAATTTCAAATATTCCACTGAAACACAGACAAACACGCATGTATAATGATAACTTATATCTATCTATATTAGTGGCCCGCAAGCTTTCTAGTTTCACCAGGACAGCTGGGGGAGCAAAGGCTCAGCCAGGAGGGGTGGGATTTGCAAATAGCCGCTCGAGCAAGCACACAATACGTACATTCGCTTTTTGTCTTTACACACTGTGTCAAAATACACAACGTGCAAACTTAAAACGATTCTGAGAACGCTAGCGTCGCATTTGAAGCGGTACACCTATTTAATATTTATACAGCGTTCGACTAACGCCTGTCCCACAGAAACTGTAATTTGTTAAGCCGATGTTTTCAATAAAAACAATTACGTAATATTGTAACTCTAATTATCGAACTAGCTCGGGCACGCGACTCCGCGTCCCTATAATGCGAACAAGTTTACTTAGAAATACATTTAGGTGGAAAACGTATGCGGATAAACAAGGTCATTGCAGTCTATATAAACATCGCAACGAATACAGACACTTTGATTTAGCGGCTTGGCTCTGCCCCTAGCATTGCTGAAGTCCATGGGCGTCGGTAACCTCTGACCATCAGGTGAGCCGTATGCTCATCAACCTACAAGGGCAATAAAAAAAACCGTGTGATGAATTTTTTTAATGAAAACCGCCGCAATTATCATCGTAAACCTACCAGAATATTCGGTAGTGCACACAAAAATGCTTATAATTTTGTTTATTACAATTATATATCAAATAAAAATATCTTCTACCTTAATTCAAGGTGTTTTTCAAACAGCACAGGCAAGGAAAAATTTACCGTTAATGGAAGTTCTCTCTCTTGTATATGTGGTCCTCATTACACTCTCCATAAACAAACACGTTCACAGTTGATTCCTCATACATCATGAAATTCTCCTCTACTGCATAACGTACGATAATTTAAATAATCTCGTGACTTTCTCTTGTATTAACACATCATCTCGATTTTTTAGTTAATGGCTTATTATAGCCGAACTCCAATTGCGCTTAACAGATAATTTTAGGTGATTGCTTGTATGCAACGAATAGAACCTCCCTCTTTTTTTGAAGTAAATTAATGATAAACATCCAATCTCAATCGCTCAACCAACGAGACGAGATTTACAGCTATTAATCTAATATTGTTTTTTTTTCTCCTACCTATGCTGATAGCCTTGAGAGGCAATTTTAGCTTCGCCCTAACATGTAGGTGAGCTCACGGGACTCAAACCTGACGACGTTGCTAACACGAACCCTAGCAAGAGCCGTGCTTCGCAGAATCTACCACCGGATCGGAAACGCGACCCGCTGAGAAGATCCGGCGAGAAACTTAGTGGGCTGTGTCTGTGGGTTAATTTATTTGTCGATAAAAATTGAGACCCTAGAACTCATATCTCAAGGTAAGTGGTGGCATTTACGTTGTAGATGTCTATGGGCTCCGGTAACCACTTAACATCAGGTGGCCGTGAGCTTGTCCATCCACCTAAGCAATAAAATAAAAAAGTGACACTTCGACTTGATTTCGGCCGATCCCAGGAACCACTTATTCTCAGGTGAACCGTGAGCTAATTACAATAAAAAACAAGTTATACCTAAAAACTTAATACTTAAAAAACCACATTCAATAATAAATATAGGACCATTACCTACCAACGCTGATTTAACAAAACGGTATTGTATGAGACATTCTTCATCGACTGTCCTTGTCTGACGACCTCGAAACGCCAACAACGAAAAGAGACGGCGCGATTGAAAGAACCATTGCCTTATCGTTCATTCCAGAAATAACTCTCCCATAGATTGGGAGGCAGAAGGACTATGCGTATGGAATGCGAAAAGTATGCGGGCGCATATTACATGCGTTCGTCATCTGTCATTAGCGTTATGCGGCATTTTGACCGACTTAAAGAAGGATGGGGCTCTCAATTCCACTGTTTTTTTTAATTTATAATTGTACCTCAGAACTCTCTTTTTCTAGGGAATCCAATTATGATATATTTTTTTTAAATATAATAATATAATGCTTCTCGTCCTATTTAAATTTTATTAAGATCTGACCAGTATTTTGAGTTAGTTATCTTTAATAATTGACTTCGACTACATTGATGAGGTACTAATTTTGTTTTGATGAAGTCAGTTTTGTTTTTTTATAATAATAAAAAATCATTATTATTTTGAATGACATTAATTTTTCTGGGACTATATAGGTGAGTAATATGTGTGTCTTCACTTAGACATATCATATAATGCCACATCACTCGTATATCACATATCACTCGCTCACGCGATTATGCAATAAAAAAGCTCTTAACTTATCGGATAATTATTATTACAAAACAAACGAACGCGTTGATGTCTTTTATACGGAGCACGAAAAATCTATACAACTCTACTAATGATTAAACAATACATTACCATATACATATCGACGTTTAAAAGGCAAACGTGACTAAGCGACAATGCGTGAACTTTACAGTAGACTAATTTAAAGTTGAAATACCTGAAAACAAAACTTATTTTAACGAATCCAGCTAGTAGCTGTACGATTGAAATGATTTTAATAGACTAAGAAATATATTTTTTTTGCGCATCGAATATGGTTATTGCCTATCATTTATGTACAAAGCAGTTATTGTCGCTTAATCACGTTTGCCTTTCAAGCGTCGATATATTTATCTGCTTACTAGTTATAGAGAAGAACGTACACATACAGCATGGATGAGTGAGTAAGGGAGAGCCCAATTGATTGTAAGTGATTACCATCGTGAATGCCAATGTTAATTGCTTTGATGAAGGACTGCAGTACCCGTAAGAGTTTTATGAACACCGAACCGTCTAAAATACTTCACGACTCACCTGATATTAATTGGCTACCGAGGCCCACAACACGTTTTTTTTATTGCTTAGATGTGTGGACGAACTCTCAGCCCACCTGGTGTCAACTGGTTACGGTAGCCTATAGACATCTACAACGTAAAAACCGCCACCGATCTTGAAGTATGAGTTCTAAGATCTCTATAGTTATTACGGCTGCCCCACCCTTCAAACCGAAACGCATTACTGCTTTACGGCAGAAATAGGCAGGGTAGTGGTTTCTACCCGCGCGGACTCACAAGAGGTCCTACCACCAGTAAAACGATCCATAAAGCTCTCACCGAATAGAAGCTACAGAGAGCAGTGGTCAAGTGCAATGCTAGTTACGCAATGCGGAGGTGACAAAGTTCTTCACTGTGTGAGGAAAAACTCTGGAAACTTAATATAGCTCAAAGAAGAATGTTCAAAACGTTTTTAAATAAATCGTTTAGGTTGTGACATAGGTTTGACATTTTTCTAATGAAATACGTACTTAACAAATGCTCACGATTGGCTTCCGCGGTGAAGGAATAGCATCGTGTAATAAAAATCAAAGGTAGGACCTCTTATGAGTCCGCACAGGAAGGTACCACCACCCTGCCTATTTTCTGTCGTGAAGCAGTAAAGCGTTTCGGTTTGACGGGTGGGGCAGCCGTTGTAACTGTACTGAGAATGTACCTTACAACTCATATCTCTAGGTGGATGGCGGCATTTACGTTGTATATGTCTATGGGCTCCGGTAACCACTTAACACCAGGTGGGCTGTGAGCTCGTGCCCCAACCTACACAATAAAAATTAAAAAACTCGCAAATATTTAATCTTTGCCCCAATGTATTCTGTATCAAATAACAAATGTTGCATCTACACTTTATGTACTCATTGTAGAGAGTCGTACTATAAAATAGATTCTTAAATACATATAATAATTATAAAAATAAATTTAAAATATTATAATTTACATATAAAATATAAATATAATAGAAAAAACTCTTTTTTTATAATAATATAATAATAATAAGCGGTTACAACATCTGTGTCGGTTTTCTTTCTTCACATTACAAGGTATGCAACTTAACGAAAATGGTGCTCTAAGCGTGCGGGTTTGAACTTGCTTGTTATTTAAGCAAGAACGTCACAAAGATCGATGAATAGACCGTGTAGACCATGTAAATTTCAGACTACGTATTTATCAAGTACTAGCGACCCGCCCTCGCTTCGCTTCGGAAACATTAAAACACACATGAAACAAAAAAATAATAATAAAAAAGTAGCCTATGTTCATCAGGGACAATGTCGGCTTCTAATGGAAAAAGAATTTTTCAAATCGGTCCAGTAGTTTCGGAGCCTATTCGAAACAAACAAACAAACAAATCTATCCTCTTTATAATATTAGTATAGAAAAACTGCATTACTCAGACGCTTTCGTCTCTTTTTTAAACACGTTTATCTACAAAAAATGGTTGGTTTCATCATCATCTCAGCTTATAGCTATCCACTGAACAAGCTATCTTCTCCAATCGATCTACAGTGCGGTCGATCCGTTACCACCAGCATCTAACATTCACTAGGTCGTAAGCCCATCTGGTAGGTGGCCATCCCACGCTTGCCAGTTTTTACTGGTGGTAGGACCTCTTGTGAGTCCGCACGAGTCCTACCGTGCCTATTTCTGCCGTGAAGCAGTAATGCGTTTCGGTTTGAAGGGTAGGGCAGCCATTGTAACTATACTTGAGACCTTAGAACTTATATCTCAAGGTGGGTCGCGCATTTACGTCGTAGATGTCTATGAGCTCCAGTAACCACTTAACACCAGGTGGACTGTGAGCACATTCACCCATCTAAACAATAAAAAAAAACATAGTTCCATTCAAGAGTCTTTCTGCGCCACCGGCCGTTCGATCTTCGTGCTATGTGGCCTGTCCACTACCACTTTAGCTTACTAATCCTACGGGCCAAATCAGCAATTTAGATTCTTTAACGGCTCTCCTCCTTTCTAACTCGATTAGTTTGTCCAACATTAAAAACTGCGCTGTCGACAAGTCTAAGTAAGTCTAAGTAATCAAGTCTAAATAAGGTAACGGATTGCCTCGCAACATTCGTCATATGAACAAACTGAAAACTGAACTTGCTCGCTAAGCAGTCAATATTATTTGAAAATATACGAGTAGGTATGTAGGTATGCACGTCTTCATGTTTAACATTCGTATGTGCTTGCAAAATTATGAAATTTATAAAAATGGCATTAAATAATGTAATTCATATTAAATTTGAAAATTGCTACTGTTTTTTTTTCATACCTAAACCTTAGAGGGTTATGCCAGCGTAACCTGACGAGAAGGTGGGCTCATGGGGCTCTAACCAGAGAACGTTGCTAACCTAGACCTACTAAGAGCAGTGCTTCGCAGAATCTACCACCGGATCGGAAACGCGACGCACTTTTAACAGTAGAACGGCTGTCCCGCCCTTCAAACCGAAACGCATTACTGCTTCACGGCAGAAATAGACAGGGTGGTGGTACCTACCCGTGCGGACCCACAAGACGTCCTAACACCAGTATTAAAGGTAGGTTTCGATAATAAAATGTATTTGTGTTTTTGTATTTGTATTCGTGTTTCCTAAAGGCTGTCTTACTTCGCGATTTCCCATCTAAACGATATAATAGTAAAGCCCACTCAATCTAACCGTAACAAGCGACCAAAAAACCTATTCGGATATCGTCGACGTTCGGAACCCAAACAACAGATGGCGCTGCTCGTTCACTAACTATTGTAAAAAAAAACACAATACGTTTTTAATCAACACGCCTATTTGTAGTCCAACAAGCCATCCCAACGAATGTGAAACAAAACAAAAAAACAAACAGACGGACGAGAGGCCGGTGTCAGATTCCGCGCCCCCTCGTTACACCGACGTCATTAAGTCGGTCCTAAACAAACCGCGCCACAATAGCAATAGTTCCTAAGGAGACATGTAGTGGCGATTCTATTAAGCGCTTGCTCTTTGCCGAATATAATGTTTCGGTGAAGAGAAATATAATACTATATGTTATTAATTCTATTATTTTTATTACTTTGATGAGTGAACGCGCTTACGGCCAATGTTAATGGAGCCTAACCAGCACCCCATCTACAGCACGCAGCTATTACACGCTTAGCGGTAGGTAGCGGCTTGGCTCTGCCCCTTGCAATGCTGAAGTCCATGGGCGACCGTAACCACTCACCATCAGGTAGACCGTAAGCTCGTCTGCCTACAAGAGCAATAAAAAAAAATTACACCTCTAATACTAGAAGCAGGCTTCTTATTCTTGCTTCGGTTTCCTCAATAGTGAGGGTCGTGACCACCTCCTCGCAACAAGAGTTTATTTCGGATCATTCAACGGCCGTCTGGTGTAGTGGTAAGTGACATGGTCACTACACAAGGGGGTTGCGGGGATATTTGTATGATAAATATAAATGTCTTTTCCAGGGTTATGGATGTATATTAAATATATGTATGTGTATAATAAAAATCTTACATTTATTTCCGTTATCTGGTACCTGTAACACAAGTTCTTTACGAAATTATCACGGGACCAGTTAACGTGGCGTGATTGTTGATAAATATTTATTATTATTATTATTATTCCACGCCATTTGCCTCTATCTGCCGCCGAGTGTAGAGCATCGTGAACTGTGGTGTCGAGGGTAGTGCGGATCTGATCAGTCCAACGTATCGGACCCTTACCTCGTGGTCTTCTTCCGTCCACCTTGCCAGTCACCATTAGAAGCAGGCACAGCCACCAAAACTTAAGTCAATAACATCAACCCACTGAATTTCTCGCCGGATCTTCTCAGCGGGTGACAATTCCATTTTGGTAGTAGGTGCATTCGCGAAGCTCCTGGTCCCGAGCCGTTAAATCTCCTTTAAAGGCGCTCGGGCAGCTGTTCGCGAATATCACCCAGCCTGGGTGAACCCGTGCTCGCCTACCTATCCTGGTGAAACTCGAAAGACCATCGGACGACCAGTAGTCTTTCCTTCCTAAAAAAATAGATGGTTGGACGAATGGTGTGGTATTTATTACATTCATATCATTCTATCGTTTCCAGTAATAAAATATGAAACTTGGAAAATACATTTTTTCTCAAAGACTCTGAATTAAGACCCATTAAATAGGGTAGGTACATTTGGTGATGAATGGTCCTTACCGCTCATGGATCATGAGCAATGCTGTCGCTGCCTTCTGTTCACCGCTAATCGTCTATCAAGCCATTTAGGTAATTATAAGACATGGGTACGCGATATTTTTGAACTAAGTATAGCTATTTCAATTCACATCACAGCCTATTTTTGCCACGAATCAGTCATCAGTTCTTCTAAACGATAGAATAACTATTCAATATCATATCAACTTCGATCTCATTTATCAAACTACGCCACTGCATACAATTGGAGAAAGCTCTACCTTCAAAGCGCACAGGTTAAACAAGGACAAGTTAAATACATTCCCAAAAAAGAACTTCGAAAAATAATGTCAACTATATAATAACGAGAGTTAAACATGAAATGGGTACACTTAATTAGCTAAATGAAGCATTTAAGCCGGCAACACGGATTCCGATCCTGTCGGGAGTAATGGCGCTCTCTGTAACAATCAGTGAGAGCGAACCTCTTAGAAACGACGCCGTGTGTGGCGGATTCATATTTTGAATGGTTTTTCGTAGTGTGCTTATGCTATTGTAACGTTTCCATTGCGTTTTAGTGCTGTACTTTTCGTTACTGAGTTTTCATTTGTTCACTCACAGGACGACTGCTGTTTTTTTTTTTTTTCCTACCTATGCTGATTGCCTTGAGGGGCTATTTCAGCTTCGCCCTAACGTTTGTGGGTGAGCTCGCGGGGCTCAACCGGAGAGTTGCTAACACCGACCCTAGCAAGAGCAGAGCTTCGCAGAATCTACCACCGGATCGGAAACGCGACCCACTGAGAAGATCCGGCGAGAAACTCAGTGGGCTACACTGCTGATAGAACGGTATCACATAACAATTAAAGCCGCAAAATATATGAATTTTTGCAGTTTAAGCTGTTCAATTATTTTGTGGGACCGCGAGTTGATAATGCTAAGCCTATATATGCCCCAAACAAGACACGACTTTTATTTTGACGGATGAAATAGCCATAGTAAAGTTTAACTTAGAAATCGACCGAATTACGTAACGTACAAGAGGTAAACCTACTCCTAAGAGAGCAGTGTGCTTAGTCCGAATTTTTTAACATTCTCGATAGCGTAAAAGCTAACTCAAATACCAAGTACCCTACCAGAAAATATTAGTTGGCAATACGCTAAAGTATTTTTTTTTCCTACCTACGCTGATAGCCTTGAGAGGCTATATCAGCGTTGCCCTAGCGTGTAGGTGAGCTCTCGAAGCTTAAGCCGGAGGTGTTGCTAATACTGGCCCTAGCAAGAGCAGTGCTTCGTAGAATCCACCATCGGATCAGAAACGCACCCACTGAGAAGATCCGGCGAGAAACTCAGTTTGCTGTGTCTATGGGTTAATTTACTCGCCGACGGATTCAGCGAGAACGGCGACCAGTGCTTGAGGTACCTAAAAGCACCGTTAATGGATCAGGAGGATCCGTAATGACGCGTTTAGGGCGACGTCGACTGTTTACCATTCGGTCCACAGGATCGGGTACGAAAAAGTTATAGTTAGAGACCGCTGCACTTCGGATCGGTGCATCTCTTAATCGCCTGCAACACTCACGGAAAGGGTTGGAGCGATGCTATCCAAATCCACCATACAACCAAACAAAAAAATACAAACCAAAAATCGCCAATAATGTGGAAGTGTGAAATTAAAACAGCTTTTACGGTTTAGTCTTGCGTTTATTATTATTAATAGAAATTTCAGCGGGTACTAATATTTTAAAGTTTTTGTGATCACGGACGACTAAGGTATATAATGCTATTCGTTGACATTTCAATGTCAGTTGTCACATTAAATATGATGCACTAGAGATGGAATCGAAAAAAATGCAATCGACCGCAGTGCATCGCGTGTGACAGGCAGTGTATGAAGATTCACTTTATACAATCGAAAACAAACACTCGGACTCCCCCTCCCTCGCTTGCACCCTCGACCCCCTCCTCCAGCATCGCCATATGATTGATGGCCACTCAAAGGGCCGACACGCATATAAAATTAAACATAAAACTCTTAGCCATTGAGTTAACGATTCGAATAAAGGATCCAATAGGTTTGTAAGACAAAGGGTACGTATTTAGTATAAAAAATATTATTGCGTAAAACATCCAATCAAATCGTTTCATTTTAATTTTATTTTGTTCCCAAGACATAATCTTATTATTATTTGTTCGTTTTTAGAATAACTCCTAACCGTAGACCATAACCGTTTCGCGCCAGAAATAGGGATTGTGGTTATATAATATACCCGTATGGACTTCTAATTCGACCTACGATCAGGAAAATACACCACTGTGTTTAGTGCGAGTTTTTTAACGTTCTCGTATAGCGTAAAGGTAACTCATATTTGTATGCAGTTTGGAACAGCGCCCCTAGCGGCAAACGTAGGCAAACGTTTCAATTCCATACAAGTTTTAATTAACGTTAAAAAACTCGCACTAAGCACACAGAATACTAGTGGAATGTCAGAGCGTGTTATCTATACTACCGATGCCAAAAAATAGTCACAGTTCTGAGAAAAACCGGCGACACTAAAACCATTGACATAATATATTGTTTTTTTTTTTAAATTAGCAATTTAATGTGAATAATATTTTGAGATATTTAGTACCATCAATGAGCCGAGAGAAAACATTAAATAGAGTAATAAAAAAATAAACTAATGCAACACTTTTCGAATTAAACTAAGGTCTCAACAATGCATTATCTTTGCTATTTATAATAGTTTTTTAGAGCCTAATAAATAATTAATTTTATTCCGTTATCAATTAGTACAGCTCACCCTGGAAACAGCTAATAATTTATTCTCAAAATAACCACTTACATTGAGTTCATTGCGATTGTTTTCTTTCCACGTAAGTTGAAACTGAACTTTTTTCTTATCAACTACCTTATAAAATTTTATTTTGAAATTACACAAATACAAATTTAAATAAAAATAAATGGTTTCGTTTAATAGCACGTCTACGTAGGTACGGTAGGCAGCGGCTTGGCTCTGCCCCTTTTTTTTTTTTTTTTTTTGGTATCGTTGGGGAATCCTAGTCTTTACGGATACCCTGCCGACGGGGGTCGGACCGGGTTATGTCGGACTCCGCGCCTCCGGTAGAAGAAAGAGGAAGAAGTCGCGAACCGAGGTCCGCGCCCTCAACCAATTGGTCCACGGAGACTACGCCTTTAGAAAGGCGCGCTGGGCTAAGTTCAGCTCTCGCCAAACCCGCCCAGCTTAACGACTACCGACTAAACCCCAACGAGCTCCTCCACTCCGGCTGGGCGGGGACCCAGGTACCGCCATGTGCGCGCCATAGGCCCGCCTTCGCCGGCTCCCACCCCAATGTTACGTTGGGCGGGATCTGCCACCGGGGGCTTCTTCCCCCTCTCATCTCCACGACTCGTGAGGGGCGCACTGGAGCCACAGCGCACCACCACCCCACAGGACCTTAGTGCCGAGCACCGGGCGCCCCCGCACCCAGCAATCGACGGCCCCTGCAGGAGCCGGGTGGGGGCTTTCTGCCCGCACCACCCGCTCCGCCTTCACTGCCTACGAACCAAGGTCCACGACCTCCTCCTCACGACTTCCTCCTCGGTTCATCGGCATGCCCGGTTCTTCATAAAGCCCCGGTCTTCCTTGTGCCCGACGGAGGCTGGACGTCCATCGGAGTCGTCGTCTCGCCGAGTTGACTTCGGTCTGCAGCAACGGGTGCGGCCGCGGGTGCAGCGACGTCCTCTCTCCTCGGTTTTCTCGGGGGCCTTGCACATGCCTTGCCCCCCGAAGTGTGGTCCGCTGGTTTCCCGGCGGAGGCGCAGACGGCGCATCACGGTGCCAGTGTGCATCCGGATGCCACGTGGCCGGTCTGTCCGCACCGGTAGCAGTCGTGGCTGCGGTCGACCGACGACGGGCACCGCGCACCCACATGGCCCAACGCGTGGCAGCGGAAGCATTGTAGCCTCCGGGCCTCCAGCAGGTGGACGCGAACAACGCTCCACCCGATGCGCAGCTTCGTCACTGTCACAATCTTCTTCGCCGCTGCTATCGGGCAACGAACGAGAACCTGGCCCATTCCTCCGGATCCGGGCTTGATAGAGCCAGCCTTGACTGCATCGACGGAGCATTCGCCGATGCGCGCAAGCTCGGTGCATATCTCCTCCTCCGTCAGCGAATCGTCAAGTCCGCTTATGCGGATTGCAGCGGTCACCATCGGTCTTGTCACCGTTACTCTCTTGGAAGAGAGAACCTCCTTGAGCTTCTCGGCCAGCAAGTCGGCCTTCGCGATCTGGTCCTCGCCGCTCACTATGAGTATTTTGGCTCCGGTTATTGCTGACCGGACCTTCTCGATGGGGATCCCTAAGGCTCCAGCGTCGATGCTGGCCCTCGCCTCGGCGAGCACTTCCCGGTAGGAGAGCCCCTTTTCGATGGCCTCCGGGTGCAGCCTCAGAATAACGGCCTGCGAGCGCGGAGTTCGAAGTCTCTTCTTTCTACCTTTCTTCTTAGGCTTGAGCGGGGCAGGGTTTCTGTCTCGTTGGCCTTCCGCGTTGGTCGTCGGTGCTGGCTCCTTTTCCCTTCTCGGCCGTGCTCCTCTACGCGCAACGGTCGCCCAACTGACCGTAAGGGCAGCGGGGGCCGGAGGGAATGCGCGCGGCTCGGGTGGAGCTGGCGGCTCTGGTGGAGCTGACGGCGTCGTCTTCTTGTTATTGCCCTTCTGTTTCTTGGGCTTCACTTTCTTGTTGGTCTCAAGCTGGGGCAGAGCCGCATAAGGCGGCGTCGCCTCCGACACAAGACCTGCAGTGTCTGGATCGATTTCGCTCTCTCTGCTCCTCCTTCTTGCGTCAGCGGCCAAAGGTGGTCGCAAGCGAGGCTCTGGGAGTAGACGGGCCTCCAGACCCTCGAGTCGGGCGTCCAGCATGGACCCGACTGCTCGCATGATTATTTGCAGGTGTCGCTCGTCGTCTTCGTTTGGCAGTGTTGGGGCGGGAGTGGGCTGCGCTGTCGTCTGAGCGAGGCGCACCATTTCCGCTCTTACGTCCTCTACTTCCTTCCTGAGCTGCAGGATCTCCGCCTCCTGTCTCTCGCTGAGTGCCTGCAGCTCAGGGTTTCCTCGTTGGCCGATCTGGAAGCTAGATCTTCCGTGGCCTCCTTTATTGTTGTGGCCATCTCCTTAAGGGCTTTGATGTACGTCCCCTTTGGGTTGCGCGCTTTCGCCGCGATGGTAAGGGCCATCTGGGCGGTCTCCTGGAGCCTAGTCGCGGGATCTGCTGTTATGTTCCCGGATATTAAATGTACTGCGCGCCTCTTCTCACGCAGGTTGTGCACGCTTTCCACTACCTCCTGTTCAGCGCGAAGCTCCAGCTCTTCACGTTGAGCTTTTAAGTATGCCTGCTTCGCCGCCGCCAATCCCACGTATTGGCCGGTCGTTGGAGGACGACCTCGGCCTCTCTTCGATGGTCTGGTCCTGGACACCAACGATCCTGACCTAGACGCCTCCGATTCGGTACTGCTGTCGGAGCTTGCGTTCTTCTAGCCTTTTGCCCTTTTGCGCGTCGTTCTCTTTGGTGATGAACAGCAGGAGCTGACCACCATGCTGTCCTCCGAGCAAACGCTGCTTTCTCTCCTCCGGTCTTCGTTTTGCACCGTTTCTCTTTCGTCCCTTGTGGACCTCTTCCTTTTCTCCCCGTCCTTCTCGGACTCTTTCCCGGAACAGCTTGTGCCCCCCCCAGAATACGAGGGGCAGCGTGCGGCCGATTTATCGACCGCACGGAGGGATTCTCCTCCCGCAGAGCAAGAGGTACCCTCCTGGGGTAATAACTTTTTCAGGCTGGACATGCTCATGCTTTTTTATTTTTATTTACCTAGGGTGCGGTCCCCTAGGACGCCCTCGAGACTGGTCTCCCACCAGCCATTCGTCCCGTTGCCGGGCGTCAAAACTTGGGATTGAGTGAGAATAAAGAAAGAAAGAAATGGAAAATATAACAAAATCTAACATAAAAATGTAACCAACAGTACAAGAGTGAAGATAGTAAATAAACAAAACACAAAGAACAAAATAATAACGAAGATAAGGACAGACAAACTCAACATAAATTAAATCAAAAATATAAAGAAAACAAAAAGACAGTAAAAACAAACTCAAAATAATAAGGAAGAAGTCGGGGGCCCGGGCATCCCCGGAAGAAACACCCTTCAACTAGGTGAAGGGCGCAGAGAGCCCAGAACCCCCCCTGCTGGTTTTGGTCCACGTCGCTCAATCTCTCCCGCCATAACACAACGAGAGAGAAGGAGCGATACCCCTGGGAGTATGACTGCTCCCAGAGGCCCGTTATCCGCCACCTACGGACGCGCCCGGTGGAAGTCCAGCAAAACTCCCCCACAGACGGAACCCACGGCACGCAGAGTGCGCATCGGGGGCCCGCCCCGGTCCCGGGTTGGCTCTGCCCCTGGCATTGCGGACGTCCATGAGCGACGGTAACCATTCACCGTCAGGTGGGCCGTATGCTCGTCTGCCTATACGGCAATAAAAAAAAATAAAAAAAAAATATATAACAAAAAAAACTAATAAAAAATAAAAAAAAGTACTGAGTAGAATATTTTATTTGTGAACGCGCCATTGAAATGAATGAATAGTGGTGCAGTTATTTATTAAATTAAAAAAAAGCCAAAATTTCGACTCTTACTAATTTTGAGTTTCAAAATAATAACCCCCCAACAGCAAATCCTGGATCCGTCCTCGCAATCAGTACGTGTCCCGTGTGGAATTTCTTTCGGTTTGATCTGTCCCATGATTCGGATTGAGATAAGATTACTTTGTGGATGCAATGAACTTGTTCTACTGTCATGTTTATTTACTACATACGAACACGGTGTTTCTGTTTTTATCTTTACTGTAAAAAAAAAATGTCCCATCAACAACGGCTATTGCTCACTAACATGTCTGTATGCCATACTGACATCATAACATATATTATTATCATCAATCTTACGTACGAGAGAGATATAGAGTTTCTGCAATCCATCGCATGCGAACAATTTCTCGTAACACTGTGAAATTCGTGATGACCGCAAAGGAACTTTGGCCTCTCCTTAGAAATTAAAAATCCCTTACAATAAAGATCTCTTGCCTTGCTTTTTGTAGTTATATTTTCAGTTATACGCGCTATAGGGTAACATCTACAATAACGCGTTAAATATACATATATACACATTATCTAATCTGTAGGCAGCTTGCTTGACGTCATAGTCAATTAGCACTCGCTAAAACTAATCCAATGAAACCTAGGACGAAAGAGCATCGTGAACAACCTACCATGCTAATCAGTAAATTAACCCATTGACACAGCCCACTGAGTTTCTCGCCGGATCTTCTCAGTGGGTCGCGTTTCCGATCCGGTGGTAGATTCTGCGAAGCACTGCTCTTGCTAGGGCCAGTGTTAACACTCCGGTTTGAGCCCTGTGAGCTCACCTACACGTCAAGGATAAGCTGAAATAGCCTCTCAAGGCTATCAGCAAAGGTAGGAAAAAAACATGTTAATCATCAGACCAGCGTGCTACCCACCAAGATTAAATAGGTTAATGTACGTACATTACTCACAGAAATTACGTAATACTCACAGAAATTCTACCATCTTTAGCAAATTAATTTCATTTAACCTCTTGAAGTTCGTCAATTAATATCTTACTAATCACCAATTTTACGTTGAATAATAATTATTTTTTATTCAAATATAATCCTGTTACATAACAAATAACTAAAAAAATATTAATAATGAATATTTACATCACAAATACATGACAAATAACTAAAAAATAATATTTAATTATTAACATTTTTTTGTTATTTGTGATGTGACAGGATTATATTTGTTTTAGCAACGGCTTAATAATTTAAATAAATAAAAAAAAATACAAAAGTGGGCAGGAACGATCGACACAGAATATTAAATCTAAGACAAGTGAACGCTGCGCGCGCTTCCAGCAAAAGTGATCCGAGGTGGCGTGATGTCCCCGCTGGTCGGTCGGTTGCCCCTCCAGATGACGAGTTGCCCCTCCAGATGACGTCACGAGTCCACGTGAGTGCTCTTCGTCAATGGCTCCGCCCATCGACTTTAACTTAAGAGGGAGTCGCCTCTAATACGGCCTCTCCTGACTGGTGGACGTCCACGTTCACCTCGATGTCATGACCGTCTTCAATCTCTGACGATGCAGGACTCACTGTGTGCACAGCGTTGCTATCGGGGTGTTCTATGATATCGTCATAGAAATAGATTGTTTGCATTACAATCATGATTTTGGTACCATGAACCATTAGTAAAAGTTAGTAGTTTTTGTGAGCATTTTACATCACATTTCAGTGCGTTCATGTATAGTAGGCTCTTGTTGAGTTACGTTAGATGTACTGACGACACGGCACTGTTACCATATCGGGTGTATAATATACTGTGAGAGTAAAGTCTGGTTGACATGGCCAAGTTAACATGTCAAGCTAATACACTCGTAACGTGAACTGCGTTACCACGTCACACCTTTACGTGAACTTTGTTACCACGTCATAACATATACGTGAACTATGTTACCACGGTACAACATCTACGTGAACTATGTTACCACGTAAATCTCTGCGTGAACTATGTTACCACGTTACAACATCTACGTGAACTATGTTACCACGTAAATCTCTGCGTGAACTATGTTACCACGTTACAACATCTACGTGAACTATGTTACCACGTAAATCTCTGCGTGAACTATGTTACCACGTTACAACATCTACGTGAACTATGTTACCACGTAAATCTCTGCGTGAACTATGTTACCACGTAAATCTCTGCGTGAACTATGTTACCACGGTACAACATCTACGTGAACTATGTTACCACGTAAATCTCTGGAAGCATGCAGTCAACCCCAAGAATGTTTGACATTACGCGTCACTGGTGACTCAACTAGTGCCTGAACCCTACGAGGACTCGGCCTAACCTGACCTCCACCAAAAATTAAATCAACTCGTGAATCTGTAGACTAGCGTTCGCGAGTCAACCAGAGGGCCCATTATGCCCCGTATCATTATTAAAGTTCCGAGTTTGTCAGTCAGACCTCTGACCATCTTAATACAGAGCAACGATCTCCTGGCGCACTCGACGTATGAGGCAAAGCAATCTGATGCTAATTGCATAGCATTATAAAGAATATTGGCATACTCTAACTTTCGCGGACACAACGGCTTAAAGTCTTTTACGAAGTTACCCCACGTCCGGTCACTAGACAATCACACGTGTAACCAAGTACGCTCATCACTCTTAAGACAGCCCAAAACTCGTGACAAATACTCAGTGCCTTCCCAGTTAAGGATCTAGTCCATTCTACTTCCTTACACAATGTGTCTATGTATTGCACGGCAGGGTAAAACTTAGAAATAAAGTAACCATGAGCTAGATCTGAATTTACGAATCTAATGGATTCGGTTAACTTCCGTGCTGATGTGGTAGTTGCCTTTTTATTGTCACAACGCGTGGTGGAACTATTTTACATCTATTCTCAAACGCGGGTACAATCGACACGGCGATGGAGCAACACGGCGTCCCGTTTGCATGATCACCGACCTGGACAGTCGGACTGTTGTCTAATTGACGTATTGATGGAGTGTGTTGCCGACTAGTAACATTTTGAACCCTTCGAATGTTATTTCCACCCATCGAAACTGAGCATTCAGTCTCGAGCATGTTCTATCGCGTCAATAAAAATAGACCGTAAGGTCGGTTGTGATAAAGTCGTTGAGCTAGTTACTTGGTGATTTATTACATTTCATAAGAGGGTATCCGACAAAAAAAATCTACTTCGCACCAAGAATCGATATCATTAACGCTGGGGTCAAAATTAGAAATATAAAAATGGTTCGACCTTACTTTGGACAGTGCACTTAATGCTCCGATGATCCTGTCTGTAGCGTCGTACGCGCGGGACTCTGACGGCGGCGGTGATGTGATTCCCAACGCCACCACGGGTCCGGCGCCACCACCGTCCGCGGTCGAGGGACGTGCGTCTTCTATCTGCGACCCTAGCGGGCTCGACTCACGCGCAACGTTCACATTTGAGTTTTAAGCAATTAAACGCGCCAATATTATTCTCCAATATTGGTCTCGAACATTCGGCGAATGCGAGCGTCCTCCTACCCTGCTTCCAGTTACACGTATATCGGTCATTACGTTGTTAATTTAATGCAAATTTTAAAAATAAACTGTACGCCAGGATAACCCAAAAGCGGATAGGGCACAAGCCCTATCCCACTTCTGATTTTAGCAACGGCTTAATAATTTAAATAAATAAAAAAAACTACAAAAGTGGGCAGGAACGATCGACACAGAATATTAAATCTAAGACAAGTGAACGCTGCGCGCGCTTCCAGCAAAAGTGATCCGAGGTGGCGTGATGTCCCCGCTGGTCGGTCGGTTGCCCCTCCAGATGACGAGTTGCCCCTCCAGATGACGTCACGAGTCCACGTGAGTGCTCTTCGTCAATGGCTCCGCCCATCGACTTTAACTTAAGAGGGAGTCGCCTCTAATATTTGAATACCACTAATTATTATTTGTATGAACCTATTAATAATTAGATTTTATCGGCGGCTCGGTACTGCCACTGCTTTGTAGATTAAATACGTGTCCGAAACGAAGTAGACGACACGCGAGCCCTTTAAATGTACACAGTGCATTGTATATTTCAGTACGTCTAGTTAAAACAACACCGCCTAAAGCTTTACATCATTTAATCGAGTCGGAACCAGAAATATTATTATTATTGCATGTAGCAGTATCCAACGGATTTGTCTGTTGAGGAATTAACGCGTGTGATAGCAGGAGAATAAGATTAAGATACTACAGACCGATGACTAAAGAGCTAGCAGTAGTTTAAATACTTTTAGTAAATTTTCAAGGGAGAATTTTCATATCAAGCAAGATCCTACAATATAAATATATATTGAGTTACTTTGGTGTATTTGAAAACGTTGATTCCAGTTTATTATCATTATTAATATTTAATTGCGCACAAAACAATTTTAAAGAGAGAATCTAATGATACTTTCCACGAACTCATGAATTTTCATCCATGATACCACTAGTAGGGAAAATTGTACAGACAAATTTTAATCGGCTCTTGTGTCGGCCATAGCACCAGTCCATCTCTTCTCAGGAGTGTAGCAAATATTTACTTAGTGTTTCGCCGAAAAATAGCTACCCCCGCGCGCATTCAATACGCTCTGCCGTTGAAAATGAAGATTGTTAAGAATTACAAACTATCCTGGAAGTTTGTTCGTGCACACGTGTTAAATACATAATATGTCGCACCGTTTGATACGAATATACCTTGATAGGAATTCACTAGCGGTGCTTTTAGGTACCTCAAGCACCGGTCATCGTTCTCTTCGAACCCGTCGCTTGCGACGAAGAGCTCGACGAGTAAATTAACCCACAGACACAGCCCACTGAGTTTCTCGCGTACATTCTGCGAAGCACGGCTCTTGCTGAAGTTCGTGTTAGCAACAACATCAGGTTTGAGGTCCGTGAGCTCACCTACTCGCCTGGTTACGCTGACATAGCCTCTCAACGCTATCAGCTTAGGGTAGGAAAAAAGATAGGAATTCGCTCTATAGAAGTGACTGTTAGCTTTTTAAACTGTGTCAACTCCATAAGCGGGGTATCCGAAGCGGACAAGGGACCCTGCCGGGAGACGCCCTGCGGCGCCTGCCCCTTTCCAGCCAACTGTCACTTTGACAGCGAATAAAGCAATAAATACATTGATAGGAAGCCCGCCGTCGACAAAACAAACTTACAGATTGAAATACAAGTGTAATCGTTTAGTAGGACATAAATGTTTTGTGTCGTCTATGCATTACTGTTTTTCTTTTATCGCTGCCGATCGGCAAATGAGTCACATAAAATGGTAACTGAATCTCATAGACGTCATAACATAAATCCCGCCATTAACTATGACTATAATTGAAAAGACCTACCAAAAGAACTATACTTTTACGAGTTGATCGTACGGCGACGACACAAGGTAAGGGTGACCCTTCACAGCTGTTTCGGCCCCTACCTGCACCTTGACTCCCGGTCGAAGCCGATGCCGGAGTGCCACCACTGCAGTGGCTGCGGTGAGGATACAGCGGAGCTCACGTACTACCGCCGCGTCCTAATACAGTGCGAGGCCTACTATAACGCGAGGCCTACTACAACGCGATGCCTACTTTAACACGAGGCTTACTACAACGCGGTGTCTACTATAACGCGAGGCC